>NC_087517.1:6358450-6685357 GCF_963921805.1 Phalacrocorax carbo
GCTCGGTGCCAACATATTGCCACCTGTGTTTTGTAGGATACCTGTAGCTGTTCTTAGGGCCACCGTTTTCTTCACACAAATAGTATTCCAGGTGGCTGTTAAGAACATGAGCTGCATCTGGGTTTTCAAGAGCCTGTCCAAAACCTGAAGAGTAGAAGCATATCAGCTCCCCACCGGGAAAGATCTCTCCTGAGGTTTTAAGTAATGGCATAGAGCGGCAGCAACGTGCATCCATGTACCAAATAATAGGACTTTTGCTCTGTACTGTGGCTAAATAGCATATTAAAGAGAAAATTGCTACGCAGCTTTCCAACAGTCTTTCTCAGTGCTTTACCCATTTTTAAGCCCTTTATGTCAGAAACCGTTCAAATCTTTTGGAAGTAGTACTTCTTGAAGTAATATAGTTTGCATCATACTACTATTTACAACAAAACAAGGTTTTGTAATATGTGTTTAAAAAAGTAACTGTAATACAGTATTTGTCATAAGCTTAGCAGTGATGCCATTTTCACAGGATACGAGATTCACAAAGTCCGATCTGGGCAGTACATCAAATCCTAAGGTATCAAGACTAAGCAATTTAAATGCACTCTTTCACTAGTCCATAATGAATTTGATGAAATCACATCTAACATGAGGACTCTGCTATTCAAACCCCTTACATTTAGCACAGTCATTTACAGACAGGTCTAGAAAAACCCCAAAATCTCTCTTGAAAATGGAAACATTACAGAAAAGTTACTGATTTATTCTTGAGATCACCTAGCTAAGTAAATTCTCTATTGTTATTATTTTTGCATCTCTAAATAAAGCAGCTACTGTATTTTGTTTTATAGGTACTTATACTGGATTGATTGCTGTGAGTATCCTCACATTGGCCGTGTTGGTATGGATGGCTCCAGTCAAACAGTTGTCATAGAAACACAGATATCTAGACCTATGGCTCTTACAATAGATTATGTCAACCACAGACTGTATTGGGCTGATGAAAATCATATTGAGTTCTCTGACATGGATGGATCTCATAGACATAAAGGTTGGTCAACAGCTTTTTTTGTTGTTTTTTGTTTGCTTAAATTTTTTAATAATTTTTAAATTGAAGATGCTTCACGTGTTATATATAATTATGTAACAACTGTACCTTAAAACATTTTTGCAACTGTTATTAATACATTTTTCCAGTTAATCAATATTTTAAAAGTTGCTTTTCATATTCCTTCTCTGCTATGAATTTTTAAATATGCACCAACACATGTCCGTTGAAAATATGACAAATGAAAACAGAAACTCTAGGAACAGACTCAACAGTCAGATTCTGCCCTGTCAGTTCTGTACTCCAGTGTATATTTGCAACACATGTTCTTGACCAAGTTACAAAGCCATCATTACTTGGCTGTTAAAAGCAGAAGGGATATGTAATGTGGCCAAATGTCAGAATGTGGCTAAAAGCAGCCCTTTCTCCAGCCCAAAAAAGCCTGGAAATGCCCATTAGTCTGCTCAGCACGAGTCAATAAGGAGACCAGAATTGCAAATGCAATTTGGGGCTTTCCTAGTAGAAGGGTAAAATAATAACTTTTGAAATACTTATGTAATGAAGTAATCTTTATCCCTCTGTTTGGCTTCTCACCTGACAGGTAATTAAAAAGCTAGTATCTTTTATCTATAATGTGTTTAAAAATTGGTTTTCCACTGTGATTAATAGTTCTCATATTCCAATGGTATAATTAAAGATCTTTCACTTTAATTAAAATATATTAAATGCTCAGTATCGGTTGGTTTTGGTTATTTTTGTTGGTTGGTTGGTTGGGGTTTTTTTGAGATGAAATTGTTACTTGAGGTCCCTTCCACAAGCTTTACCCAAACCTCAGAACTGCTGCTATCCTGGTAAAATTTCATCCATTTGGACTTTTTTAGGCTTTTATTTCATGCTGGGTGCCTCCAGCCGTTCTCCAAACCTGACTTCATGAAATAACTACGTTATTTTCAGATTGAAGCTTCACTGTGAAATAAAGCAAACAAACAAACAAATTTTCTAGCCCTTGTATTTGTGAATAATAAGTTATAAATAGATAATGAACAATTCAAAGACAGTTATTTGAGATAGTAGATGGGAGAGACTACAGCAATAGCTATGAGAGCTGTAAACATTCCCATTAATCTCAGCATTAACTTCCATGGCTTTGTAGCGAACACAGGGCAGTCGTAACCTGCTCACCTAAGCAGTACTTGCCCAGACATACCCAGGAGTTCCAGGCGGATTCCTGCTGACAGTCTGTTTTTCTGACAGATGAAACAAAGCTCCATACTTCTCTTGATGTTATTCCCTGTGCTGCTATCCTGCTCTTTTATTCTCATACAGTTTTCCTCTCACTCTTCTTTCTGGACCTCTCAAAGGAAAGAAGTAAATAAGAGCCAATGTTTCTCTCTTAGGACTAACCTGACGGCAGTGGCCAAACCTTTGTCAATTTTCTCTTTCAAACTGAAAGTTTCAGAATTTTTCTTTCTCAGAAAATGCTCTTCTATCACTAAATTTCAGAAGATACCTGCAAAATTCCATTCTGTCTTTGGTGTCCATTGCCTTGGTCTCCAGCCTGTGGATTTCTGTGGCCCAAGTGGGTAAAATGAGCTTCAACTGTTTCTGTATTCACGGAGTTAATGTCTTCCCCTGAGGATACGTGAGCCTAGAGAAGGAGGACCAGTGAAGATCAGTGTTTCATAAAAAAAATTCTCTTTCTTGTTCAACAGAGCACCACCACTAGTTTTAGACAGCTGAATGCATTCATGACTGCCTAAGGAGCATGTCTGACTCCTTAGGAATCACAGTGGAAGTGTTAGAAGTCAAGTCTTACCGAACATCCTGTAGGCTCTCATGCCTGATTTACCATTTCCCTTTGTGAACGAAAATTTCTAAATATTTGGTACCAGTTAAATATCTAAAGCAAGCTCCATAAGTGACAGTGACTCTGTGTAAACCTGTTCTCATACTACTTTTGAAAGTACAGATGCTATATAAAACATTCAAGCAACAAGAAACTTTTGCTTTGGGAAAAAGATTCTGAGGTATTTAAATTATGTGGGAGGAAGATTTTCTGCTTAGCTAATACTGATTGTCAATTTCTGTTGTCAGGAGCTTCACTCAGAATGCGATTATCAAACCAAAATCAAGTTGTAGAAAAGTTTCTGTGGATTTAAGAAAGAAGAGATAGAATTATTGGTGTCTGAAACGGATCAAATGTGCCTGTAGGTGCTCCATAGGATGCTTTGAGAATTTTGCAAATCTCGTACATAACGATCAGTTTGTCTCTAATCAGAATCTTTTCCCTGCCTCCACCCTTCTACTGGAACAAACCGCCAAATAAATTTTGCATGTCTTCATGTTTCAGCACAGTGCTAGAAATATTTCTGGAAGATGAAATTTAACCATTGCAAATTAATTGTCTTTTTATAAAGGAAACTTGGGGACATTCACTGGTTGGGGTTTAGAGGACGTGTAACACTGATCCCTTCTATCTTTCTAATATGAGAAACTATAACCTGTGTTGATAAGCACTTAAATGAGAAAGATCAGTTTCATAACTTGTGATAACTGTGTTTCTTGACGTATTGTTCACCTGGATTTCATGGTCTATTTTCCTTTGTCATTTTGAGATACCTTGTATTGTCCAAGTTAACTAAGGGGTGGTTGAGTTTATTCTACCCTTTGTGTTTTCAAATAGAAAAGGATAGAGAATAGAGAAGGATAAAGGCACAGATATAATGACCATAACATACATACTCAGGGAGCAGAGAAAGGAGTCGAAGAGAAGAGAGTCCTACGAGTGATGCAATCTAAAGTGCTAGTTACCATAAGCCAAGCATTTTTTCACCTGTTTCTGTGACCTTTGAGGATAAGGCTAGCTTGCTGTGAGTTTTTTCTGAGAATATGTTTTTTGGATCTTAAATTACCTGTTACAAAATGTATCAGAAAATGCCATGGAGATTTCACAAGACCTGGCAAATATCTTCTCAGAATGGGTGGATCTTATATCATAGAGAGATATTATGGTATGAGACAGACCGCAGTGTTTTGTGCTCTGCACTAGATACTTCTGGAGGACAAACAGAACAATCTTAGGCTAATTATTGACATGCCATGTGTTAAACCAAGGACTATTTATTCCGTGCAATGGGAGTTTACATGTATTTAGATCTTAATGTTAACACTTTTTGCAACAAGTACTTTTTTTTCCTTCTTTCTTATGAATCTTAAAGGTTTTTCAGGAAAATAGAATATGTGCTGCTTTTCCGTTGTAAAGTTCCTCTGCATTCAGTAGAGAAATGGGCTTTTATAATTATCAAGAGAGTCCTAGTAAGAACTTTGAAAACATGCTAACTAGGCCAGAAATCTTACAGTACTTGGGAGCTCTTCTTGGCACTAGGGGCAGCAATGACCTTGCTTATCTATTTGAAGTTTAATGCTTGATTATGTAAACTGTCTTTAGAGCTTAGCCAATTTAGCACTGCAGCATTCACAAATGTTATGCACAGTAAATGATAAAGCAAGCATTGAAGCACTAATCTGGCTAAGCACTAAGCTGGCTTACTTCTGTGAGCTTTAAAAAAAAAAAAGTTTAAGAATTTGTCAGACTTAACAGCTGCTTTTGGTTCCCGCTACCCAGAGGAGATGCAAGCTTCGCAGTTCCCTAGATATCTGATTGCTTCATGCATGTTTTCCTATCCTTCAGAGCTCTTAAAACCCAGAGGTGCCTACCATTTTCCCATTTCAGTCTTTGAAGATGAAAATTTCAGTATAATGAAACCATGAAAGTGGAATCTGATAGTCTAGTTTAGGAAGTACAGAAGTTTCTCTGAGCTGAGCTTAGTCCTTAAGTGTGTTCAGTTATTTGATGCTTTATACTGTAAAAATAAAAGTTGAGCACTGTGTTACTTCATCTTACAGGGGCATGAAGATTAAGCAGTAAAAAAAGGTGTTGAACCTTAAATGGAGTATTCATAAATTACTTCTTTAGCTGTAATATAGTCTAATAGAGAGAAACTTTCCTATAGTATTTCAATTTTAAAAACTTCTTCAGAATTGGCTTCTGCCTGAGTGTTTACAAACTTCAGAATTGCTGTACATATATGCTAGTTTTAAAGTATAGAGGTTTTTGGAGATTGTAACCTTTTTTTTCAGTTTTAGCACCTGTAATTTCAAAAATTGCTAATTCTAAGGGCTTTATAGGTAGAAAGTATTTGTGTCTAATTCTGAACTCTGCCACCAGCGTTTTATAAGAGAGTAAATCCAGTTATTTAAGTTTTCCTAATGTAAAAGCAATTGAATAGATTACAGAAATCAATTCCTTCCAGATTTATACTGCAGTTTTCATAGCTCAAAAATTAGAGGAGTCTAAAAAGAAGGTTTCTCACAGCAGATAAGAAAGAAACAGTAGTTCTGGTGTTGCAACATTTTTTTCCCAAGTTTTGAGGGTTCTATAGATTTACTCATGATAGAAACATCTGATAACACCAACTGATAATTGCTTCCCCTCCACTATTGCCTTCTAGATTCAGTTTTCATAATTGTTCAGATAAAATTCTCCAATCCATGTGTCTTCCTAAATCTGATTATTTTATTATATTGTATTCTATGTCTTTTAAAGGATAACATTCAGGAAGAATACAGATACACCTACATTAAAGGCAATTCATACAGTCACATTACTCTAAGGTTCCACAGCCTCCTGTTTATGGAGCCCAATTTATGAAGATTTCCAACCGGCTGGTTTCTGTATCTTCCACTGTTCCTGTGATGTCAAAATTTGATTAGATTATAAGCTTCTGAAAATAATTTTTTTACATGGATATTAAGAACTTGGTAGATATTCCTTGGTAAAGTCTATGAAGTTTCTGTATGAGCCAGACATGCTCCATCACACAGTTTAAGGGACGCACATTACTTTCCATGCAGTTGTTCCTGTCAGAAAGCAACCAGAACAGAGAACATAAAATACAGTTTTTCTTGTGACACAGTGTCTCCCCCATTCAAATAAAAGCCATCAAAAATGGGAGGCGAGCAGCAGCCTCCCATTTTTGATGAGGTTGCAGCGTGTTGAACAGCTCCTGTAGTTGCAGTAGAAGGTAAATGAGATAAACCAAGGACCGTAGCAGTTTCTGTGCTCACAGCGGGATGGTGGCAGGAGATAATCTGGGCAGGAGCATGGAGAGGCAAAGATGAAGGAGGGAATAGCTTGTGAGGCAGAGTGGAGAAGAACATTGAAACCAGCAGCAAGACACAGGTCTAAGGTGTAGGGGCTGGTGGGCACCTAAATAGTCTCTATACATTTGAAAATGAATAAAGAATCTTTGAAACTCATTAGCACACGATGACTAATTCTACTCAGTGACTTGTATATATTTGAGAATAACTTAATCACTGCTGTGACAGCATGCTACTCGGTACCGCTACGGGGTAACTGACATATGAACAACTACTTGCAGTGAAATTAAAAAGGTAATAAGACATTTTAAAGTGGGACAATAATATATTTCAGTCCTAGATTTGATCAACTGATTTTATAGGCAGATCTTTGAAAATTTACTCATCTTTTCTCATGGTATTGTGTAAGTCATATGTAATTGTCAGCTTTAATACCATAGATATTGTGCCTTAAGATGTTTAGGTTTAATTTTAAGTCCAAACTTTCTGCTTCTATTGTGATAGGAGTTTTGGGACATATAACAATTCTTGTGTGAGTTTACTATACTGAGATATTCTCAGTTTTGAATATTTCAATTACATTTTTTGATTGGCAGAATATCCTACCACTTAATGCTGGGAATTGTACCTTCCATATTTACCCCATATGGATGTGCAATGTCTATATTGTATTTGCAGAAAGAAATAAGTATGCATGCACATGTTGTTAATAAAAATACCAGTAATATAATTCTAAAAGTATATCTATTTTTTTTCTGTGAAATATGGCTTCAATGACTGGAAATAATGTATATAGTCTACAAATCATATTTTTTTTCTGTTCATTGAGTTTGACAGGTTTAGATTTTTTTTAAACAAAGTGTCAATTTAGTAAAAGTAATAATGATTATAAAATGTCTCATCTTTAGAAAAAAATTGTGTTTTAATGTAACATACTTAAATTTAATTACATCTGTCAAAATCATATACTTTTTCACAAGCTTAATAGACATTAGCTTATTGTCATCATTCATTATTAATTTCATTGTCTAAGCACTTGGAATTCTTTATCAAAAGGAGTAAGTACCAGGAGTAAGTAGCATACAGAAATAAAAAATATTGACTATGTCTTGAAGGGGTTACAAGCTGAATATAAAATGAGACAAAAATGGTTACAAGGGGAGTTCAAATGAAAAAGAGGATGTAAGGACCAGTAATTTCAGCACAAGAGAGGATCAGCTTTTTTAGGTATAATGACTATTTTCTTATTAACTGTTGTTCTACCTTGATGCAGTTTGTCTTTGGAGGCTTCTTAACTCTTCGTAAGTGTTTATCACTGGTTCCATTTGGCTCAAGATGTCAGTAGGGTTTTTTTTTTTTTAATTTTATTTTATTTTATTGCAGTTCAGGAACTCCGGAGTTTCAGAGAGTGGAATGCAAAATAATGTGGCCTCTTTTTTTAAGGTTTTATCGCCAGTGTAAATTTTCTGTCCTTGGGTGCCAAAATTCTTAAACAGAAACTGCCTTAATGCCATGGTGGGGGAAAAAAGGTCATTTAAAATGTTCCTTAGCACCAATTAATTACCTTTAGCAGTTACTTACCAGCACTGGAACTCTGCCTGGGTGCCTTTCTGGAGGAGCAAGGTAGGAATCTTTCACCCCTTCTCTTCTTGTAGACTGTGCACAAGGGTGTGGCAAGGTTGCAGTCCCTCCTTTTTGAAAGCAAAGGGACTGATGTCTTTCTAGCTCAGAAGTGAAGTGATGAGCCAGCTTCAGCTTGAACAGGAGCCGAACGCTAAAGAAAATCTAACCTTGGCGCACATGATAGCGTATGGATATTTTTGTACTGTTAATTGGTTAGAAGAAGTAAACACTTGTCATTTTTAAGGACACTTTTTCTTGGCACGTGGATTTTACCAACTGACAATGAGACTTGTTGTTGTTCATTTTAGTTAGAGTATTTGCTTTTACTTTTGGAAATATTTGTTCATCCATAAGAGCTGAGTGATACTGGGCCTCACTTCTTCTGCATGGCTTCTTCAGTATGCATATTTTGTAGTTAAGAAATCCTAGATGGCGTGATTTTCACCCCTGAAATCAAAGGAATATTTTTTATGCTTAAGTAGAGGTACTCAGAAAATATAAGGGAAACACAGTTCCCACAAGAGAAAAGTAGACATTTTTATCACAGATATGACTTACAGCATAGGAATTTATATTCTTGGATCAAAATTAGCACAAAATGCAGGAGGGAGAGAGATGTACATTTTAAGTCTGTGTATATCTCATATGTCTACAGAATAGTGTTGCCTCTTACGGAATTATGTGGCTCTTCTTCCCATAAGTTCGTGCAACACTTTATCTCTCTTTAGTATGTTATCTATTGTTATTTTTATTTGTGTTCAAGTATCTAATAATTTTTATTTTCCACTACTTCTGATCTGTTGCAAGCTGCCCTTTTTTTCCCTTTTACTATGCACCTGTATTTCTTCCTCCTATTTTCCACAGCTTTCTCATAGGCCTGTGCATTCCTTCTTTTTTCTGCCTTCTCTTTCTTATCACATTTCCCATCTTGTTTGGTCAAGCACTGTTTGGGATTAGCATTCAGTGTAAGAGAAAACCATGATTTATGTATAAAATGAAACCCTATTAGGGAACTAGAGGTGGCAGTAGAAGGCCTGCTAGGAAAAGAAGGGTTGCAAGGGCCTCGCCCATCTCTGGTAGGAGGTGGCTGTGGTACGAAAAAGAATCACAAAAGCAAACTTCAGGTGCAGTTTTTCTTCAGAAATTACATTTCCCCAGAAAAAAAATTTCCATATTTTTTGCCCCTTATAATTATTAAGTTGTTGAATATTCCCCCATAATGCATTTTATTACACAAAGAAGAAAAGCAGGGTCTTGAAAATGAAAGTATCAGTTTGAATGAATAAGATTCCATTGTTGGCACAAAGTAGAGCATTTTTTACTCGTATATGATACATAGCGTATGTTTCAGTAGATGAAAACTGGTGTATATGTTCTGAGACATACTGTATCGTAAGCTGTAAGAAACTTGAGTCACTGAAATAACTATTTGGGACTCAGTGGAAGCAGTCAGCTGAGTAATACCCTTCAGGCAAGATTTATGAAAGGGCCTAAATGCACTTCTTGCCTCCTCCCTTATGCCGTAGCAGCTGCCCAGCGTGCCTGTCCGCGACGATGGAGTCAGAGTCCTACGGCAGTTGGGCAGTTACCCCTTTCTGGTTGAGCTGCACTTCTGTTATACTTGTTGAGATTTCTTCATCCGAGAGAAAAGTAATATGCATGGGTTTCAAGGGGTTATTTAAGAATTTGATGCTTTAACGAGGGGATAAAAGCACATGTATGTACTGGTCTAGTAAAATGCTTACGGACTGCTAGAGCTATATTCAGTGGATTATAGGTCTGCAGGTGGGGTGTTTTGTTAGTTATTTTTGCTGAGTGTTTTAGGATATGGATTGGGCTTCAGCTTACTTAACCTCATAGAGGCCGTAGGCTGACATTGTTTTGAGAAACCTTAACAGAAAACTGAATACATAGTTAACTCTAGAAAGTAATTGAAATTAAGTGAGTGCAATTCTCATGGCTCTGTGTTAAAATATGACTATTTAAATTCTCCATAAATTTGCTGGTCAAGATCTGACCCTTATGTTGGTGTAGTTTAATTTTAATATTTAACAGAATATATTACTTTCTTAATAATGGATTGTCAGGTAGACATCTTGATTAAATGTTTCAAACGGGTGATGCAGCAGAAGCAGAGCTACTTACCAGTTATGACTAACCTGGCTTTACTTTGAATTTGCAGGCCGTTTCCCAGTGCTTGCCAAAGGAGAGCACTTAGTCTTGTTTTCCTGTTTAAAACTGTGATTCACACCATAATGTATGCTGTGAGGCTAGTAATTAGTCTTGCAACATGTAACTAATGTATGTCATTTATGAATAGGTAGATCGGTAATGCGGCTGAGGTTCTCTTGAAGTTAAGGAAAAGACTGAAGGAAAAAAGTGGGTGTTTCTTCTGCTTTATGATAAATCAATAGCTGTCACTGCCTGAAATTTTGGAAAGCTTGAAACACTGATGTCCTCAAAGGCAAAGAATAAAGAGCATGAGAGACTATTTTACTATTCCAATAAGATGTAAAAATTCCCTCAGTTTTGTGTTCTTTTCTTTTAGCCATTCATAGTTGATGTGAACTGCAGATTTTATGGCCTATTACATGACAACTGTTCTGATGTTCCATTGTTTATAATATACTAAAGTTAAAGAAAAATAATATTCAGCTATGATAGAACTATTCCTTAAACAGTAAAGTATATCAGAATTATCTGCCATCAAATGCCTGTTTTCAGAAACTTCTCTCAGTCTTTAGAGATATATCAACCGCAAGAAAATATATTGAGTTTTGTGGTCAGCTGAGATGATTTTTTATAAAAGTATCTATATTATGTCATTGTTATTAATTCTTATTTTATAAGAATTTTTATATTGTTATGGTCAGCTTGGAATTTTTGTAAGAAATATTTATAAGAAATATTTGTATCCAGCAATACTATTTGCTTTTTGGTTTACTTTATGTAGATTTTTATTTATAGTTGTTTATTTGTACTGTTTTATTTAACACAGTCCATTCATTGCTTACTTGATTTTTTTTTTTTAATAACTTTTCTAAGTTACATAGTCACAACATAACACATATAGCTTTGATGGCCATAAACAGTGCAAGCTTCTGAAAGAATTTTGATTGAGTTTGTGTTGAACGTTACTTCATGAAAAGTTGACTTTAATGCAGAAGCCCATTAAAGTTATAAAGTTACTCAGAAATAAAAAATAGTGGCAGGAAAAACTGCAGCCCTCGTCTGTGAGTGTTTAAACCACTGACAGTTTCAACTTTTGGCCAATATGTGGCAATAATTGAAAATCCAGTTTATAGAAACAGATACAGTGTTTATATTATAAATATATAAATACATAAATGATATAGTCTTCTTTTAAAGAACATAAAAAAGAGACTATAATATTTGTTACATTGTGTTTGATATTGTGGTTTTGTTTTTAAGATAATTAGAAGATTTAAGCTTCTAAATCTGGCGCTTACAGAATTGGATTTAAAAAAAAAAATCAAAGGAAAATGTACTTGGGTCAATGAACAGTTTTCTGAAATGCAGTGCTTTAACTGTAGTATTTAACTTTCTACGCCACACGTTTTACTTGGCTTCCCTATTCATAAGGTGTGATGAGACAATTCAGACAATATGTGTTACTCTCCTGAATCTTCTTTAGTTAATGAATGTAAAGTTTCATCTGGGTTCTGATGTATGCATAATCCATTGAAGCTAGGGTAAATCGTGTGTCAACCCACAAACATATACAGAAATGAAAGTAAAGATTTTTAAATCCAAATAATTTTCCTATGTTAATCCTCTTCATGTGCATTAAGGCTTTCACATACCAATTTATTCTGATTTTAATGTTAACTGATCAGAATAAGAGAAGACGGACAAAGAAAAAAGCATATTTGTTTTATTTAGAAAGACTGGAGTGGTACCTATGGCATCTTTGATGTCAAAAGTAGCAGTAAGGGTCATAATTTATACCAAGAAATATTTTTTCCAGAACTCAAGCAAAAATAAATAGCTTTATGGATAGCTTCAGGGTTTCACTCAGAGTTGCAGTTTCTCTTTCTGCTGTTCCTTCCTGCTTCTTCTGTCAGCCTGGTTTGTATTTCTCATTAGAAACTGCCCTTTAATATCAGTATTTCCTGCAGTTTTGCAGATAGACCTAAATTCCTACTTGTCTTTTAATTTTTGTGCTGTGGCACAATCATATGACTTAGAAGTTACAAGAAAACTTTCAATAGCAATTGTTTATAATCTACCTTAAATAAAAAGTGCTGAGTTTAATATACCCAAGTCTCCGTATATAAAGATAGCACAATGGATTGTGCCCTGATGCACTCAAAGTCCCATGGTAAATATAACAGCACAATAAAGCAACTGAATGACTTAAATTCAATGAAGTAACTAACTGGGGAGAGTGGCAACAGAGAAACTCTGAGAGAGTCCAGTTTTTCAGGAATCTGCTGAAATACTGGGTAGTCACTGAAACCAAAAGGAGTTTATTTTATAGAGCATGCATGTACACAGATTTTGATTAACTAATAATTCTAAAATAATTCAGAATTATAATTTCCTTTTTCCAAATGAGACAAATGTGTAAATTCTATGCTTCCTTAATTAACTGCAGTAATCTGGTAGTAAGCGTATGATATGCTAATTACTATTCCCAGTTAATAATTATGCTAAAGCATTTTAAAGATTATTCATTTTTTAAAATTAAGATTAGAGATGCATGTCTTTTCTGGAACAGAATGAAATTGAATTCATCATTATCAAAGATGTATGTAGAGGAATCTCTCAAGAAGGTTCAAGGAAAACCACCTACATTAAGCAAAAGAATGTAAACCAAACAGGTAACAACTGGGATTGGACTGCTTAGGCTTAGGACTGCTTAGGAGCAGGGCTCATTTCACTGTTCGCAGTACTAGCGATCCCCCCACACTCCATACCACATCTCGGTTGAAGCTGGGCACTACTGGCTAGTCTACAGCTTATTTTCCCCACCAAGGGAATTATTTAGTTCACTCCAGAGCAGAGTGGGGATAAAATGCATACAAGCAGTTGATCTAATTAGGTGATAATATATATAGGTGTTCCAGCGGACTGACCCTGCTGGAGCCTTCAGGTGTTTTCCTGAATCTGGGAGGTTTTTCCTGCAATTTATTCTGATAAATCCAGAGGTAAGAAAATGAGGAAAAAAAAGAGGAAAGAGGAAAAAGAATCAGTATAATGGAAATACCTGTACTTATAGTTTCTGTGTTCTTGTTTTGTTGTACTTGATTCGTTACTTTGGCAGCAAAACTAAAAGTCATGGTACTTCGAGAACTCTTCCTTTCCTTCCTGAGAGGAACAGGATAGCAACAATCACCATGGGGAGTGAGTCACTTCCAGTAGCTCCTCTTTTCACAATGTGATTCAACAAATGAGGGAAATTATAAGAGCTTTTCTTGGCGGTACTACGTTATGTAAGGAACCGTGCCAAAGTTGCCTATATAAGTGCCAAAATTAACATTTCTTTCCCCTTTGGCTAATTTCTTAGAAATGTTATGAAACTCTTTAAATGAAAATCATACTGTTATTTCAGTATGGTGTCTATGCTGTATGTAAACATACCAGAAGGGAAAATAAGTCCAGGTCAAAGAAGCAAGGTTTCCTTGACCAGACGGCAACATACCCTAGACTGGAGTTCACTATCGGCAAGACTATTGTATATGAAATTGAATTTGCTAAGTTGTCATTCCATATACTCAGTATCGGTCGTCAGTTGTCGGTGAAATATGAAATGGTCCAGCTGGAATTTTAGATTCCCCAACTCTCTTTAAGCACATTCCAGATAAAAAGATGAAGCTATTTTCATCTAAGAAAACAAGGTAAATGTGTTAAGGATATACTGGTTAAAAATGGCAGACTCAGCTGCCCTGATCCGCCTTTTCAGCTCTGTCAGTAATTAGAGTGGTTCGGTGTCAAAAGATTATAATTTACAAATTAACCGCTGTGGTCAGATATTCTCCTGTGACACTTATGATTACAGCTATATCGGTTAAAAAAAAAAAAAAAAAAGTGGAGTTCAGTTTATGTTTACCAAGAACAAATAGTTCAAGACTAAGGAGTATACAGGAGGATAAAGACTGCCCCAAGGCTTTTTCTTCCTTTTGTCCTCCCATCCTTTTTAAAATGATGTTGGCTCATAATTTTGTGATATTGTAACGATGGGGTATTATCATCACTTTGTTTAGTTTTTTTTTGATTGTATGGTTGGTTATGCAAGGAATAAGCCCTCTTACTGCTATCTTTAATTTAATGCAAAACGGGTTTTCTTCCCCCATCTCTCTTGTCAGTATATTTTGCCGAAACAAAATACTAGTAATTGCCTTAAGGGTTGTTAAACACAGCGCACCTGGAGACAGATACCTTTCATTTTGGATGTTTTCTAATTACCTTTTTTCCTCTAAACCCACAAATGAACATTGGCCTTCTGTAAAGAGCAGGTTAAGTTATATTTATGTTATGTTCTAGTTTAAAGCTTAACATGTCTTTGGTTTAGAATCTGGAGGTGAATTTTGTTAACTGAAGTTCTTTCATTTCCTAACACTGATTGGGCCAACTAACACTAAGCAAGCAGAACTCATACCCCATCCATCTTTATTGTACCTGGTAATAAAGAACCCTCTAGGCTTGACATATTGTCATGACAATTATTCTCAACACATTATATAGCAGTTGTATCTGTCAGCACATGCACTATGGAATATCTTAACTGGCAGTCTTCCAAGAGTGAACATTAATCTTAGCATCTCTTTTTACAGTCCCTAATCAAGATATTCCAGGGGTGATTGCACTAACATTGTTTGAAGACTACATCTACTGGACAGATGGGAAAACCAAATCGCTCAGCCGTGCCCACAAAACCTCTGGATCAGACAGACTATCACTGATTAACTCATGGCATACGATAACAGACATCCAGGTGTATCATTCTTATAGGCAACCGGATGGTAATTATTCTGTCTATGCTTTCTGTGCAAAACATTCACGTATTTCACTTAGTAGCCAGTTGCTGAGTTAAGGGAAGCTCATTTATCTGCAGAGATTTATTTTTATTTCTTTTTTGTTTCAAATTGTGGAAGTTTACAATTTAGCTTTCTTAAACATAAATCTGCAACTAATGTTGTACGTATATCTGGTATTAAATAAATGAGATATATCTTATTCAGTGGCAATATACCAATTTGGGTGCTAAAAAATTAACCCAGATACCGACTGGAAGTACAGAACTGTTAAGCTGCATTACAGTCCAGATTACCAGTTATCAAGATGAGAAGAGTGTGTTATGAAAATATTTAACATTATTATTTGAAAATCAAGAGAGTGTTAATAATGCAGAATAATACTGTTATTTAGAAACTTTTTGGACAGAGGGGAATGTCAGGGAATGTAGGCGCTACGATTATGCCTGATCTGATGTCCCTGTGTTTGAATTGTAACTGAATACAATTTGGCACTTGACCTAGATAAGCTGACCTTTTGTCTCATTATTAAAAAAAAAAAAAGTAGTGCTTTTTTCTTCCTCTCATGCTTTCAGTATTGAAGCTACATCCATAGTAATAAGTAATTTTTGCATACAACGGAGAATAGCTGAAAGGCAAAAGGAAAAGGTGCCTCTTACAAGTTTTTGATTTGAGACATTCAGTTGTAAAAATAGTAGGTGTAATACATTTTTCTTCCTCTATAAAGCAGATACCCTGAAGTATACTGAAATAGTAGCCATTGATATTCTTTTCCTATTGTGTCCACAGTATCTAAACATCTGTGTACACTAAACAATGGTGGTTGCAGTCATTTATGCCTTCTAGCCCCTAACAAGACGTACACTTGTGCCTGTCCCACTAACTTTTACCTTGCTGCGGACAACAAGACATGCTTATCAAACTGCACTGCCAGTCAGGTAAGTGCGTGCATATGGGGGAATGGCGAGCGGGGATTCTATTTTACTGTATTTCCACTTGCTTTTAAATAAAGAATGCTGGTGCCCATGAAATGTGGAAGCATCAGTCAAAGGAGTTGAAGACTAGGTAACTCACAGGTGCATTAATGCGTTTCATCCTCAAGGCTATTAGTTGAAAATAGATTTGCAAATGCCTTTTTTCCAGAGAATGCAGAACTTGTTCTCTCTCAAATGCGGATGTTTCTGCCAGCCACCAGAACAAATACAGTTACTAAACCCATAAAAATTGCTTTAAAAAAACATTTGTATAAAATATGAAACATAAAAATACAAAGTGTATATAAAAGTGATACAAAGTGTATATAACAATGATTTAGGAGTATTCATGCGTGAACAAACTTCACATTAATATAAGAAAACAAGCTCAGTCCAGTTAGCTCTGTAGGTAAATGATAGGGTTATATTAAAAACAATCCAGTAGCTGAAATGGAAATGGTAGAATATGCAATTAATTAACAATTGGATCAATTAAAGCATTGAATTCTTTATGGGAGGTGGATTCCCTAGTACTTCAAATAAATATTTTATGATTTTTTCTTAAAATATAAAGTAAATTAAGTAAAGCATAATGATTTCTTATAAGAGAACCACTTTGATAAAAGTTTCTGGACTGTCCTACCCAGACAATTAATTGGTTTATTTTAATACTATATATGGCCTTTAAAAGCTTTCTAGTAGTCCACTTTTATTATACATATGCAAATGACCTCTTACAACGTTCTACATCATGTTGCATTCTGTCTGTACTCATTAAGGAAAGGGTTTTACTTTTAATTTTTAGGGAACAGTGGTCATCTTAATAAATGATGTAGTTTCATTCAAGTAATATTGTTATTTAAGAAACCTTCCCACTGTCTTCCTCTGTTCCCTTAAGGTACTATTTGGTATGATTTTATTATGTTCATCATCTCTTTTCCATTTCAGTTGTCTGCTTGTTACTTTCCGTTAAGTGATGAACAAAAAGAAAGCATAAAACACTTGTAAAATGAGGAATTTCTTACCTATTCCCTCATATCTAGCTTTTCAAAATTTTTTGGTTAAAAAAAGGAGCACTTTTTTTTTTTTTAATTTTCTGTTACTGGCACTGGAAGCTTATTCCTCAGTGAATTTATATGCTAACTGTTGATTGAATGGCTCTATTCCTTTCTAAATAATTCAGTGGTAGTCTGAATTGAAGGATAGCATCACATCTTGGATCCTCCAGGAGCAATATTTTATCACTTGTGAATTCCATAGGAGGGACATCAGAGTTAAATAGAAGGAGCTGCTTCAGACAGACAGTTACAAGTTGACATTGCCTATTAGTCATTTTATTCCAATTTTGAAATCTGTTTGATAATTCATCAATCTGGTGGCATGAGATGCAGAGATCAGTGGCAAAAATATACTTTGCTACTTAAAATTTTTGGGTGATGCTGTAAAATCAGTAGCCGTTCCTATGAAGTAATCGCTCTTGACAACACACCCCGTTAGCTGTTTCTGATGAAGAGGAGTTGGATGGCTGATATGCTGGGCTTGCACATCTACAGACTTTTGGTTATCTTTTGATGGCTAATTTGATGTGAAAAATTGTTTACTATAAAATGCATCAGACTCTAGAACACTAAAACTCAGGCCATTCCAGGCACACCTGTATGACTCTGACCCCTGATTCTGCAAAGTGCCTGGCTCCCCAGTTTAGAAGGGACTGCAAGCATTTTCATGCAGAGCATAACAGCATCTCAGAGTTAGTACCCATTTCCTGGAATTAAATACATAATGTCATTTTAACAGCCTGACGTCCCTTGTGGTGAACAGAGCGAGGCTGGCACCTTAGAAGAGTTAAGTGGCAGGAAGGCTACACTAGCAAGTAGAAAATACTAAGAATGAGAATTGTCTGAGTTTCTGTTTGTCTCCTATGTTTGGAGGCCTTCTGCTGAGCTGCTTGGAGATGCATATCTTTGTGGAACAGCTTAACAGTTTAGAAGAGCTGCCTTGCAAACCCAACCTGTTATACAGCATCTCCCTCAGCATGGTACATGAACGATGTAGCTCCAACTCTAGGTCCTACTACACAAATGGCCACGAAACCCTGAATTTTCTTGTCAAAAAAAATAAAACTGGGATAATCCACCGAATTTAATATACATTTTAAACCCAGCTTATTGAATAATCAATTATTTAAAAAAAAAGTGAAGAAATGAAAAAATTATGCCTAGTCACAGAAAAGAAAATGTCTTGCACTTCTAAACCTGTTGGTTTCCTTCCTTTCTGTGCTCATACAGACACCAGGTAGGAAACACAACATATCTTAAAAGATGCTGACAATCTGTCCAGATTTTTCTCTCTAGCATTAGCCATATAATGACCTCCAATTTTAGGTTTAGCCCTAGAAGATTGCAGCAATTAATTCTCTACTCCTTGTTTTGTTTGCGTTCCTCTTTCAGTCAGAACAAAGGTACAGTGTTGCCTGACCTCAGAGTAAAGGCACTCCCAAGGTTTTACAAAGGATTTTTTCTTTTTTTTGTACAAATATTTTATCCTTTTGAAAGGTTGGAAGGCCTTGCCTTCTGGTTTTCTCATTTAATTCAAACAATATAAGCAATACCATATGCAAGTACAACGCTGCATATTAAGGCCCTTTTCTGTAATTGTGGGTGTTCTAGTTTATCTGGAAAAATGATATTAAGTCTGCTTCAACAGCCTACAAAGACTGTTTAAGAATTGAAGTGGTTGTTTTGAATAAGATCTTAAAGAATCAAATCACAGGGTGCAGCAAAATGCAAGGAGTGGTTTGTATCAGGGCACTATAAGCCAAGCGTGGCAGTGTCATTGAAACTGCAATGATTTGTATCAGTGGAAGTCTCAGTGCAAAACATCTCCAAAAAAAAGAATATTTAAAAAATAAGTGTTATAAAATTAACAGCCAGAGTTAGTTAATGGAACAATGATTTAAGCAGTGAACTTAATTTTTCATAAACCATGCTATTTCTGTTTAAAAACATATAAATAAAGATTCACATCAAAGCTTTTCTTCCTTCTTTCCTTCCTTTTACAGTTCCGTTGCAAAACTGACAAATGTATTCCGTTTTGGTGGAAATGTGACACTGTCGATGACTGCGGAGATGGCTCTGACGAGCCTGAGGAATGCCGTAAGTGCATTCTGAATTTGCAACCCAGTTTGTCAGCAGGGTCCCAATCAAATCTCATGCTTTGTGGATGTTAGGAAGATTTTTTTTTTAAAATGCTTTTGTTTGCAGCACTGTTTTCTTTTCCTTGGTCTCCAAATTTACAAAGGGTGCAGGCTCTTGTTTGTCAGCCTGTAAAAGATTTTCATTAACTCATATCTGCTAAGGGTCTTTTAAGGTCTTTGGAAAATTATAAGAACATGTGTTTCATGTTTTAAACCTTTACTTATCCCAGTTACATTTTTGCTAAACATTTTTATTTCAAAGCTGTGTTCTGAAGTTGCTGATTTTTATGTATTGATACAAAATTCCGTCACGTTTATTTGGTTTCTTTCTGTATATAATAGATATGTGGAATTCTAGTCTCATTTGCTTATGTTTCATTGCAATTATACCAGTTTAGTACACATTATTATTTAGTGCAATTTCCTGAACAGCAATGTTCTCCATGCGATTCCTACAATGTGAGTCTGTGTTTTTAACAATGTGTTTTATATTAATATTTTCATTTTATAGTTTTATATCATCAAAGGAAAGTTTGGAGAGCTAAATCTCACCCCTCCAGTGTGAACAACTTTATGCAATGAACATTTTTCATGCATCCTGTGTTACTTTGACACACTATCCTGAAGGTGGTGCAGATACAGCATATTTCTTGATAGCCTCCCATAGTCCAAAGAGTAGGTTACTGTAGTATTCCCTCACTGAATTGTAGACAACTGGAAGTCAATTATGATGACTTTTTCAGCATCCCCAAGGATGGTTGCTGTGATGGTAGCTGACTGCAAGTTTATTTGTTAGAAAAGTGCCTTTCTGGTGTACTGGATTCTTAAACAGTAATATCTGTGGATGATGCTATTTTTCAGTCACTCACTGACCTGTCACCAGTCACTGACTACTTTAATACTGTTATATTCATCTAGATAAATAAAAAGATTCTTGCCTTCTTCCCTTAAGCTTATATGCTCTACTGTGTGTTCTACAGTCTTCAAGTTAAGTAACAGTTATTTTGACTTTTTGTACTGAAAACTCTCACCCATATTTTTACAATTTTGTTATTAGTTCTTTTTTTCTGTGGCAGAGGCCTTTGAAGCAAGCTTTAACATATGTAATCACTCCACATAAGATTACATTTTAAGCTACACTATGTTTATGTAAAATATTGCTATAGAGGTGCAAAATTGCTCCTTCACTCAAATGACAGTGACCGTGAGAAGGAGCAATGTTAGGCCTTTCATGAGAAATAGAATTAGAGTTTCTAATAGTGAGTTTCTTAAATGCAGTCTTGGACGTAAGTGTTTAGATCCTAACTTGGAAGTCTCTGTTGAGCTAATAGTAAGCTTCAGCCTGTACAGGGTTGCACTCTGTATCATTAGTAAGGTACAGATAAGGTTATGCAAATTTAAATTCTCAGACTTTGAAATTAATTTTGCAATAGTATGCCTACATTTTAGTTATTAATGTATGCTCAGATTGAGATTATATAGGCAAATACAAGGGTTTATAAGTTCTTTTGATTAGACCATAGTGGAAGAACAACAGCGTTGATACTTTAAACATTCCTCTGACAGTATTCATAAGCAGTTTTCCTTTTTTTCAGCTGAATTCAGATGTCAGCCAGGACGGTTTCAGTGTGGAACTGGACTTTGTGCTCTTCCAGCCTTTATCTGTGATGGAGAGAATGATTGTGGGGACAATTCTGATGAACTGAACTGTGGTAGGTGGTTATATACATTGTAGGCTTCAGAAGCGTGCTACATTGATGTAAAAGCCATCTTTTAAATTCTGTCATTCTTGACATTTTTATCTGTCAAGAAACTGTTTCTATTCTTTTACCTTTTAATTTTAAAATCTTTTAATCTTTAACTTTTAATCTTTTTGACTTGATATTTTTATTCTTTTAACTTACAGACACACATGTGTGCCTGTCAGGTCAGTTCAAGTGTACGAAGAATCAGAAGTGTATTCCAATAAATCTGAGATGCAATGGGCAGGATGACTGTGGTGATGAAGAAGATGAAAGAGACTGTCGTAAGTTATATTTAGAGAATTTTGCTCTGACAGCTGTAGCTGGTTTTAAACTAGGAACTGAAGTAAAATATGTAAACTACTGTAAATGTCCTCTATGTAAAATAATTTGAGGAACGTGGAAAACAGTTAATTCACAGGGCTGATTGATGTACAATGCTTCATATACAAGAGAACAAACTAAAATGTCATTTATTAACTTGGTTTTTTTAAAGTCATTGCAAAGAAGAGGGTTGTGTAAACAATTAATTTCAAGCATTTAATTTCTGACTTAGGCTAAAACAGCATTTTACTCTTAAGCACCTCACAAATGACTCATCTTCTTGAGGCTTTCATCTGCCATGCCTTGCAGCCACTCTTCTCAATGGAAAAAGATATTTTTTTGCATCTTTTATTGCAAAAGATGTAGCTCCATAGCTGCTTCTACATGGAGTGTAATGGAGTTTTCTACCTTTTCTATTCCCTTTCCTCTGGGGAATTCTTCATTAATTTGCCTGTGTAACTTGATTTCCTTCTACTCAACTTTTAATATATCTTACTTTTCATAAATTCATTTTCACTCCATATTTCTTAGAGATAAATAGATAAAATATTTTCAGATTTAGAATGGAAATGTATTGAATAGTTTGATCATTTTGTAATTAAAAAGATGGTGCTCTCTTGAAATACATCTGTGTCCTTCGCTCAGTTCGTTATTCAGATCTACTGCTGATCTAAGGTGCTTATTCCCATTTTCCGAATTAGGTTTCTCAAGGTTTGCATATGCTGCATTTCTGCAAAGAACATGGGCTTCTCCAAGGGAAGGGTTGCTAAGGATACAAAGGCTTTGTTGATGGTCGTGTTTAATGGCCATCTTCCAAACAGCTCAGCAGAGCTGTAGCCTCTGACAGACAGTATTATATGTTGGTTTGCATGTTATGTTTCTTTAAAAACTGATTAAGTGAGGTCAGGTGAACTCTTGTGGAGGATAGGGGAGATTGCTTTTTTTGTTATAAAAAACTGCACATGGTATATGGAAGGTTCCCAAAACCTTGAGGTGTAGCTGACAGAAATTAAATCAGAGCAGCAGAGTCTGCAGCACGCAGCGCTGAGGGACTGTGGGAGAGATAGGGTCAGGACCAGCGGTGATTGAGTTGAAAACTTCCTAGGGATTACTGGGGATGTAGGACAGTCTGCTGTGACATAAAGCAAGCTTTTGAATTGTCTGAAACTCAGCCATCAGCCCACCTGCAAAGGCACAGTGGGGAGTGGGGGAGGTTAATTATATACATTTTTTATTTCTGCTCTGTCTTACCTAGCCTTTATTAGCTTCTCTCTTAAGAAAGTTAGGTGTGCTTGTTCGTATCTTAATAAAACCTTCCTTGTGGCTTCTGAAAACTTTTCAGAAGCTTTTGGGGAGATTGCAATAAGGGGAGGTTTTAAGTACGTCTACCACAAAGTTCATATTGGCTTAGGCTCCTGTCACAAGACAGACAGCAGATGAGATTATCTATTTAATTCTAATGTCGCTGGACTAGGATTCATAAGATACAGACCTTTTTTTCAGCTTTACCACTGTTTCATTTTATCTATCAAGTGACCTTGAAAAAGTCACATTTCATACTTAAGGCTTTCCATATGTAAAATGGAGGTAATTATGATGGTCTTCCTTGTAAAACACTTTGAAATTCCCTGGTGAGGTGTCCTAGCTGAGAATCAATATTATTTTTCAGAAGTATAGTTAGCAGCATAGACAAGTCTAAATGCTTTTTACTTCCAGCATTGTAAATTTATGTATGAAAAAGTGACACCGAAAGAAATAATACACCAACTGTTAACAAACCTAAGATTTTTCATCTTGCCAAACCCAAGAAACAAGAATGATCGTAACAAGAGCAAATTGCTTTTCAACAGGGATAGTAAAGTTTGTTAAAAACCTTATGGAGTTCCCAAGGTAGAAGTGGGACAAACATTAATGTGGGAAAACATTATCAGGGAATAGATCATACTGTTTTCCACACACATTCAATTCAGTTTAGAACAATTTGTAGGTTCTAATACATATGCTTATCTCTAAAGTAATCCATATGCATCTGGTCACAAATAGCTTGCTCACAGTCCCATCCAGATATATGTCCTTTATTTGTCTTGCCTCTATACTCTTAGTTGTAAGAGTTTAAGAAATGGTAAGATGTGGTATATATGCTTGCATGGGAGTCGATCTAGAATCTTGTAAGTGCATTGAAGATCTTCGTTGTTGTCAAGTGGCTGTTCTAAAGTTAAAGCAGTTAAGCTTTAACTTAAAGCATCCTGAAATAGGATGAAGGTTAGCTGCATCTTTGCATCGTTATCTTGCCATAGGATTCATTAAAAAAATTGTTCTGCTAAATTTATAAAAAGAAATAATTGTCCAACTTTTCTCACCATTGAACCATGGCCTCTTTTAACAGAGAGCAGAGAATGTCACCAAAATTGTATATCATTCTGATTACCTTTTCAATCAAAGCATTGAGAGATGCCGTGGTCCTTCAAACAGACTTTCAGAATTGGCATCTGGTGTTTTAGGAATTTAGGGGAAAAAAAAAATCTGACTGCTCTTAGCTAAAGTGGTTTGACTGTATCAATGTTAAGTCTATTTGTTGTTAAAAGAATATCACAATAGACTCTTTGTTCATTAGATTTGTTTGACCTTACTGTTACATATATAAATAATATATTAAAAAAAAGATAAAATTATTAACACTATAAACTTGAATGCTGTTTTCTTACAGATGTTATGTAAGTGATGCTAGAGATACCCGATTTCTGAATTTTTAATCCTTAATATTTTTTCTTTAAAAGAAATATTTTGAGTAGCTTTAATTTGGAATCCTTTTTCTTAAAGCTGAAAACAGTTGCTCTCCAGACCATTTCCAGTGTAAAACAACAAAACACTGCATTTCTAAACTGTGGGTATGTGATGAAGACCCAGATTGTGCTGATGGATCAGATGAAGCTAACTGTGGTGAGTATGCCAGTGGTTTTGAATACATTACTGTAGCATGACGTTTTTGAAAACAGTAGCAAAAGGAAATAATCATTCCACTTAATATGTCCTCTTTCAATGCATGATAATGCCTGTCGGATATGATAGCTGTATCTGGCTCATACAGTTCTTGTTGAATGGTAATCTTCATATGAGTAGTCTATAAACTTCATATTATACTACTGCTCTGTTGGCAGGAGCTATAAATTAGTCTCTCATTTGGAATATAGTGATGTTCTTGATTTTTCTCACAGTATTTTCCAGTTTCTGTCAATTTATTCTGCCTACTTTGTTGCTCCTGGAGTTCATAAATAGTGAAAAATTTAATAATTTGCAGCTTGTGTTAGTTAAGACTGGCTGTGCAGAAGACTCCAGAGCAGATTCCAACTTGACATGACCAACTTTTGCTTCACTCTGTGGGCTCCAGGGCGTTACAAGCCCTAACACACCACTCCACAAACTTTGCATCCCCATAGGACCTCTCCAAGAACCCCTGATACTTATGAAACTTCTGTGCTAAAATTTGATAGTTTGAGGAGGCAGATCCTCCACAGAGATGATCAAGGGTAGAATTGCACCATTACCAAGCCAAACTCTATTTTCTGACAGATTTTACACAATATCCAGAACCAGAGTGTTCCACCCCACTGAGACACACTTTTTTAGAACATAAATACTAGCTTTGAATCCAATAATTTCTTTCATTGCTCTTTTGAGGATTATTGTTGGATTACAATTATAACTACAGTTTTCTCATTGACAGAACGGATGGATTGATAATATTTCTGCAGAAACAGTTAAATTATTTTCTTAAGACAACAGTCCTAGAAAGTTGAAATCTGAGCAGTTTTCACATTGGTCTGTACGTGATATTTTATTGTAAAAACCTAGTATGCTATTCATCATAACATGGAAAAAACAGATCACGCTGTATATTAGTAGTAATAGTAGTGGTTCTCAGTCATTGCTTGCATTGTTGGAAAGTACTGAGTCAGCTCTTCTGTTGCAAATGAAAGAAAATAATAAATAGAAATATTCCACCTAGAATGGATTACAAATAATCAGTCAGAATAAGTGGATCGGTATTGTTGGAAAATCACTGAACATGGATGTCAATGCAAGACACTCACTCAAAAGTGCAGAAAAACTTGTGGAAATTTCAAGACAGGGCTATAAAGGAAAAGGTGGGAAAATGTTTTTAGATGGAAGAGAACAAGAAAAATAGTTGTACAGAACATCCAGAGTTCTCACCATTATTCAGCCACGTATCAATATATGGTTTGATAAAACACATTAGTCTGGACAAGTTTATGCTACCTCTGGGACAACAGATTAACAAAATTCCAGGCTGTGATCAAGAACAAAGCACTGAGAGACAGCCAAATTTCCATAGATGTGTTTCAAGCAATTGACAGAAGCACGGATACGAAAATGTTGGAGCTGGTAAATATGCCTAGGAAATTGAACTCTTCCTCAATACTGAAAATCCAAGACCATCATTTGAATTGTCAAGGGGAAAGTAATCATATCAGCTGGAGAGAAGTTGCAGTCCAATAAATCATTTGGCTTGAAGAAACAGTGAAGGCAAAGGAGATGAATCTTTTTTCGTAGCAACTCTTTATATTCTCTTCTCAAATATTATAGAACTACCCCGCACTGCTCACCTTCAGATCCGCTTCATAGGTGCTTTCTCCTGAACTGTCCCCCATCACCTTGATCTCCAACATGCCGTTTCTTTCCAATTTGGATGGTACTCCAAGCTTCCAAACTGTGCATTAATATTTTGAGTGACCCAAGCAAGCCCAATTGATATGACACAAAGGGTCTTAAAATAATTCTTCTAATAATATCATCAAGACACAAAATTTAAAAGCAAAGAGGAAACAAACCCAAAGCTAGTGCTGAACAGGAGGAATTGTATTTATAATAGGTACTTCACTGTGATTCATCATTTTAGCCAGTAAAAAGAATAATGTCCAAATTACTTGAACAATTTAATAATAGAGAGGTGCAATGTGTGCAATCCCAAGTTAAGCAGGTCTTTCAGTCACAATATATGCAACTGGTTATGCTGGTTCATATCTAAGACTCATCTTGCCTTTCATTCTGTCTCTGGCAGTGACTGAAAGCTAGTATCTAGGCAAGAATATGCGAGCAAAGGAGGCCTGTAATGAAACTTCTCTGGTATACACTTCTAGCCTTTAACAATTTGAGAATCAGAGATACTGTGAGTCAAATATGTCTCTATGCAATAACCTTGATGGATTTCAGTCTCTTTTAACCTTTGTAAAAGTCTCACAACATGCTGCAACAGAGAGTTCCATAGCTTAATTACACACCTCCCTGAGGAACCACCTCCATTTTAATGTTAAATCTGCTAGCTGCATAGAATGCTCTCAGCTTTTGTGTTGGAGGCGACAGAACAATTTATCCATACTCACAGGCTCTATGCCACACATGGCTATGTCCACATAGAACAATTAAGCGTTGACAAGAACAGGGTGGGTTTAATCACATTTTAGAGTTTTTCATAATTTTAGCATTTGAAATATCTTTAAATGACCTTATTATAGCAGTAGTTTTAATACAGTTTGCTCTTCTGTGGTTTTTTATTTTCTTATTTAAAGATGGTTATTTTTATGATCAAAGTTTGATAGAATTAAATTCTAAGCTGCAAGCTGAGTATAATAAAGATCTGCATATGTTGATGCTAATACTAACTTGTTATCGTTTATAGTTCATTTCTAAAATGCTTACAATGCAAAACTTGTGAAAAGGGTAATCTCTTTTTTGCTTAAGTGCCTGCATAGTCATATATATTTTGCTTAGTCAACATCTGCTACAGGGTGCTATTGGAGATATTATATTTAGTAAATTTGTTAGAAGTAGTCTGAATGTATTTAGTCTTCTGCGGTTACTTTCGGACTCAGAAAATTGAATTAGAATTAGGAAATGTATGTTTCTTCATGAGTAGATGGTATTTTTCAAAGAACAGTAGATAGAGTTAATTCATGCAATTAACTCTAGGCAATTAAAAGAAGCCAATAGATTATGGTAATCCTTGCTCGCAGCTTTAATACTTCACATCAAAAAAGGCCCTATTTGAGTTAGAATCTGAAGAAAGCTGTGTGTGGTCTTGGAAAGTGATTGTAGTCTGCTTGAAAGGTTATATGTATTTCAGGTCTTTATTAGCATAACATGTCAATGTTAGTGTGAATGCTTTCAGCTTCCTCACTTCTCTAATATTAATTTTACTTTTAGCCTAAAGAGTCAAAATAGGCTGGGTTTTTTTTTTTCCTGATGATGAAGAATATGTTCTTTGAAACATTTGAAAGATGCATTATATAAAATTAAAGTTCCTTCAACAGGCTTACAATTTCCTGTATCTAACATCAGTGACAGCCTGCCGAGCTCTAGAACAGCTAGTGATCAAAAGTGAGCTTCTTTTAATTTTGGATTTTATCCCTCTCAGGCACACACACATGTACACACAAATGCACAAATGTGCACACATAGGGAATTAAAACCCCCGAATAGCAAGGTAGCATGATTAGTGACAAAATAGTGATTTAAATTCATAGGGATTGGTATTTGAATCAAATACTTTTAGGGTGCATATGTAATATTTTGGGTTTTGTTTTGTTTTCCATTTAGGCCTTCATCCTATTTGCTTTGTGTTCATTTAGAATTATTTCTAAAATAAAATCCTAGTGTGTAATGCACACAAGACGAACTCCAAGCAACCAGCAGCTACCTCAGGTGGTCGCACAAATTTCTGAGGAGGGGCCTTTGCCTGTTACAGTAGATCAATGAGTCTCTCTTTAGTAATTTGAAGAGAGAAATATGAAAATTGAGTTATCAGCACTTCTTTTCAGATATGAATGGTACAAAGGAAATTTCACATTTTAAGGTGTTCTTATTTTGAGAGAAAGGGGAAGCAATTCAGTGTTGAAGACAGCAATGACAAAATGTGCATGGGCCCGTGTGGGCTTTTCAGGGTTTCGCAATTCAAAAAAATAAGGTCTTGTACTATTTACTTTGAGTTGAGTAAATCAGTCTGTCCCAAAGATCAGATATTTATTAGACAACTTTCCTAAATCTTCATCTTTGTTACGTCTTACCTCTAGTATCCTAGTGTTTTTCTTGGCTGTGAAGAAGGAAAAAAAAGACAAGCAAATCTGGTTTATAAGATATTGTCAAGCGTAAGCTGCTACAACACATCAGTCAACCCAAAAGAAGAATAAAGATTTCAGATTTGTGAACAGAGAGCCTTACAAACATGCAAAATATTTTATATAAAAAAATTACTATTACTTTGTGTTTGGTAAAAATAGAGTAAGAATAGAAAGATTAATATTCAAGTGGTAATCATAAGGTTAGACTACACTTGGATAAATTAAAAAAAAAATAATCTAGCCATTCTTCACAAGTGTAGAGAAGCAATGCTAGAAAATGGATTTAACGTCCTTGAGAATTCTTTATGAAGAATAACAAAAGATATATTGCATGTTCTCTTCAACCTAGCAGGTAACTGAAATGCAGGGATGTCATCTCTGGCTTCTGTGTATTACTGATTAGATCTTCGTATTTCTGTTGAGTGTGGAAGGATAAATAAAATATAAACTGTTGTTGGTCTTTAGGACTCATTTTGGGGGCCGATATCTTAATGGGAGATTGTAGACTTTACTAGAAGTACTTCAATAAATATAGGATGGATTTCTGTTTTGAAACTTGATCTTTGGCAAAGGTACGGATACAAAATACAAGAGTTCCTTATTTTCAGGGGTGCGGGTGTGGGTGTATTTTTAGTTTTGTAATGTTAAATATTTTTTAAGTGCTTGCCAGTGCAAGTATTTGAAATGTCATGATTGAAATGTCATAGACTGTAATCTTGAGAAACATTGTAGGAAAAAGTATTTTGGGAGAAAACTACTTACAGTCATGATATTGGCAGAGAATAAGGAACGAATGCTAAAGTCAGTATTGTAATCACCAAATTTTTGAGTGTACACAACTCAGCTGTGACACCACTTACCTCCACGTCCTTGATATTCAAATGTAGTTTTGATTTATCACTATAATTCCAGAACCATACCTAAAACAAAGCACAAAAAGCAGCAGTTTGCACTGTAGCCTCAAATCTAATATCTCTAATTTGTGGCCCTTTCCATTTCACAGGCAGAGAAAGCAGGTTGATTTAAGCTAGTGTTTCAGTCCTCCTTCATTGTGTCAGTTATTAGAATTCATCGAGTTGTCATGATAGCGGTATGAAGTTTGAACTGACATGCTATGAAATAACCCAATGGAATTTTAAAAAATTTCTATTGAAATATCATCACAGTGACATGTAATTTTAAATATGCCATTGAGGCTTTTAGAAAGCAAACTTTTTTTTCAAAGAAAATGTCACTGATAACTTTTTAATTTACTTCATTTCATCTCAGTCCTTAAAACCTGAAAGAGTTACTCAAGAAATAAAAAAATATAAATAAAACATAGAGGCAGCTCCTTCCTGCTGGAGGAGTTCAGGATGTTCATGCGTCTCCAAGAGGCTTTGCCTACAGTGCTACTCTGTAAACAGAAAAGCTCATTGAAAATTTACTGCACGAAGAAAATTAATCTCAGTTTAGCATTATATCCTTTAAAATGTTTTACTTCGTTTAAGTAGACTTCCTATCCAAGACATCAGAAGGTGAAAATGTAAATCAAAATGCAAAGTTTTCTGTCAGGTATGATTAGTCTTAAATTATTGTATGCAAATATAACTTTTGAGAAATATATATTTAATACCTTTTCAAATAAATATTCTTGTAGTTTACTGTGACCTGATCTTTTGTAAAGCAATGTTACAGATAAATTCAAGGAAAAGCCAATGCAGTTTTTGAGATTCAGTGCAATAATATCATCTCCTCAAACTACTTTGTGATCACTTTTGAATTCCATATTTTTTACTTTAAATGACAGTGTATACGGTCCATACTTTAATTTTATAATCAGAGTTATGAGCATCTCTCTTTTGGTATGAATGAATGAATAGAATCCTAAAGAACATGATATGTGAAATAAATTATTTCTGAAAGTAACATTTCAAGTATTATGGTTGCTCCTTCTTAAATGTATCTAGCAATATTGTCATGTCACTGTTTAGGAGCACTCTTTCCATTTTGACTCTTTGTTGGCAATGATATAAATGATATTCATCTTAATTACAGATAAAAAAACTTGTGGGCCTCATGAATTCCAGTGCAAAAACAACAACTGTATTCCAGATCATTGGAGATGTGATAGCCAAAACGATTGTGGTGATAATTCTGATGAAGAACACTGTAGTAAGTAACTCTTAACTCTGTACATGTTATAAGGAGTAGAGTCAGTTTGGCAACATGTAAGAGGAAACTTTTCAATTTTGATAAACTGCACTTGTATATTTTTATACAAAGCCATCTGATAAATTGAAAATCAGTTGACCAGAATCAAAAATGTCCCTAGCTGAAATCCTCCAATTTTATTTATTCTTGTAAAGAGCTGTAATTCTCTATCAGCTATGCAAAAATACCTGACCTATGACTTCTCAATAATCTGATTGATTAAAAATAAAAATTACAATTAGTTTACCTTTATCAGTAAGTTACATATCACATCTCCTATCTCTAGATAAGGGTCATGAAAACTGCACAGTGATGAAGTGATAAACATTTGTTAACAATAAAGTTTGATCAAACACTACCTAACCATTACGTTCATTATATACCTGAGATTATTTGCCTTGTTTTTTATCATGAGAAGTCCATTTCTGTAATACTTAATCACATTAAGAAGTGGATGTTGTTATTCAAAGTAGCTCAGTTAGCCTAGTTCTCTCCTACCTATGTGGAACCTGAATGCCTAATAAATCTCTGTAATACCACTTTCACTGAGTTAATTTAGATTTGCTTCTCAGGAAGAAATGAGAAATTCTTAATGGTTTTATCTCATAATCATTGTCTTTATAAAATATTTCAAGAGGGACATTACACAGAGTTCTGAAGTGCTTTCTCTTCAGTTGAGAATTTCTGTTCTTTCTTTTGTACTTAGAAACCCAAGAAATTAATATCTTGTTGTGTACATAATGTTGAATGCATATTCCTGATTGTATATCATGAAGGTATATTTAGTATCTTCAAGGTAACCTGGAGAGCTGAATAAATTAGGCATTCTAATGCTGAGTACATGCTGTCTGCTCCTTTCTGCAATTGGAGACACGGTGCCCATAGGTACAGCATGTCTGAAGATGAGCTCATTCTGCTTGAACGGTTAAAGTGGATTTGCTGACTTTTAATTACTATCTATATTTGAAAATGTTGTGAGTTACTGCGAGCAATAGTGCTGTAGTTTTCATATGCAAGTGTTTCATCTTGTGGGGAAAATGTCATGTGGCTCAGTAATCACTCAGAGCCATTTATTATTATACACCAGGGGGGTTGGCACAGAAAAGCTTTCTTAACTTTGTGGGAGATTTTACTTAGGAATTGATTATTAATGCCAGTGAGATTTTTCCATTTTCACTTATATTATAAATACCAAAGAATTATTTTATGTTCTTTTATTCTCATGTAAAAATTAAATAGAGACATAGTTTTGCTATAGGGGTCTTAATCTACATGACTAGATAATCTTTGGAAAATTTGAAAATTAAAAAAACCCACAACTTCCACAAAACTTTATTGCTGTTTGCAAAGTAAGTGTCAAGCATCTTATCTGAAATTTTCCATGTGTGAAGTAGGATTTATTCATCACCCAGTATTAATAATTTTCTTCCTTAAAATTTAGATTATTATAGTATAAAGTGAATTAAAACCAAAAAAAAGCCCAAATAAGGATGGTGCACTCATCTATAAGGTTTTTTAAAAATATTTATTAGGTTTGCCATCTTTGTGTTCACATCAATAATTACGTTATATATTCAGTTCTTGGTTGTTCTCTAGACTTGTGAATAAAGCAAGCTGTAGTTAATTGTAATGGATGGAATGAGTGAGTTGAGAGTACCCCAGCGCAGCTGGTGCTATCAGACTACAGGCTGGGGTGCTGAACTGGAGTTTGTCCTAGCTTTTCTTTTTTTTTTTTTTTTTTTTCATTTTCTTTTGCTTGTCAAATGCATACTTAACCTCTAACTGTTGAATCCCATATTCTGCTGTTTAAATACAGTAGGCTGACACAGTTGTAAAATTCAAATTCTTGGAAGCATTATTGGGAAAATACATAATACCGTTCAGTTGTGTGAAAGAGATGTATAAAATTCTTTATAGGCTGTCAAGCCACTTTATTCTATAAGTGTAATGAAAAAATTATGTACGAAATTAGAACTTCAAAAACATTTGACAAAGTACATTACATTGCACATTACGATAAGTTGCTCATAGCTTACATGAATATCAAAGGGCTTGTCAGGCAACTATATCAGAAAATGAGTTGTTTCTCAAGAATGCAGAATGAATTCAGTGAATTATAGAAATTCAGTTCAAGTATTTACATTTCTCTATATAGTCTCTTCGCATGCACACAGCATCCTGGTGAAGTTGTCAGAAGGGAAACAATGCATCTTAAAGAATGTCATGTGTGTGAAAAATTAATAGAGTTATAATGCAAATAGTTGTGCCCAATATGACTTTGTTCTTTAACTGTATTTGTCTTACAGTCTGTTGTTCTTTAACCCTCCCAAATAAGTAAGCGTTATTAGGAAGGTTATAAGTCCATACTGAGCACTAAGCAACTGAGAAAGTAAAATGCCTTTTTTAACTCTTCTGAGTTAATATCTTTTTGGAGGGGGAGATTTGTTTTCAGAGTTTATTTGGATTTTTTAAAACAAATTTGAGCAAAAATAGTATTTGCTCTTCCAGTGACCTTCAAAAAAGGAAAATTCCATAGTACTGACTATCTTATTCCTGCTGAAAAGAAGGCACCAATCATGTTTTATTAAATGTAATTAAAGGAAATATGATACACTGTAAACACTGAAGCAAAGCAAATGTAATAATGCTGTAGAAAGACATTAATTCAATCAGTGTAAAAATATTACTGTTGCCAGAGAATCTTCTCAATTCTGTTTTGTTGCTCCTACAAGTTGTCAAGAAAACAAATTAGTTAATTTTGTCCTGGGATAAGATTGTATTCCGAATTCAGTGAGAACTCGCAATTATTTAATGTTTAAGTGAAAAAAAATTAAACCAGGAAGGAACTAAGCTGGAATGTCTCATGTCAACTTGAGTAAATTTTGAGTGGATAGTGCTCTAAATTCACATTCTTTATGTTGCTTAAGGCTCAGCTGACTTGATGCAAGTCAGACAACAGCTACTGTCAGTTTTCTAAAAGCAGCTAGGTGTCAATACTAGCCAAAGGCAAGTATGCTACTTTAGTATGATAAAATGATGTGTACCAAAGGTTTTTTCTTCTGTGTGCACCTCTTATAACTAGTCTTATACCTAGATCAACAAAGAACAAGTGTCGTCTTTGTTTTGATGAAATACAATGCTAAGTAAAGTTATTGAAAAATAAATAAGTAAAGAAAATCTACATTTAATGCCACATTAAAGATATGAAAAAAGGCCACCTGTGACCACTTTAATTATCTTGTGTTTACAGGCATTCATTCTGCTGGATGGGCCATGTTACTGCTTCTAGCAATATTGTAATGGAAAATTATAAGGAAGTGTGGTTTTGGTTTTCCTCTTCTCCCATTTTGTTGTGTACTATTTTTGACTGGGACAGATTTAATTTTCTTCATGGTAGCTCCTATGGTGCTGTGTTTTGGATCTGTGACAAAAGCAGTGTTGGTGACACACTGATGTTTTAGTTGTTGCTGAGCAGTGCATGTGCAGCATCAAGGCCTTTTCTGTTTGTCATGCTGTCCCACCAGCGAGTAGGCTGGGGGTGCACAAGGAGCTGGAAGGGGACACTACTGCAACAGTTGACCCTCAACCGACCAAAGGGATATGCCATACCATGTGACATCACGTTCAGTAATAAAAAGCTGGGGGAAAGAAGAAGGAAGGGGGAACCTGGGGGATGGGGTCCAAAGTGGCAACGCTAATGCCATCACATCCAACCGGGGAATAAGTCCAGGCCAAGCAGAGCAGCAACAAAGGTGCCTTAGCTGCCTCATGAGATGACAGTCAGAAGACCAACCACCTCAAGAGTGTGCATGGCTGTAGTGGGTCCTTGTGCGCCCCTTCAGGGACACCTGCGTGCTCAAGTACCTCTCTGAAATGCCTGTACACCAACGCACGCAGTGTGGGGAATGAACAGGAGGAACTAGAGATCTGTGTGCGGCCGCAGGCCCACGATCCGATGGCAATTACAGAGACATGGCATGGGATAGCTCGCATCACTGGGATGCAGCCATGGATGGCTACAGGCTTTTTATGAAAGACAGACCAGCAAGGTGAAGTGGGGGAGTTATTCTTTTTGTGAGGGAGCAACTGGAATGTACCGAGCTCTGCCGAGGGGTGGAGGAAGAATGAGTTGAGAGCATATGGGTAAAAATTAAGGGGTGGGAAAATATGGGTGACACTGTTGTGGGCCTTTGCTGCAGGCCACCTGATGAGGATGAGGAGCCTGACGAGGCCTTCTGTAGTCAGCTGGAGGTATCCCCACAATCACAGGCCCTGGTTCTCATGGGGGACTTCAGCCACGCTGATATGTGCTGGAAAAGCAACACGGCGAGGTGTGCACAATCCAGGAGGTTCCTGCAGAGCATCGAGGACAACTTTTTGACACAGGTGGTGGAGGAGCCAATGAGGCGAATTGTGCTGCTGGGCCTTATACTGACAATCAAAGGTCTGGTTGAGGCTGTGAGGGCTGGGGTAGCCTTGGCTGCAGTGACCATGAGATGGTGGAGTTCAGGATCCTGTCTGGTAGAAGCAGGGCAACAAGTAGGATTACAGCCCTGGACTGCAGGAGAGCCAACTGTGGCCTCTTCAGAGACCTGCTTGGAGGAATCCCATGGGTTAGGGTCCTGAAAGGTAGGGGCGTCCAAGGGAGCTTGACAATATTCAAGTACCACTTCCCCCAAGCTCAGGGTGCATCCCTGTGAGGAAGAAGTCAAGCAAAGGAGCCGGGAGGCCTGCATGGATGAGACCCACAGGTTTGCTGATGATATAGAACTGGGAGGAGTGGCTGATACACCTGAAGGCTGTATTCAGCAAGACCTGGACAGGCTGGGGAGCTGGGCCAAGGGGAACCTAATGAAATTCAACAACAGCAAGTGCAAGGTCCTGCACCTGTGAAGGAACAGCCCCATGCACCAGTACAGGTGCTGACAGTACGGGGGTGACCTGCTGGAACGCAGCTGTGCTGAGAAGGCTCTGGGAGTGCTGGGGGGCAGTGAGGTGACCCTGAGCCAGCACCGTACCCTTGTGGCCAAGAAGGCCAACAGTATCCTGAGGTGCATTCAAAGCAGTGTGGCCAGCAGGTCCAGGGAGGTTATCCTCCCCCTATGCTCTGCCCTGGTGAGGCCATATCTGGAGTGCTGCGTCCAGTTCTGGGCTCCCGAATTCAAGAAAGACAGAGAACTACTGCAGAGTGTCCAGCGGAGAGCTACCAAGATGCTCAGGGGACTGGAGCATCTCCCATATGAGGAAAGGCTGAGAGACCTGGGTTTGTTCAGCCTGGAGAAGACTGAAGGGGGATGTCATCAATATCTATAAATATCTAAAGGGAGGGCGTCAGGACGATGTGACTAGACTCTCTTCATTAGTGCCCAACAACAGGACAAGAGGCAATGGGCACAAGTTTGAACATGGGAAGTTCCACCTCAATATGAGAAAAAACCCCTTCCCTGTGCGGGTGCCAGAGCAGGGGCACAGGCTGCCCAGGGAGGCTGTGGGGTCCCTTCCCTGGAGACATTCAAACCCCGCCTGGACGTGGCCCTATGCCCCCTGCTCTGGGTGTGCCTGCTCAAGCAGGGGGGTTGGACAAGATGATCTCCAGAGGTCCCTTCCAACCCCTGCCATTCTGTGATTCCGTGTTCAGAGTTATGGCTTCCAAAGTCTTCCAAAGACTGTTACATGTGATGAAGCCCTGCTTTCCTGGAAGCAGCTAAACACCAGGCTGCTGATGGGAAGTAGTGAATGAATTATTATTTTGCTTTGCTGTGCATGCAGCTTTTGCTTTACCTAGTAAACTGTCTTTATCTCAACCCACAAGTTTTTGAACTTTTACCCTTCTGAGTGGCTGTGTGTGACTTAGCTGCCCTCTGGGGTTAACTCACGACATCATGATAATACTGTTTCATTGATGTGATGTGGATGCATCATACTGGACACTCTGGCTTGGCTTATTGAAAAATTTCAACTCCCAGTCAACCATCTAGTAGTAGATCTGATGAATACTCATTCATCACAAGAAAGCGTGGCCTAAGTATGTTCTCGAATTCCTCTAAATCTTGACAATGTACTGCCAAATGCCAGGATGAATCAAGTGGACAGTGTGCACCTAACTCACTTTGGTTGAGGTGTTCCTATCCCATATTTGTATTGCTGTCACTTCTTTTTCTATGTACAAGTTCACCTTTCCTATTATACAAATTAGCTTATCTAAAAGATTGCTTTGTGACAGCTGTTACAAGATATAGAACTCTCACAAAGAGCAAATGTACTTATCCTGTACAGATACAGGTAAAAAGTACAATATAAGTTTGAACTTGATATCCTATTTTAAGAAAAAAAGTTATGTTTTTTTCCTTCAGACTTGTATATCAGAACATCAGTCTCCAAAAAAATCCTTTCAATTCTTGACTTGGTGAGATATCTACACCTATTAAATTCAAACTGAACCCTAAATATGAAGTAATTTTAAATGTCTCTTATGAGTTCCTTTTCTTGCTACCATTTAAGTTGATGACAAATGCCTGTTGGCTCTACAGATTATTTTCAGACTTTAAAATGTGAAACAAGTAGATTATCTTATGTGCTGTGTTTCAAATAAAATTGTTCCTAATAATTCAAAAATGCTTTTCTCAGGAAGGAGTGTCAGTATTTTATAAAGCAGAAGCTGAAAGATGCTGCCTTTCATTGGTTTCACACAAGTCTACTAATACTTATTCTTTTCACTAACATTCTGAGCACTGATGGGAAGGTGCTCTTCTGTGTTCATATGTAAATCGCAGAGATGTATTCAGCAGCAGAAGAAATATTTCTTGCAAACAAGAATTGAAAAGTTAGCTCATTGTGTACATTTTTCCAGAATCAAATCTCTGTTTATAAATAATTCATTAGCAGTATAGAAAATATATTTGCTGATATTTTGCAAATCAATACAGAAACATGACAAATGTTTATTTGCATGTGAATTACCTTTTCCACAAATTATTTCTTTTACATAATTTATTGTCTCATGAATTTCCTCTTCCTCGCCTGTTGACAACAAAAAGAATCATATGTCAGTGATTTGCTAACTTTTATGCAATGAGCTTTTGCTTTGAAAAAATTAGTAGTAGAAGTAGTATCTGGATAATTTAAGAATCAATATAAATGCTAACCTTTGATTTGCTTAAATATAACATTGCTGGAGAACTGATGCAATTGCTGTAGATCTGCGTTTATTATTACTTTCTTACAACTTCAAAAGAAAAAGAGCCTATCTGAAAAATGAAATTTCTCTTAAAAACTTTTAAACAGGGTCATTTTGACTTTTTTTATGAAGTGAAGAAAAATGGTAGCTGAAAGGTTCATTAAAACTATTCATTTCTTGATACAGCTTTTGATTTTTATAAATCCAGAAAAAAATCCAAAGTTCAACTTTACCTTAGATCTGCGCAATTCATGTCTAGTATATTCTCATGCTGGTATTTACCAAATTCTGCTCAACTGCAATTTGTGTTTGCTTTCCTTGATCACTATGGTGCGGTGTTCAAAAGCATTCATGCTTCAACCTTCCATAACTAGCTAAAGGACTCTTTAGCAATACATTACTGTCCATTGCTACTGTCTGCTCTCAGTCTCTCCTCTCTCTTTTTTACCCTTCCTCTATTGATTTAGTCATTGTCGTTTACCATTTGCCTGAACTCTTTTTCCATCTCTCTGTTGAAAATGTCTTACTAATTAATCCTTATGCTTGATTTTACATTATTTATATAGTACAGTGTTTACTGTGGTGGAAGTACTCCCACAAATAATCCTCGTTTGCTTGTTCAGTTCTGCTTTCTCAAAGCTCTCTGACTACAATGTCTAAATTACATGTAGAGACTTGCTTAAATTATCCTTAAGCCCCACTACTTCTCTACCTTTGTTTAATGTAGTGGTCCAAAGTCCAGACATTAACTTTGTTTTTTCCAACATCTTTTGTAATGGTCCTCATTTTCACGAGGAAAGCACATAGTATTCTGCTGGGGGAATCTTCCACACTGGTCCCCTTGCTAGTGGGTTTTTTTGGCAGCAGTAGTGAAAACACATAGCGGTGCAGACAGTGAAGTAAATAGGCTGAAACAGCAAATCTCACCTTCTCAGGATTACTCCATCGCTCCCTGCAGCCTGCCTCTCCTGTTTGCTTTGCCTGTACGTTGAAATAATTTTATGTTTACTCTTACCCTTTATTGTGTCCACCTTCTGTAATGCCTTCAGTCCTCCCTGTGTTTTGTTTCTTCCCAGGGAGTAGAACACCACCCATTTGTCACAAAATATCCCACTTACCTTCTAACCTTTACTGTCTCCTATCCATCTATAAGCTCCTTAGCTTTTTATCTAACAGCTTGCTTCTGTTTCCCTAAAATTGCTTGAAAATTTCATCCTATCCATACCTTTTTTCCTTTTCTGTGTTTTCTAACAAATTGACAGTAGTGTTTTTTTATGAAAGCGTACTCTCCTTTGATTTTTGCAACTCACTGTGTTCTCATTCTGTTAAACCTCTCTATCAATTTGGTCAGTATTTAAGTCAGTGGATTATTGCCATGCTACCTCCCATACTTAATTTCTGGAAAACAGATTGTAGTTGAAACTCCAAACCTTTCCTCTGAGGCATTCCATTTGCCCTCTCAATAACTGAATGCTTAGCACAGGGGGGGCTGACTTTTGACACACACAAATATGTTAGAAGTGTTGTGATGAATGGTATGCTATTGCATGGTGGTAAGTCAAAGATCTGTTTAGTTATATTGGGTATTAACAGGTGCAAAATGAATGTCTAGTCTGTGGTATGTATCTCACAAAACCTATAATAACATACATGCATGTTTATATAGTCAGCATCACATAATTTGGAAAGAAATTTGGTAAAACTGAAATGAAAGTATTTTCATTACTTTTACTATATGAATTGAGATTTAGTTATAAAATGTTATGAAACAAAATCCTACAGAAAAAAAAAATCCTCAGTGGCTTTCGTACCATATATAGTCATTTATTGATTGATTGGGGGGGGTTATGTATAAAATATTTTACAGAAATGCTAATAAACCTAGGGTCGTTACTTTTCTTTATTCAGAGCCTCAAACATGCACTTTGAAAGACTTTCTCTGTGCAAATGGAGACTGTGTTTCAGCAAGATTCTGGTGTGATGGAGACTATGACTGTGCAGACGGCTCAGATGAGGTAGGCTACACATGAATCCATGTATGCAAATGTCTTTACTAAATTAAAACTAAACCTATTGAAATAGTTATCCTAAAAAGAGAACATGCAGATGGCATCAAGTCATGATTAACAGCAGCCTACATTTTTTTGCCCTAGCAATGACCTGGACTTCCTCCCATCCAGGAAATATTTTGTGTCCTGGTTGGTGAACCAGTCTTTCTACAGTGGTTTGGTTTGGTTTGTGAGGGTGGGGTTTTTTTGTGAAAACAAGATGTAGACTGTATCTTGTGTAGCAGAAGCTTTCTGGGTATTTGCTTTGCTGTTTTTCTGTTCTTTCCTGTCCCTTTTGTCCCTTCACCTTTCCTGCCAGTGCTTCCCACTGGCTTAGATGGTACAAGCTACCTTTCATGAATCATATCCACAAACATTTTGTATTTCACAAGGCATTACTGTATTTCATAATGTGGAAGAGCATAGGCTATAACTTCTCTGATCAGCTGTATGTTTACCAACATTTATATTAAACTCTTGATCTCGTATATATGTTGTTTTTATTGTACCAGAGGTATTGTGAAACAGGCTGCTCAAGAGATCAGTTCCAGTGTTCCAATGGTCAGTGCATCTCAGCAAAATGGAAATGCGATGGTCATGAAGACTGCAAACTTGGGGATGATGAGAAAAATTGTGAACCAGGTATCGTTTTAAATAATGCTCAGAAATAAAATGAAGCAAGGCATAAATTGGAATGAACAAGGAGAAAATAAATCAACAAATCAAGATTCCTTGTATACTAGGAGTAGGGAAGAGGGTGAAGAAACCTAAAATTCTTTATCTTTTGAATGTGTATCATTGTGATGTCCTACTTATATTTTGAAAACCCCACTTATGTACAGCTATGCAATATGAAGCTTGTTGGGAGAAATGGTATTTAATTTAATTATATTGAAATGTAATTTTCATACTCAGCTTATAAAATTCTGCTTTGAAAAGAGCAATATTTCTTGGCATCTTACTAAAGTATCTCTGGTGTTTTTTTGCTTTGTAGTGTTTATTCAGTTTTTACTAGTTCTTATGCAAACATTTTCTCTAGCAAGTTATTATTTTTGTTGTGATTGTTTTATTTCCTTATTACTGTCTTGGAAAATGCAGTTGTTTATTTTTGCAGGAGTTTTCCTAGATTTTTTGTAGGCTTCGTCTAGATAGGTACAACTATAAATATGTATATGTGCGCAGTAACCACTGTTACCAAGCACAAGGAAAACGCAAAAGGAAATTTCTTAATAATAGAACACAAATATCCATTCACTATCACTATGCATTTTACTTAGGATGCAACAATTAAATTTTGTCAAATATTTCATTGTACTTTATGAATGTTTGGAAAAGCTCTGGTCAGCTACAAATACATGTTTGCTCATTATATCAACCAGATGAAAACATTAAATTATAAAGCAACTTATTTATTAATTCTCTTTTTCTTAATGCTAAAATATGTGTTTGTAACCAGCATCTCCAACCTGCTCTCCAAGTGAGTACGTGTGTGCAAGTGGAGGCTGTATTTCAGCATCTTTGAAATGTAATGGAGCGTATGACTGTGCTGATGGATCTGATGAGGTAGCTGACAAATTTGTGTTTATTTATTTTTCCTACCATCTGACATGAAATTTGCTAACAGTTTTAGAACTGAAAATAATTAAAAGGGCAAATGGGGTTTTTTTGCATCCATTGAACACTGTCAGATAACTTAGCCCCGTGATTTTGGTTCCCTGATAGTTCCTCTGTGGCCACCTTTTGGAATAGACACATTTGTTTCCCCTAAGTCAAAACCTAAGTGTGGTCCTGGGGGAGTTTTCTTCAGGGGCTGCTCCGTACTGGCAGTGTAGACAAGCTTATAACACATTTGGCTCCTTCTGTCCTCTAGATTCACCTAATATGATCCTAGCAGACACCGCAGCCTCGGTGGGCCTTCATGCCATTCTCTTCCGATGTGCTGCATTGTTGGTATCTTTTTAAAAAATTACCACTTTCATTAACAACTTCAAGAAAAAAGACCCCAAATAGTTGTTATTTCTCAGAGCCATTAAGGTGGCTGTTAGAGCCTGAAGAATGCCTGAGCAAAGTGCTACACGGTGCGGGTGAAAATAATCCACTCCAGAGGTCTCTAGTTCCGATCACTGTGGCTGTGAGGCAGCCTCATGTCCAGGGTTGGTTCTCTCAGGGCAGTTGACTTCAGAAATGTGAATGTAGCCATTGTTTCCATTCCTAATACTGAGCAACACAAAGAAGGAATACCAGACGCATATAATGTGTGGTTACAATTTAATTTGGACTTCAGTAATTATTAAAACTGCACATTCCTTTGTCGGGGACAACTTTATTGTATTAAATACGTAGGGCAATAAAAAACAGCAGTGGTAAATTTTGTTAGGTTTGTCTTTAAGTATGTTTTTCTCATCCATTAATACTAATTTCCTATCTGTATTCACACAGATGGATTGTGTAACAGAATGTAAAGAAGATCAGTTTCGATGCAAAAATAAGGCCTACTGTATCCCTGTCAGATGGCTTTGTGATGGGATCCATGACTGTGTGGATGGCAGTGACGAAGAAAACTGTGACCAAGGCAAGAGACACTTTTCTTTAGAAAGCTTACTTTTTTGTTTTTTGTATTAACATGCATTGTAAGATAGTGGTAGCCTGGCCATTCTGAGTGATGAAATTAAAGCTCTGTGACCTCTTCTGAAAAAGACAGTATAGCAGCTTCACAAGCGATTTGCAGGACAAAGCAAAACTTACCTTGTTTATAACTCACGGCTCATTGTTCCTTCTTTGTGTTTCCTTCCCCAAGGACCAAAAGGTTGTGTTATTACTGGAAGCATATACTGTCTCATCAGAGAAATCGGCAATAAGTCCAGTTAATTTACAGTTTTATAGGCAACAATAAATTACAAAGCCATGCAATATAAGAAAAAATTGCTAAATAAGTAATCTTAAGACCCAAGATTTTTGTTTATTTCCATGGAGATGAAATGCTGCAACTAACCAGAACCCATAAAACCACATTTTGAATTCTCACTTACCTTTGAGAGCAGAACTGAGCACTTAAGTTGATTTACATGAAGCTAAACACTACGCGCAGACTTTCACGCTTATGATTAAGCTTCCAAATAAGTTTTTGAGAAATACGTCTGTTGGTCTCATTCTCATAGTTGCTGCAAATTCACAAATCTTGTTCTAATATGTCTTTTCAATTGAGCATTCATATATATTTACATACATATCTATATATACATGCACACACACAGATGTATGCAATTAAACATTATTAAATGAGTTCCCCATATTATTCCTTCTGAAGGTAAGACCATGCAAGTCTCTGTTTTTGATTTTTTTTTCTTTTTTAACTGAACCTTGCTTCAGCTACCAGGCACTAGCAAAGTAACACACTCAGTGCACCAAAGCTTAGTAAGTGTAATAATTCAATAACTGTGACAAACACAGAACTTAGTCAAAATAAAGATTTAAAAACAAACAAACAAACAAACAAACAAACAAAATTTTACTCAGCATTTTGTCAGCTTCTTGTTTTTTCCAGAGTTTTCTTTTCTTTAGAGAGGAACAATTAAAGAAGACAATCTAAAAAAAGAAAAACTTCTCTTTAAAGTGAGTAGTTTTGTGTGTTGGTCATCTACAGTCATATTTGTATGTAACTTCAGAAGCTAAATGCAGTACAATAACAAGTAATAATAATCAGAGATGAAGCAAGCAATTGCAGAGTAAGATATCCTTCCCTTATTTTATTGTAAGTCTATTAACCAACACTTACTACTAGGAAAAAAAAAATTATATGGGATGATTAAGTTTGAAAGAGAGACCAGAAAATGAAGATAACAGGAATAATGTTCCCAAGAAGTTTAGATGCAAAAGGAAAAACATCATATTTGGAAGTGTTGAAGAATGAATTGTTCTGAGAAGACTGAAATCAACAAAGTTTTAAAAAACTTCTAGTCCATTTTAAAACTGCTTTTAAAATATCTGGACTGTATCTCTTTAAAAACCAATGAAGTGTAAGTAGTAAAGTGGTTATTTTATCTGAAGCCCACATTATTCTTTGGATAGCATAATGGAGCTTCTGTGAACTGCAAATTGCTTATAATGTAATAAGAAGCCTTTTGCCTAGTTGGTTATTGCTATAATACTTTGTATTTATGTCACAGTTATGATTTCTGTTATAGAAATCTATTCTATGAAGGAATTATGACAGGCAGAGCAATCACATGAAACAAATGCCAGTTTATCTCACTGATAACTGATTTTTTCCTCTTTGGAAATACAGCAAAAAGATTGGAGTTTTAGTCTAAGGCATTCTAAAACAACCTCTGTAATATTTATCTGTAGCCCACTGTGCATATTTATAAACATAGCTCTTTTCAATCTTATTATACAACTAGAATTATGGTTTTATTGTGATTACACACACAATTATTTATATTCATGTCTTTCATCATGAAGAATACTTGAATTTTATATATTTTCCCTTGGATGATAATAAAGAATATTTCTGTTAATGTTCATGAATTATATTTGCAATGAGAGTGAATTATATTTGGTAACATAGTGTGAGAGTTTCCAACATCCTCTTACACAGTGGGTATTTCATGCAAATTAATTTTCTGGAAAAAAATCTAAACCATTCTGAACCCTTTATAGCGAAAGAAAGCCTTCTGTTGATTTTAATGGGGTGTGAACAGGGCACTGAATGAATAAGCAAAAAGCCACTGGAGCCTGATCTAACTATTAAGACGGGTGTAATGCAATGAGGTAAGCCACAGCGAGAGTTTTGGTGTTATCATATAAAATTTCATTGTCTCCTCCTCTGCAGGTGCACAGCTTTATTTCTTTTAAGCTCAGTTCCTCTCAGGAAACTGAGAATCCAGTTACCATAAAAAAGTGCTTTGTAGAAAATTAATTTCAAGAAGTTTCCATAACTTCATTGAGTGGTAGTGGTAAAATTTAGTTACAATTTTGAAACACAGTGCCTTCTTACTGCTACACGTGTTAACACTGAATCCAACTTGAACCAATTTTTAAAGCTTGAGCACTCCAGCTTAACACATTTTCTCTCACCCTCTGTTCCAGATTCAGAGTTCAAACAATACTAAAGTTACATGGAAGAAATTATTCTTGCTGCATCTGTGTTCAGTAAATATACTAATGAGATATTTCAGAAGTTACAAAAAGGAAGAAACTGTTAGAGGTCACCTAGTCTTATCTACTCTGTGCCTACATGGCTAGATCTTCCCTAATTGCAGAGTTTATAGTTGATGGGAACGTTACAAGCCTGGCCAAGCCTATGACTCCTCAGGAAAAGAAAACGATGCTACCGCATGGCTAAGGGACTGCAGTCACTTTGTCTCTTCTGAACACAACGTGTGTCTCAGAGACTGGGAGTAGGAGTAGGCGGAGGATCAGACATTAATGTGAAACCAACCTGGACCAAAGTGGCCTTTCACAAGTTGGACTGTATTTCTGTCTTCTGGTTTGTACCATTCTCTGACAGCACAAATTACTGGCGCCCCCAGCCAGGTCTTTTCTGAAAGGCAGCATCACTGAAGGAAGTTACAGCCAGAAAGGTAGTTTAAGCATCTCCTGGCTAAATGCAAGGGGAACATACCTAGCTGGTGACTTGTCAGTGTCTGTCTTTGATAACTGTCCTTTCTGGGCGCGCCAGATAAGTAATTCCTAGTTAACAGTCGTGAAAAGAGAAAGAAGAGTATGGTCAAGGAAGAGATTTTTAAAAGAATATTTCTCTCTGCTTCTCCAATCCTTTCATTTGGGGATTGTTAATTTAGTTCTGCTATGTGTGTCATTCTCTACAGATGGTATGTGATAAGTGGTTGTACTGGTTTTATAAAAAATTGACATTTCTTTCTTTTGTCTTTCTGTTTTCCTGTTTTTTTTCTTGTCTTCTTTTCATCCTCCCAGGGGGAAATATATGTAGAGCTGATGAATTTTTGTGCAACAATTCCCTCTGCAAACTACATTTTTGGGTTTGTGATGGCGAGGATGACTGTGGAGATAACTCTGATGAAGTTGCTGAAATGTGTGGTATGCCATTACTTTTTTCAGTGCTTTTCATGTAGTAAAACAAGAAATTACATGTAACGTACATAAATATATAAGGACATATATGTCTAATTTTTCTTTAATTTTAGAAGAGTAGCTTTAAATGTGGAATATAGTTTTCTGTTGTTATTGCTACTCATGTGATGACAGAGAAGATATTTGTGAGAAATTAATCTTTTTGTAGGAAATGCACAGATGGGAAAAAGTCACTTCTATGTTGAAATAGTTATTATCATTAAATTTCCTACTTCCTTTGTTTTATTTCTGTCATATTTACTGATTCTCAAAAAGAAGTTTAATTACCCTAGTCACACATAATAATTTCATTCCCTAAATGAAGAACTTACGCTGTAAACACTGTTGAAGTGTTATTCCATTAGGTACCAGAAGTTAAAATCAAGTACCATTCATATGTCAAGTACAACTGTGTTCCCATGCCTGCTCATTGCTTTCATAAGGAGACATTGAAGAAGGTTCAAGGATACTAGCTGGGTAATAGCTGATTCTTTTTTTAATATGCAGTAAAGTTTCCATGCCCTCCAACAAGGCCATACAGATGTAGAAACAACAGGGTTTGTCTGCGACCTGAGCAGATTTGCAATGAGGTTGATGACTGTGGTGATAACTCGGATGAAGATCACTGCGGTAGGTGATATTACCTTTCAAGGCATTCAAATCAAAGAAAATAACTTGAAGGCAAACTTTATTACAGAGATCTGCTTGTCCTTCAGTAAAGCTTAAATGGAGGTTAGTAGACCAGAATTTGAAATTGAAATAAATTAAGCTTGAAATAATTTCCAGTTGCTTAATGCTTACTGGTCATTCCCATTTGTATGTGTCTAAAATAAAATAAGAATCTTAAATACTGATTTATTTTTCTCTTATTAATTTGTAATTATATAGATAAAATCACATACAAAGCAAGACCATGTAAAAAAGATGAGTTTGCTTGTAACGATAAGAAGTGTATTCCAATGGAGCTACAGTGCGATTGGTTTGATGACTGTGGAGATGGTTCAGATGAACAAGACTGCAAAATAAGTGAGTTTGGCTGACAAGATTGTTTTCATGATTGTAGCAGAAAAGAAATAATTAACTGAAACTGTCATCCATGCAAAACCTACTCAACAACATAGAAGTTAATTAAACTTAAAGTTATTTTTTTAGTTAAAAAATGAGTTAATTCTATTTGACGTACCACAAGAGGAACGCAAATTTTATAGCAGTTCAGGTTATAGTAGTTTTTAGACTAGTTCTTGTGGTTTTTTTCAGTAGTTTAGCTGTAAGTTGACTGCATTTTATTTCGTATCTGCAGCAAGATAAATTCTAGTATTAAATTCTTGATGTGAAATGAAGTATCTCAATTAAATACTGTCAATTTATATGCACATGTCGGTAAAAACTGTAATGTCATATATTTGTTTAAAATTTACCTGATACTCTTTTAACAGAAAGATAAATTTGTTTCTTCTTGTTATTTTAGAAATCATTTTAAATAAATCTATCAGTGGTTTTTTAGACTTTTTTTTTTTGCTTAGGTGTCACTGAATATACATGTGAAGATAATGTGAATCCTTGTGGAGATGATGCATACTGTAATCAAACAAAAACATCCTTACTGTGTCAGTGTAAACCTGGGTTTCAGAGAAACAAGAGGAATAGGCAATGTGAAGGTAGATATCTTTTCCATCGTCTCCTGCTGTAAAGTATTAAAAGTCAACTACGTAGTCAATTTTCAATGCCAGAGAAGGAGAAACATATCACATACTTTTTTCCGCAGAGTAAAAACTGTTTCATAGCTATGGGATTAAGAAATCAAGAAAAGAAACTGAAAGGATTTACAGGATGTAGATTTATGCATTCTACCTGGAGAGGTTATCAAAGATTAACATTGGTTGTGAATATCGAGAGGTTCAGGTCAGACCATTAAATGATTTTATAATTTAAGGGGTGAATGGGTGATTTAAGGTCTAGTAGATTACTTAAGTCGGCAGTTGGGACCGGTGTTTAAGTCGGTATATGTGAATATTTTGAGGTGCTTAAAATAATGAAGATGTATGAAACTGAAAATTGAAATTAAAATAAACAGATTGAAAGTAAAATACCTCAGAAAAGTAGTCTTAATATATATAATGCCATACTGTCAGAAAAAAAGACATAGTTGTTATAGTGAAAGGGTTGAGCAAAGAGATGAGGTAAATCTACCTTCTCAAAGAATGGCTTGTGAATTAATCTCCTTCCTGGTAACTTACAGAAAAAGTGGAGATCACCTCAGGGGGACTATCAGAGTGAATAGATAAGGGCATACAAAAATTTTGTTGTTAGGCTCTTAAGAAAAAGGTATACACAGGAGATTTTTCAGTAAGGGGTGATTACGTAGTCTTGACTGTAACAGGGATAGGGATGTTGGAGATAACTGTAACAGACATTTTCATTCTCAAAGTTGCTTTCAAGCTCTAATGATAATAGGTTGATATAAGAAGGATGGAGAAATAATACAGAATATCCTTCTGAGATACGTTGATTGCAGTGGAAATAACATTAGTGATGACTGCAGAAGGCTTCCTTTTACTGTTGCAAGATATACAATGCTTACGAGTTCCTTTCGTTCATCTGCATTGTTCCATGATGTTCCAAACATGTCACATAATAGTGTATTAAACTAGGTATATAAATTACAATTCTTTTCCTCATAGATATCAATGAGTGTATGGTATTTGGTGCCTGCTCCCAACGCTGCAGTAATATCAAGGGGTCATACAAATGTGCTTGCGAGAAAAATTATAAGGAGAGGAACAACAGTTGCACAGCAAAAGGTAAGGCTATAAAAGTCAAAGTAGATTGACAATACTGAATCATTTGTTATGTACGTGGTTGGTAACACTAATGTGTTGCATATACAATTTATTTTTAGATAAATATTTCTTGAGTAGTGCACAGAAATAATTCTCAAACCCACTCAGATTTACCTTTGATTTTGGTAAGCAATAAATTCTTATCACTTCCATGTAAATGAAGATACTTAATATGAAAGTCCATTTCCAGCTCCAGCTTTCTTTGTTTACAAAAAGATACACACAAATAAGAAGAGCAGAGATTATATATTAGCAAGCATGTAAGCATGGTGAAGCTTGAGAGAAGAATCAACTCTTCCATAGAAACATATTTTTATACTTTAGAAATCAATTAAACAGTATTTGGGGCTAACATGTTTTGATTTGTCTTGTTGAGAAATCTTATATAAGTCCTTTAAGTGGAGTTTTTCTGAGTATAGTCACCCAAGAATATACGGCTCATGTAAATCAATTGCCTAAGTCATGGCCCAGTGAAGGTAAAGCAGTATGCACACACAGCTGTTATTTCAGTCTGTCACAAGGCAGAGGTGTTGCACAACATGGAGGCAGTGGTTAAGTCTGGGTATTATGTAACTTCTAAATAATTTCAGAAATGAAACAAGCAATAATCCAGCTGCCTGAGTAAAGTTCACATAATCTTTATGGATCTGTATCTGAATAACTGAAGGTATGATCCTAGCATCTCACCTGCAATTTAATGAGATTTTAGTGTGAATTTGACTCATACCAACACTTGGAGACTTCAGTGCAGCACCAGCATTGAAGTTACAAGGTGTGGCTCCTTATACGCCTCTGCATATCTGGTGCACAGCTAAGAGCAATACCCAACCTGAACCTTACGGCCAGTAAGCACGTGGTGGGGACATACATCCTAGAACCATAACAGATAGTATACCACATTAATTCCAGTTCTTCCTTCTCTGTAGCACGCCAGTCAGTAAGGTAGGTACACCAGTGCGGGGTAGCTAGGTGGTGATAGTCAGGTATCTTACATGCTTCATTCACATTCTCTTGAAGCAAACTTGTCATGGGAAGATCACATTAATGAGTCACTAGACATTTCCTCTATACATAATACGGACTCTATCAGGATTTAGCATCATTACCTATTACTGAAGAATCAGTCAGATTATGGCATGGGAGCAAACAAGGTTGCTAATTGTGGATAGTGGCATGTTATTATAGAAACACAGACACAATTCTGATGGCTTATAATTTGAATATCTGGGAATCATCATCCTACATCTGAATTTTTTGCAAGGTTCATTTCCATTGTAATACAGTTAATGGTTCCCGCTTTCCCTCATTGATGCTTGCTTTGATGGAAGTCCTCTTGTATTTAGCATGATTGAGGGAACAAATGATTTTTGGTATTTCATACTCATTAGGAGGAAATGTATTGGACAGACATTATTATAAGTTGATTCTCTATGGATAAATGTGATACAAATTGGAAATCTAAAAACTTGCACGTGCATTCTAGTGCATCCAGCAGATTTGAAACTTTCTCAGACTTAATGAATAGATACCAGAGAGCCTTTTCTTATGAATAACATATTTTACAACTTCTGAATCAAGATGGTACCTGGGTATCCATAAATACCACCCATTTGCAGGTATCCATAAATGGTAACTGTCTGAAAGGAAGAGATATAAGGTACAACTGCATATGTTCTGTAGCAGCTTTGGTCCAGTTTGCTCTTGTTACAGTCAATTTCAAAACTTCCCTGCCTTCACTGAAGCTAAGGTCATTCCACTTCTAATTTCCAATTCAGCAATTTAAAATAATGCTTATTGGCAAGTTTGTGTTCATTTGATACATACAAGGACCCTCTAGACACAATATGCATATAAAAATATGTACTGATTCATATGGGCTTAATGTATAACATCCCCTATTTCTGTACACTGCTTGAAGTGGTCAAATTCTTGTATTACATACGCCTTAAAATATAGCCTTAGGTGTCACAATGTGAGCTTGGATATATTGGTATCAGAGTATGAGAGTTGCATTTATTGTGCAGAGTGTGAGTGGTTTTGCAGTCTTCAACAATCAGAAAATAATTTTAACACAAGAAATTATATCGCATAAACACCAAAAAGCTACTTGAGTGAAAACTACTGATTTTGCATTAGTTGACGTTTACCTTATTTTTGTTTCATTACAATAACCCCTAGGCTCTGAAGATCAAGTTCTCTATGTTGCTAATGACACTGACATCCTGGGTTTTGCATATCCATTCAACTACAGTGATGTTCACCAGCAAATATCACATATTGAACACAATTCAAGGATAACTGGAATGGATGCATATTTTCAAGGGGACATGATTGTCTGGAGTACTCAGTTTAATCCAGGAGGGATTTTCTACAGAAAACTTCACGACAGAGAGAGAAGGCAAAGTAACAGTGGCTTGATAGTAAGTGATCAAAATCAAAGATTACATAATACAAATTTCTTTGATATACTTTTCCATTCTGATTGTGTATAGTGTGCTGTTTTAGCAAATTAAAACTTCTATCTGATGATGATTTTACTCAAATGATATGTCTACTAATGTCTTTCCATTCAAGACTCTGACAGACTTGGTTGAGTCTCTGAGAGATCAAAATTATAGTATTTTAAAAAGTTTTCTACAGAAATAACGAGTGTGTTAGCAGCATCAAAAGCCTGTATACCATGAAGATCATTTATTTTGAGAGAGAAAAGAAGAGAGGATATAGTAGTCATATAGAAGCAACACATGGTTTAAAGAAAGGCATGAACTTCAAATACTTGGAAAACAGGAAACATAGATAGGCCAGAGACAGGCCTGATTTCCCTAATGACCAGGTAAACAACAATACAAGTTTTAAAAATTAGAACAATGAGTTGACAATGAGAACAATTAATTCCTTTATATGTTGAACTGCATAGTATCTTCTTTTGAATAAGCATAAACGTAATTTTGCACTTAGAACAGAACTGTGGACTTTTATAACCTAGGGTAATTTCAGGTGGTCTTTGCTTGCAAATAAAATAGACACACATTGATACTCACTTTGCCCAATATATTTCTACAGAATTCTCAGGGAAGTGTTAGTGCTGCGCTGAAGATAACAATGTGATCTTTACATCGGTATTTCTATAATGCTGTAAATTTAGGTATTTTTTTTCTGTTATACTTTTTATTAAATGTGATGGCTGAAGTGTTTTTAGATTTTTTTCTTGGCCAGTTACAAACTGAGTTAAAAATAACACCTGTCTGGCCGTTTCCTTAAACTTAGGAGAGGTAACAGGGATGACCTTACATCACATGAATGCTTTTATATACCCAGTAGAATAAACAGTGGCAGCAACAGTAGACTAATCTTTCATCTGTCATTCAACTCTTACACATCTGAAACCACTTCTACATACCTTTCATCAAGGATACTTCCTTTGTAAATGAATGACATTCCTGACCTTTGAAGCTAGCAGGGCAAAAAGCCTGGGGATGTATTCACCAATGGATGTGAAGATACCTCGTGTCTGTCACGGCATATATGGGAAAAGTGGTTAAAAACCAACGTTTCAATCTGCCCAGCAGAAGAGGGTCTAGATTTTGTTGACAGAAAGTGTATGTAAAGTAGATCTAAAGTAGAAAATTATCCCTAGTATTTCTAGTAGGTCATGTATGTCATCTGAGTTTTGGGGAAGGATAGTTTGAGAACCTAAGTCTGTATTTGAGGTGTGGAGTAATTCTACTGTGGCATTTTTCTCATTTAAATGTGGCAGATACCTGTGCTTAAGAAATCCTGATAGACACATCTCTGTATCAGGTTCGTTATTGTAAAATAACGAACTTTTAAAATCTTGTGAAATTAAAGTGTTGTGGCTTTTTGTTGTTATTTATCTTATTTCTCTTTGGTTAATATGCAGATGCCTTCTGCAAGGATTAAGTGTATTCTGCTGATCCACAACCTCCCTAATGGATCTACGCTTTCTTACAGGTCCATAAACTTAAACATAAGCTTCCTTGAGACTTCTTCATAGTCCAGGGGTTGAAATTTTCAGGGCTGATTTGACACTGTCTCCTTGTTTAAAATAAAAAAGATAAAATATTGTTAGAATTACTGTTATTTTTCTGAAGTACTGCTATACTTTTTGCTTCTCATATCTCTCTTTCACCATTATGCCAGAATACTTTCTGGTCACTTCCCCTTAATTCAAAATTATTGAAAAAATTATATTTTTCTTTATACACCATTTTCCCCTAACTCTTCAGTGCAGGTGGGTGCTTGTGAAGATGCTTGATCAAAGCCATACAAAGCTTTTTCACAAATCTGTATATGGAAAATGCACACACTGTATCTGAATATATCTTGGACACAATTGATTTGTATTTGTGAAGCATTTACTTCTAATTGTGCTAAACTATTCAGAATATTTTCCCAGTATTATCTCATTAATACTCAAATATTATTGCCCTATATATAACTGATCAGTAGGTTAATTGGTTTTATAGTGTTGCTTTAATATTGTTACTTAAATTTGGTTTTGTAAAGCCTGAGAATTCCTTAATTTTAACCCAAGGTTTTTAATGGGTAAGTTTTTAAAGGTTACATTATAACTTTTATATCTAGACTTTGATATGTAAATCAGGACAGTAAACTTGAACAAAGTCACCTGCATTTTCAGGTAATTACATTAATGCAAAAACTCCATCTTGACTGAAATTACTCCATGGAATTAGCATATCAAGAGCCTTTCTCAGAGAATAGCTTTAAGTATCTCTTGTATTTTACTGTGAAAAGGGATTTAAGCTTGGTACAAATTGAAGCATTAAAGGAAACAGTAAATATCAACTCTTCAGAGTTTATTGACAGATGCAGAAGAGGATTGCATTCCAATCAAGTTAAGACAGTGTCAGTGAATTGTTGATAACTGGTGCAGCTGTTTACTGGCAGAACCCTCGGAGAGAGCTGTATAAGTTATCTGAGGTGAATTTTCAACAGTGTGACTTGCAAGTTAAACTCAAGTGCTCTTTTTTATGGAAGAAGGCACAATTAAAATAATTGTACCATATAAGAGGAAGAAAAACATAGGTTTTTTTATGTATCCAGTTGGTATATTAGCAGCTTGCTCCAGCCCCACTGTTCTGAGAGCTTAACAAGGACCCATAACCACTCTTGTGATATATCCACGTATATACTGCCAGTGTTTGCCCCAGGACCCAGTGAAATTCAGTGAGTCACTGGGAGTGGAAACAATTTCTAGACTGTTTACTCTAAATAGCAGTAATATATGGTTTTACCTTAAAGCTATAGCTCTGAATGGATAAAGTTTATGTACTCAGCAGACCCTCTCTTTCTGGAATCAGCTGGTTGGGATTTTGAAATGATCCTACTTACATAATACAAATGGTGGTTTGGTGAACCTTTGTACCTACTGGGGTCCTCACCTGTCAAGGAAAATTTTCTGTTTCAGCAAGCAAAAGTCTAAAAGTGTTCTAGTATTGTTTCTCATTTATTTTTAGTGTTCTAATATTATACCATTAGATAATGTGTTATTTTTAATGAAGGTATTTTAAGCAACAATAAATCATTGGTTTACTTTATTCCACAGCAATGCCATAGCAAAACCATCTGTAAAGTAATTAGAGAAAATATTGTTTCACATGTGCTTATGATACAAATTAGATTTGTAATTTAGTCTTCCTGTGTTAAAATGCTAAGCATTGCAAGGCGATGGGTTCCCGCTGCATGTGTAACGTATTTTCTCCCATCAAACTCAACTTCAGGGCTTGAAATTTTTTTTCTGTAATCTACCATTATATCAAAGTGGTTTCCAAATCCAAGCTGTTACTGCAGCTTCTTCTCTTTTTTTTTTTTTTTTTCCTTTGCTTTTCTTTTCAGGGTTTTGGTTTGGTTTTGTTTTTTTAATTCTTTACCTTTAAAACATTTTATGATAGGCAGCAGTTCTGATCAAAAGTCATCAAGCTGAAACAGTCTGTAGTTGTACAGAGACTGCCATACTATAAAAGGTGATTAAGCGTCAAACCCCAATTTTTCTAATAAGTTGTAGTATGTTATATTTAGCATCAAATTGGGCTAAAATAACTGTAGAAAATATTAATGTGATTCTGTTCCTGTATTTTCATCCCTATTCTGTATGCAAAATCATTCTTTAAAATTAACATAATCCAAATAAGCTATTAGGTAAAAGCTCATTTACAGTAAGTAGTTTTCCTAGACAGTATGAGGAGACTCATAAGACATCAGTAATATGATGTAGCTAGGCTGAAACTTAATGAACACAACTGAGAATTACACGGCCGTAGCATCAGCTAGTGTTTTTTATTCTCTTTTTTTAATCTCTTACACCAGATGGCTGCTTTCCATTTCTTCTGGTTATCCCCTTGTTCATTTTATCTTTAATATGCTCCGCAGCAATACTGCAATTTCACTTCTGTAGAGCAGAGAAGAATGAGAAAGGGTCAGTGATAATAAGCAACCCAACCTTGTTCCAGAATCTTTTCAGGATGTGCCTTTGTCTCACCTGCTTCTACTACCAGCTTTTTGGGAACCATCTCTCTCTGCATGGTAACTCCCATCATGTGCTTGCCAGGTTCCAAAAAAAGCAGTCTTACTGTAAGCAGTGGTTCTTGAACCGTCCAGGAAAGGCAAGGGACTGTGCGGTCCATGATAGCAGTTCTACTTTTAAAACAACATTTGGTTCCAGCCTTGCAGGCCAGTACCATTGTCCCTTGCAGTCTCCAAAGTAATAACTGGAGATCTCCAGGTATGAGAGGCTTCTTGACACATGTGCCTGAATGTAACCCAGAATTAAAAGGAGTTTGGATTAAAAATACAATGACGCTTATCTGCAAATACCTACAGTTTTGAGTATCTTGTCCTCTTCGTGGATGTTGCTTGGATAATGTAACAAAGACAAAATGAGATTGTTGCATGCAAATGCTACATTTCTTGAAAAAATAATAGTTTATTTTTGTGGTATTTCTGGAAGCATAGGCTGCCAGTATCATAATTTCGTACCAAATTATTATGATACCTTATTTTGTTTAACTTTAAAAAAATGACTGTGACCCAGTTTTTAAAGAAACACTGATTTGTAAATGCAGTGATTGATTTTGCTGCTTTAATATTAATCTAAGTAGAAAGTCAGGATTCTCTATATCTTTATAACATGCATTATATGACATTTTTGCAGAATTAAAGGCTTATGAACAATGAACTATCTAAATTCACCATTGCAGTCCTATTATTTCACCTAGAGAATTAAATTACCTTTATTTTATGATGAAAATAGTCTATAAGTGCTTGTGGTATTAAGGAACTCTGACACCTGAGGAAAATAAGTTATTTTAGGATTTTCTTGCCTGATTTTCAGTAATATAGCTTAGTAACATTCCAGTACTGCATTTGTCAAGGAATAGACATTTTTTGTTCTTAATTTAATTTGATGTCAGTATAGGTAAACAAGCAAACAATTGCATATGTATTTAGCTCATGCGGGTCTTGAATTTTTTATGATTTGCTGCATTCATGTTAGAAATATTTGCATAGTCCTATTTTACAGATTTTACTCCTCTCTGCAGGAATTCTGGTAAACTTTAGAGAAGCTTGTTCATATGTACCTCCTATTTGCAATATGAACGTCTATCCTTAGGACCATTTTTTAGGATCTAGGCCTTAATGATAACTGTGAAATCATGATAGAGATACTACAGTTTATAATTTTAAAGTTATGATCAGTCAAGTCTCTTTTACATGTGAAGCTGAATATTGCACTAATTCTAGTTTTAATGGGTGGCGGAACCCAGGAACAGTTAACAGCAAGGGAAGAGAAACATTTTAAGAATTTCCTTAAAATTGCATACAAGTATTGGTCAGAAGACAGAGGTAATTTTATGCCGTTTTCTAAATGCAGTGGTTTTATTTATCTTTGGCAAACTGCTGAGCAGCCATGCCTCAGGATGGTCTCAAGCAACATTTTCACTGAGGACTTTGGGATAGGACATCATGCTAATAGTTCTGCATGGTGTATGTATAGTAGATGTATAATCTGAATTCTTCTTTTTCCTTTCCTTTTGAATTACAGTGTGTAACACTTGTTTGCTTCAGTATCAATAGTTCAAGTAGTTCATGTCTAAGTGCCTTTTTCTGAACATAAGTAGTCTTAGACTTGAGAAAACAGTTTTGAACCATTGACTTGTTCTTCTGCATTGAACAGAACTGTCAACAGATCACTTAGAGCTTATCTCCTACAGGTGGAATTGATGTCTTTCCAATGCAGCATTTTTAAATATTTCACTGTATTAAAGGTAAAAGTTACTTAATTGTAGAGTTACATAAATCTGTGACTATACAGCTGCTGTGAAAGATCATTTCCACAACTCTGACTTTAATATCTATTCCTTTTAGTGTCCAGAATTCAAAAGGCCTAGGGGCATTGCTGTTGACTGGGTTGCTGGAAATATTTACTGGACTGATCATTCCAGAATGCATTGGTTCAGCTACTATACAACTCATTGGACTAGTCTGAGATACTCCATCAATGTAGGTCAACTGAATGGACCTAACTGTACAAGACTCCTTACAAGCATGGCGGGAGAACCATATGCAATTGCTGTAAATCCTAAAAAGGGGTATGTATGTTTCAACATTACTCTGTTTTCATAATTCAAACAAAATTGGAAAGTAGCGTGAGAGAAATAAAATGATGTCTACAAATATCTAAACTTTTCCACGTCATTTGCCTAACTTTCCTGCTCAGTTTACCTGTATGTAAATCAGGATCAGTTATCTCCCATCTTTCAGGTATGTTGAAAGGCTCATAATAATTTTATATCAGTGAAGTGTTTTGATGGTCTATTAAGTCATCCAGGATATTTTTATGTTTAATACTTTTAGGATGATGTACTGGACAGTTATTGGGGATCGCTCTCACATAGAGGAGTCATCAATGGATGGTACTCTGAGAAGGATATTGGTTCAAAAGAACTTGCAAAGACCTACAGGTATACAGCTTATCCATTTTTCCTAATTGCATGGCACTTGCTAACTCAGTGCAGAGTTGCTGGCTGAATTCCAGTTTCTCAGTTTACAAAAAAAACCCAACTTCTAAAAATATGTATTCTAGTTATTAATATACAGTTACTAATCAATTTCTCAGTTCTGTTTTCAAGTGATACATCTTAATATGACTTAAAATTTTGTAACAAAGCTTAACATGGTGATTTTACAAAGCAGTACCAAAGGATTATATATAATCAGTTAAAATATGAGTTGTTCAATAACAAGCACTATCAAATAAAGGAACACCAGTTAGTGGTGAGACATATTTTTTAGGAAAGCATATGAAATCTCACAGCCTACTCTAGTTATTTTCCTGAATACACTGCAAAGTAGTATAAAACAAGGCTTAGGTATTCCAAGAAGCAACAACTTAATTATCTCAGTATTTTACAGAACTATTTTGAAGCTTGACAGTACATGTTGAGATCTTGTGAATTACCATTAAGACTTCATTGGCAGGATAAAAGTAATTTTTATGACAAAGGAAATGATAAATTCAGAATGAAATGTGTGTCTCTTAAATAGCAGCATCCTGTCTTGAAACCACAAATGATTTGTTCATGACCCATTTTCTCGTGCAATATTTGATGTTTCTCCAGGCTTACAATGATAATTTGTTATTATTGCATTGCAAATTAGGGGCTGTCCAACTTTGGTACACATACATGTTGAAACGTAGGCTTCTTTCAAGAGGATGCTAGCTGAATATCGAAGCGTCTCAGAAGCTACCGCTAGCACAACAAGAAGTAATACTATTTTAGCAGACTGTTAAGTCCCATGCTAAGGTGGGCTTATGGTGTTGTGTATGCAAAGGACATTCATCCCTTAAAAGGAACGCTCTTTCTTTATTGACATGATTAGATGGAAATACAGCAACTTAAGAAATTACATACGTGATAAGGAAAGCTTTGAGGAGAGGAAGCTTATGCTCCTTAGATAAGTAAGAATCGCAATAGTAATAATAATAAAAAATATATAGTCAGTAGTAATTCAGAAAGAAGCATCTGATTTTTCAGACCGAAAGACAACAGAGTTTTATGTTTATCAGAGTTGTTACATATTCTTTGCTGAGCTTCTTACATAAAACCTTGTGAACACATCAGATATATAAATCATTAGATTTAGTTCTAATTGCTGGAATTGTGCATTTTTGTCTCTTATTATCAGCTTGGCTGATTGCGAAGGTTATGTCCTGTGGAGCCAGTCATCCCTTCCTTGGTCATTAAAGGGCATTTAACACCCCTTTTTTCTTTTTTTGGCCATCAGTATGGGATTAGTGAATTTATGGAATTTTGTAGGTAGTAATGGTATCAAAATTATCTGAAAAACACGTATTTACTTCTTCCCTGACTGGCAGCAGAATTGCAAGAGCTTTTTTTCATAAAATTTTCCTTGATATATTTTATATAGAAAAGTTTCATATAAACATTTAACCAGACCTCTGTCTCTTTAAAGGATGAATAAAATGGAAATTAAGAAAATTGGCAGAATTACCAAAAATAAGCAGACTTTCACAAATGCCTTGCCACAGTATTGAATTTTCCTGTACCCACTGCCTGAAAACACTTTTGTGAATCCTTCTGTGCTTGTTTTCCTTTACTTCATGGTAGAAAGAGGATGTTTGTGGAGCCTAGTAATTTTTTGTCAGATATTTCCCATCTAACCATGTCTTTGTAGAGGCAATGCAAAGAAAAGAGTCCAGGCCTTTAATATTTCCTCCCAAATGAGACTTTACTACTGTTGTTTAGATAAAGTTTAAGATTGTACTAAACATCTGTGTTCCACTGCCTTAAACTTATTACTAAATATGCCTCGCCTATTTCAAGTCAGAGAGAGTGAGAGTTTGAGCATTTGGGCTTGACTTCACAGCATTTACATAAAAATTACTATCACAAGTGTGTTATATGTATAAAACAAAAATAAGTATATTTTTACACTGGGTTATCTCTGATACTGTAAAAGATACATTGAAAAGGTTATTTATTATTTTATATTTAAATATTCTTATTAAAATGCAAAGAATAATTTAAAGCTGGAGAGTGGGGACTGCTTCTAAAATATTCCCCCTTGCAGGTACCATGTATCACACAGAGTTGACACATTGTGATTATCTTTTACGAGAAATGATTCTCTTTAGCTGTGTGCCTGAATGCCAGTGTTTCTTTTAAAGAGGTTTTTTTAATGGAGTTGCAAATGTAAACATATTTCACCGGTCTATGCATCAGACTTCCTCCACTTCCTCTCATCTATCTGTAGCTGATTAATTTATGACCTTAAGAGGAGAATTTTTGCTGTTATGTATAATTTCTTTTGATGTATTTTTTCTGACTTACCTACTTACATAAATAGGAAGAAAAATACTTTTTCCCATTCTTATTAAAAATACACTAGGACTTCAAAAGCTCAGAATTAAATTATTTCATGGTTCAAATATTTTTTTCAGGCTGAAGCTTTTGACATGACCTAAAATGGCATACTAATCATTAAATCATCCTCTGTGAAACAAACACTGCTTGATTTAACTATTTAGTTGTTGCCTAGAGGCTGGGTAGGCACAATCTTATCTGCCTTTTCTTCTCATTTGTGCTCTCAGTCACTCACTTTTGTGCTTTCTCTTCACATATATGCGAATACATGCATATGATATCGCTGTTTAAGTCTTGCCAGCACTAATGTAATTAAAATAATCTGATTTTTAACACTGTAATAATTACTACATCTGAAGCACTGGTGAAAAAAAGAACACAGTTATATACTTGTGAAAACAAGCCAGGTTAGGAAGACTCTATGAAATCTGAATGCCTGCCTTTGAATGCATGGTCACACTGGTGCTACTGCTTAGAAATCTATTGACATAATAGATTTTTTGTTGGTAGAGCAAATTACAGGATTAGATTCTATATTTCATTCCCACCTGGTATATATCACTACCTGCTGAGGATAATGGGTTTCAAAAGGTATTGACCTTGGAAGAGTGAGTTAAAGAAAGTGAAAAACCGTGGTTGCCTCAAGGGGAAGGTTTAAGCAGAAGGTGTTGTATTTTATTCTGCTTAGTTTCCAGTCATGTTTTTTCATTGTTACCGTATTTTGTGTTCAAAAGAATATGAACAATATAAATGTGTACAGTTACATGAAAATATTAATTTTTATATAGTTTTATATAGCTATGTGTACTTTATTTTCTTTATAGGTCTTGTAGTTGATCAGTTCAGTCAGCGTTTGTTCTGGGCTGATTTTGAATTGTCTGTTATTGGCAGTGTTCTTTTCGATGGTTCCGATTCAGTTGTGTCTGTGAGTGCTAAACAAGGTATGGAGAGATTTTATATAACGTGTTTTCTATTTTGTATTACTTGGCTGAAGTTTCACTATTCAGAGAAACTATGTAAACAAAAAGCAGTGTTTATTCAGTCATATTAATTCCTTTTGTTACATAATACCTCAGATATTATCTAAAGAAATAGATATTTAAGATAAGATAATTTCAGCTTTAAGATAAACTAATAAAGTTACTTTAGGGGAACAAAGATTCAGTGATACGTGCAAATCTCCAAGGTTGTTATCTAATCATTAGCTTAGGTATTATCAAAAAACATTGTGATTAATGTTTATGCTTGGCCTCATTTGGACTTACATAGCAACGGGAACACCTTGACTAGTTAGAAATTAGAGCTGTCTGCATTGCACAGGAATTTTATAGTTTATAGAACCTGACCTGAGTCAGTTCTGGGAAAAATAATGGGTTTGGCTTTCAGGTCAGTAAGTAATCACAGAATTCTGCGAACAGAATGTGAATGAGGGAAGTTCCTTTTGTATGAAAAGAGATTCTGGTTAAACAAACTTTGTTTTTATAGAATTGCATGTTGGCTTTTTAACAATTTGGTAATACATGTTACACTTTATGAAATTTGAGTAGAAAAGAGGGGAAACATTTTAAAAATTTAAAAGCAGGATTTTTGGGAGGATTGCTTAGTGGGCAGATGATAGAGGAGTTTCATGAGGATGATGTTACATCTAGTGCTACTGAGTGTTTTATCCAATGATCTGGAAGTCACCAGGAGATTCTAGAAGACAGTAGAAAAAATTTCCCATATTCCAAATTGAGCATGACAAGATTTTAATCTTATTCTGGTTTAATAGCATTTTATTTCACAACTTGGATCAATATTACATGGAAGTAGTCATCCATCTCACAAAGGGTAACTTCGAGTGTAGGGATCTGACTGCAACCTCCTGTAACACTGAACTGTACTGTGCAGATGCCTGACAAGAGATGTTAGAAGACAGTAACTCCTCCTCATAAGTTGCACCTCCTTTGGTTATAGTATTTCATGGTGGCTAGGATGTAATCTATCACAAAATACATACTTAGTGCTTGTGCTTAGTGCCTGTGGCTGCTGTGAGGACTGACAGAGTATCCTAGATTGAATTTTAGTGTCTTTCAATGGTCATTTGTATTTTAAGAATAAATGGGAGGTTATTCTTCAAGGGGAAAAAAAATCACAACAGTGCTACAAAATAGATGGCATGTAAGTTGGTGACTTTCAAAATATTTTATAGCGTGGAAGGGCTGTTTCAAACACAGCAAATTTGGCATTTATAAAGGGAAAGTGGAATGTAGAGACTTTGTTGCTTCCATTGTAGCATTTAATAGTGAAATATCAGATCACTAACACAATGTCACCTTTTGTCTCCTGTTGACGTTTGTAGTAACTATGGAAAAATTAAAGAAATAGGACCAAAGCAAAATTGGGGGAGTTTAGAAATTGCTTTGCAATGAGACTAAAAACTTCAACCCATTAAATGAAACAAGCATAAGATAATGAATTAGAATTCATAAATATTTTTATTGAAACAAATTACCGAGAACCAAGTATTGAAAGAGTGGCAAAACAGTAAGAACAAATAAAGGCTGATAATTGAAAGTAGATAAATGGTAGTGAAGTATAAAACCATTTTTACAATAAATGAGGATAATAGTAGGAACAAGGTATCACAAGGAATTATGTTTCTTTATAGCTTCAAATCAAGAAGAGATGCATCTCTGGCAAAGAAGTTTTACTCAAAAGCTATTGCCTTGTTACATGGGTAAATGTGTGAAATTCTACAGCCCGTTGTGCATAGGAAATCCAACTATGATCTAATTGACACTTGTAGCTCTTAAAAATGAGGAATTGGTGGTGTCTTAACATTTTATTTTGCATTAATGTAATACGATTATGAGTTAAAATGAGTGTAGTAGGAAAGCTAGCATTTCAAATATGTTAAGAAGGAGCCGAAGAAATCTTTTGTCAGAATAGTTTCTTTTATGTACAGCAAAATAATCTGTAGAAGTATCCTCGTCAGATACTTCTAGTTAAAGTGCTATACCTAAGTACGTGCTAATTAGTTAGTCCTTACTGTAAGGTTTCCCTGCTTTTCAATAATCAACCAGTTTCTGAGGCTGAATTGTCTGGAAAGCTAATACAAAGCTTGAGATTTTAGTTGCTTGTCGTATGGGAAGAGTTCCTTTTAAGATTGCTTTTTTAAAGGCAATCTCTGTGAGTACAAAACAAGCTGTCTGAATAATAATGTCTTTAGGTGGTAATTGCAATAATGCCACTGAAGTCATTAATAAAACGAAGTTGTTTATTATTGGAATATGAATATGTATTTGTATTGCTTATTCATTTTTATTTAAGGTTTACTGCATCCACATAGAATTGATGTTTTTGAGGATTACATATATGGAGCAGGTCCTAAAAATGGTGCATTTAGAGTACACAAATTTGGCAGGAGCCTTGTAGAATATCTAAGTGTGGATGTTGATAAAGCAAAAAGTGCCTTGATTTTTCATCGCTACAAACAAATGGACTGTGAGTAAGCATAATTACTTTAAACTCAAGATTGAGCAAGTTCACATCGGGCGGGGGGGAGGAACAAAGTTGTATAAATATAAACCAAAGCCTGATTGTACAAATGTAAGTTTGATTCAGATTTTTTGATGCATTTTCTCTCATTTGAGAGGACATTGGACAAATGCTTGCCTTGTGTACCCACACGGTAAATGAGGTATAAAAAGATTAGAAACAAGCTGAATACAAATACCTCTAGCCACCACCAGAAGAGGTTTTTTACTGCTTATTACCGATACATTTATACATTTTTTGTTACTGGAATAAATTCTACCCTGGTGTGAGTCTTGCACTACCATTTGAGTGAGTGTGTTCACTGACTTCGGGCTCTTCATATCCTGAAAACTGGAAGTCTATCAGAATTTTTATATCTGATTATTTATTTATTCCTAGTTCTAGAGCACAGTGTAATTCTAAAACAAAAAAAAAAAAAAAAAAAACATTTTTAATATTTTGTCTTTTTAAACAGTGCCTAATCCATGCTTGGACCTGACATGTGAATTCATTTGTTTACTCAACCCTTCTGGTGCAACATGTGCTTGTCCAGAAGGAAAATCGTTGGTGAATGGAACATGCATTGATCAGAGCCTCTTAGGTAAGTACTGAGAACTGGATGGGAAAGAGTAGATAAAAAAGTGGTCAGTTTCTGTCATTAGAAAAGGCTAGGCTGTCTGCGAGTCAAGAGTTTTGTGATGTTGTTCAATATACATATTACTTATCTGAAATGGAAATGAAATACGACGAAGCAAAATCCCTGATTCAAAAGAACTGTTTGTATTCATCCAAAGGGAAAATGACCCCTCAGCTGAACTGATACAAGATGATATTTAAAAGTGAAGGTATATATATATTGACCAAAAATAGTTTGAAGAGCTCTGAAGCATTTTGGATTCCAAATTAAATGTTAGCCAGAAAATAACCTTAAAGACCATTAAGAAACACCACTGCTTAGACTGCAGCAATAGTCCAAAGGCAGTAAGAGCAACACAGCAAATAATAATGACTTTGAAGTAACAGGCAAAAAAGAAGAAAACTGCTGAAATATTTTTATCTGAAATTATTTCTTTCAGTAACATCTATAATGACTAATATCAAGACACAGGAAACCAGACTTCATGGTAAAAGAGCTACTAAGTTCTTGCTATATTTTAGGGGGAAAAAAAATCTTTTCCATAGGAGGATATTATTAAGTACTCTAACACTATTCCCACTTTAACTGAGGCCAGACTTAAGGAGGTCAGACTTCTGGAAGGAGTGCTTAGCCAGCTTGAATTTTAAAAGGTTCTAGAAATCATAGAATATTATTTCTAATGTGTATGAGAAGTCAGAATGTATTAGGATGTTTTTCTAATGTTTAATTCCAGGCTCAGAAGTATGAGTGATACATAATTTGGTGAGATCCTCAGTACTTAAAATGCTCAATTTAGCAATTAAATTAATTTACCTGAAATGCCATCGTTCTGTGGAGAAAATCTCATGTATTTATACTGCCTAGTCTTTAAATATTGAATTAACACAACTGTGTTTTAGTGATTTATGATGTGGCATTAATAAAGCTATCCTATCTAGCAGCATTTCTCTTTCTGCATCAAGTAATTTAAGAATAATTTAGAGAGTAAAACAACATTAGAAAACTTGTCCTAGATAACAACGCCATTCATGTTTTTTGCTTATGTAGGATTACATTGTATGCAATGCATTTACAGTACCATCTTTTCTACATACTGCACCATGCTCTAGCAAAAAAAACAATAATTGAAAGCTTGATTACTGTACGCCTTTGGATACCTATTAATGTGTGTTTATAGACATCATACAACTATAAAATAGTTTACAGCTGTTTTACAACAATTACCCGTTAGGGGAGGAGTGGTGTCACTGAATTAGATGTAATAGAAGACATTAGTATGCTGTACAAGGTTTCTTACTCTTGAGACAAATCAGTCTAAACACCCTTTGCCTTCAGAAAGCATCCACCCTCCCTGCCCCTCCAAGTGTCAGCTCTTTTTTCATCTGAGATGGATGCTTGTCAAGATTTTCTGCTGACACAGTACCACCTAAAAATTATTCCAGATGACCCATAGTTACTACTTAGGTGTTGAAGAGAGGACGAATAAAAGTATATTGTTTTTCACCAGAGATTGGTAGTAATTTGAACCCATATTTTCAGTCATGCTACTAGTGGGTCAAAGGATTATGCCACAGTAGAGTTTTCAGGAAGGTATAATTTTATTAGAGAAAGTTCTGAAGAGGCTTTTAAATTATTTCACTGCTGGTTGTAGATTTTTATGGATAGACAGAAAATGCCCAGGGAAGCATTTTTAATATCTTGGTAATTTTCAGTATCTTCCCACAACTGCAATATCTGTTATGCCTTTTTAAAGGGCTGTTGAATAAGTGTTTCTTAGTTTTCTGATTACAGTTATATTTCAAGTAATGTCTAGCACAGGCTCTTTTGTACATTTTTTTTTTCTTCTATGTTATCTTTGTGATAGGAGATTGCTGGTTTTGTAGCCTCACAGATTATAAGTTATGATTTGAAACAACCCTTGGTATCATAGCACACTAACAAGTGTTAGTGTGTTAAGTGTTTGGCATTTTTAAAAGAAGTATGAAGTGGATGTTAAATGTTTGTCTCATGTTGACACTCTGCTTAGGCTTCCAGGGATCAGCAATGATTCCTGGAAAGATCAGAGTTGACCTCAAGATAAGCATCTTGAATTAATACAGGTTTATAATTAACGGCTGTCTGGCACCCACTTGCTGTTCATAGGTCTCTAAAAGCCTGCAAACAAAAGACAAGTCAAGTTCTAAACCAGGTTCTTTTCCTTTGGGAAGTTTTACAGTATGGGACAAGAAAATAGGAGCCATAGTCTTCCTTTCCTATTCTGATGAAGAGCTAGAAGACGTATATGAAATATTCCAAATCGCATACATTCAGCTTGTTTAGCATTATATTGTCTTCATTGTCTCAGAGCACTTTTGGCATAGTTATGGATGTCAGTAGCCCAGAACACCAATTCCTGCCTTATGTAGCTGTCAAAACCTGCCTTATGTAGCTGTGTATTGTTGAAAAGTGACCGGACATTGATCCAAAGGGAGGTTATATAGTCATATTTTTTTGTTGGTCTGCAATGAAATCCTGAGTCAAAGTCGGCTGAAATATTCCTGTTTATTTTGGTGGTCTTCTGGTTTGTCCCTAAAAGAATGAAAACCAGAAGATTTTACTTTCAGACATGAGTATCTATGAAATGCTTTTTAACTGATGTATTCTTTTGGGTTTGTTACTGGTTTGATCACAGTGCAACAGTTGTATAGGAGGTAGGTTACGATGATCTATGTACATTATATTTTATGTGTTTAAAAATACCTACCACTAATTTACAGATCTGAAAATTCAACTCTCTAAGCCTTTTAGCTGATGTCATTCATGTAGCAATAGAAGTGAGGTGTACAAGTTGTTTTGTACTTGCACAAAGCTATTTCAAGTCATGTAAGAAGCCTTTTAGTTTCACAAATTAGTAGTAATTGTGGATATCACGAACTAGTGTGACTAAACTGTACTTTTAAAAGAATATATAATTAAAGTTACAATAATAAACAGTAGTATATTGAACATTCATAACACTATTTCGTGTCTTTAAGTGTTTTGGGTCTTCTGAAATGGAAGGAAGCTAATAGTATACTCAGATGACCTGACAGAGTCCAGATGGGACAGCCATCTCCAGTGCCCATCAACCTTGAGTAGTGTCCCCAGGAGAGTCTGTGCTTGAAGATTCTGTTTTGACAATGCATATGTCTCTATCCTTGTGAAAAATTCCGTCCAACAAATAATGATTATTTTCAACATTATTATGCCATTATTCATTTTGGTAGTTTTTGGCATGACTATTGTAAAGATGCCTTGCACGCTTTGTACAATTTCTTATTAGTCTTAAGGTTGGTGACTGGGAGGTAATCTCAGTCTCGCTCTGTTTCTTGTGACTATATCTCAAAAACTGACTCAGATTCTTGTTCATTGGACTGTTGGGTTTTTTCTGTTAACAAAATAAAATTGAGCAAAGTCTTGAAATTCTGCATAATATTACTACTGGATTGATCCATGGGGTTGATTTTTCTTCATAAGTCCTGTGTGAGGAATTCTAAATATCAAATCCTCAGAGGCTTTCTGTAAGACTGAATCCAGATTGCTTCAGACGGCTGTTTCACATCATCTTGAAAAACTGCTGAGAAAACAGCTTTTGGGTTTGATTTGGCTTTTTCAGGCCAGAGTTATTACAACATGTGTGTGTTGTATCATTCAGAATGTTTTTATAACAAAATGAAAGCGAGTTCCTGTGTGTTCTTAGATAAGCTTCCATCTCATTTCTCCCTAGATGATTATGACTGGCAGAGCACAGTTCTTTTTGTGGTTTATTTATTGACTATAGAAAGCCTGGTGTTTTTAGTTTAGAAGCTACCCTTTAGTTTTCAAACGGTTAGAGTACCACTTCATTTTCCTAAAAGAGACCACTGGATTTGCGTCCATTAGGTTTATTGTGTCTAATTGTCTGTAGCACAATGAAGCTAAAAGTGTACCAAGAGGATGAAAATACAGAGACTTGCACTGGAGGAAGGCAGTGTGTACTGCAGCTGAGTGAGCAAGAGTAATGAACACTTCCAAGAGTTCCGTATTCTGAAGCTGCACATTTATCACTTTCATTTTAAGGAGAGAATATTAGTGCTCTCTTGGCTGCATGAAAAGCCTGAGAAAAATTACAAAGACTCAGATCTGATGGTGCTTCTGAACAGAGATGAAACATTTAATTTATCATGGTGTTTCTTTCAGCACATTTCTGTGGGGGCTTGCCCACTGCACACAACGATTGCAGGCAGACCAAGTGTTTGGCTGGGGTTGTAGAGGTTAATCCCTATATACCTTCTTTTTCACCCACAAAGTCTGCCTCAGGGAGCTGTACTAGCAAAAGCTATGGCAGTTCAATCCATGCTATCTTCTTGGTTTTGTCCTGCTTTCAGTCTTTTCATATATCAAATAGAATAGGGGTCACACAGAAATCTGCTTCTGGTTTGAAAAAAATCTTTTGTTTACAGCAGTATCTTCTGTATTTACAAAGGGTTACTACTGGGACTAGTATTTCCCAGAACAGAAGAAAATGGGTTACATTACAGCAGGTGTCAGTTAGTTTCTTCTTACTGTGCATCCTTTCCTTAGCCCTTCTTTTCCATTTAAAAATGTAAAACAATCAGATTTCTAAAAGAAAAAAAGTGTGAAGGGAAAACAAAGAGGAGGACCTGTCTTACAGCATTCAGACAAAATTTGGGGATTACGTCTTGTTCTGATAAATTTCGGCATATGGAAAACTGGCAGGTAGTAAGATGCTTATCTGGAGGGACAGGAAGATTTATACAACCTTACCGTAACACTAGAACTCTGCACTCTGTCTTTAATAGGTGCATTCAGCTCAGTGAAGGATGAGCTACACCTTTGTCTGAAGGATAGGCAAGAATAAATACTTTTCTGCCCTGTGAGATGAGTATTTTCCACTGTTGGGAGGGAAATTGTTCTTGTCCCAAAGCATGTAGTTCATTAACCTTGTGCTCCATAGAGTCATCTCTCCATTTAACTGCCTAGTCTGGAAATCAGTGGATATTTCAAAGGGAAAGAAATAACAGAAAGTAAGATGCATTTTTCTCAAGAAAGAAAGGGTTGTTATAGAAATGCCACTAAAATATATATGTGTGTGTGTGTGAGAGAAAGTGATTGGGGAAAGGGGTGGAATATCAAGAAATTAAACAAGTGAAGGAAAAAATACCAGTAGAGTTCACAAAGCTTTGTTTTGCTGCTTTATCAGGATTTCTTCTGTGTAAGATTTTCCTTTTACTTTCGGTTTTCCTTTTACTTTCAGTTAAAGGAAAGAATCAAAGAGGGAGCAAATAACCCCTAAGTCCATAAATGTTTGTGTCAAAGAGTCATATCAGGAAGAAAAACATAAGAAGAACTGCAGATCAAAGTTATTTGATTCTTCATTAAAGATATATTAAGATTGAAAAAGGCAAATCAAGGCAGCGGAAGACTAAATAACCAGGCTAGGAGAGAATACATAAAATTACATGACCTGTAACCCTTTCCTTTCTTTCACTTTAGAGACATCCAGTAGCTAGGCTAGGAGTAGTATAACAAGTGAAATTATTTACTTCTGTCATTTCAGAAATGACAGAAATGAAGAGAGCAGCTGAGAACTCCTTGAGTCCAAGTTCCAGCAAGCTCAGACCAGTATTGAATTGATTCCGGATAGAAAGTTGTCTGATTATTTTTTTTTAACTTTATTCCAATAGCAGGTACTGTTCCCAGCTCTTCTTTCAGAGGTCTTTTTTCAGTAATTTAAATTAAGACCATTCACCTTTTTATAACATTTTTCTGTGTTTCTCTCCTGTATTCTTTTTCTCCCTGGTTCTCCTATGGGACTGTTCTGCTCCTGTCTCGCACACAAAGGCATCTGGTCCCCTTTTGTACGCCGGTGATGTGAATAGCAAGAGTAATTTGATTCTTGTATTTACCTTCAGACAAAAAAGCAGCAGCATTAAACCCCTATATTGTTGAAGTCTAACACAGTATTTTAAACTGGCTCATCCACTGCATCCTTCAATCCTATTTCTGAGCGTATTTAATGTCCAAAGTTGTTGTAGTAACTTTCCTCTGTTTCATATTAGATTTGTGTTGAAACACTTGAATTTAAAATGTTTTATAGAGAACAAAATCGGTAGTGAATTGTAATAATCCTATGATGATACGAAATATTACAAACTTTTAGGATTTTTTCAGGAACCTTCTCAGTTCACCACTGCATAAAGTTATAGCATTTTATTGCATTATTTATAAAATGCATATATTACATTTTAAAGGTATAAGACATGAGTGTCCCAGTCTTTGAAAGCCAATTGGATTAGAAAATCTTTACTGTGGGCAATTTTTAGTTCAGCATATTTTCCTGAAAATATGAAGGCACGTATTTCTTGGTGTGGTTGGGGTAACTTTCAAGTTTGTAGTTCATGCTTTATAGTTCTAAATATGCCTTTTGATACTCTGTTTTTCTCTTGAGTTCATAGTCTGTCTTAATTTCCTTTTTTTTTTTCAAATTTTATATCTTAATTCTGCAGAATTGCTCTGGAAGATATATATAACATTTCTAATGTGCTATCAAAAAGGTTCATAAAAATGAGCATGTCTGTACCTCAGTGTTATTTATTCCGTTTTTACCAAGTTTTGCTCTATAAACTCATGACTAATGATAAGTAAAACAGATAAGATAAGCAAAACAAAAATAGACCTTCTCTCCAATAAGACATGCTACATTATCCATTTAAACAACTTCTATAATGAGTAACTGAAGGCTGGTTCATGGAACATCAAAGGATTTAATGAACCACCCAAATAAATAAAACACTGAGGTATCCACAAACTCCCAAATACAAAATAGCTTTGTTAGAGCAGATGTTTATACCCAGGGTGGATACCAAAAAATGAAAAGCATGTGGTATTTCATATTTTTATTTTAAACACCTGAAATAATGATGCGCCAGTCAGTCCCCCACAATAACTTTGAGATTTGTTGTCTACTTACAGCCTAATTTGAGATAGGTGCAATTTTCTGAGAGACAATCGGTTCCAAGAAGTTTTGTTTAAGTAGGTGTGAGCATAGGTTACGTGTCTGCCCCTTCTCAGCACTGGCTGTGAGCGGAGGCAGCCAGACCCTGCCTAAGAGGAGAGTACATGGGCAGGAAAGAGAGACTTGGGTGCATCCAAAGAAAAGGCTGATGCATAATTCTGCACTTACAATAGAGTGTATTTCTTTAAACATCAAAAAAAGTAGTTGGTGTGTCTGTGTCAGTCAATGTTAGACCTCAATAGGAAAAATGGGAACCTTGACTCTTTTTCATTAGTTAGCTAAACAGATTAATTCAGCAAAACATCTGCAGCTGGTGGGTACATTGCTGTAGCGTTCTCAGTGTTTGTGGTATCCCTCTTATTAAAAGCCATGTAAGTTCAAATGCTGGATTAGTTAGGCAGCAGTCTGGCTTCACAGGATTTGTTTTGCTATGTGAGAAATGAAAGGTCTTATTGCTGAAAACATCCTTTGGGCTGGAAAGGTGCTTGTCTGTTTCTTTAGGATTACAATTATTTGGATGTTCGAGCATTGTATGCATGCTAGTCTATAATTAATTTCTATTTGGTGTCATTGAATGATTTTATATCTTGTTCACTGAATGAATAGAGATTTATTTGTCAAAGTGTTTCCTAGACAGGCACGACTCTAATTGCAAAACAGCTTTAAAGAAAGATTGAATCTGTCCTCATCAGGAGTTGTGTTACCTCGTACCTCACCACTAGGATGGTGGCAGTGCTGCCATCAGCACTCGGTGGATGTAGAGCAGCAGGCAGTATCTCTTCTCAGTGATTTTACAGATGGAGCAGATGAGAAAAAAAAATTAAAATCAGAAAATATGGCCTAGGAGTAACAAGTTAGTATGCAAACATCAATTTTTGATGACGATTTAAAGGCTGAATAATTTTCTTTTAAATAATTTGGGCAGGGTTTAGCTAAGAAGGTGGTTAGTTAATAGAGGGAGTGGAAGAGAGATACAAGAACTGAAACAGGAAAAAGCTGAGGTCACCAGAAAATGGCTGGGAAGTTTTCTGAGATCCCCCACGTGAAAACAACTTTCTTTTTTTCATTTTATAAACTAGCTAGGAATGACAGTTTCAAGCAAGAACCCATACTGTTATTGCTAACTTACAATCTAAGGAGGTCAACTTTCCTGTGGCATCATCTGGACGAAGCATAACTGCCAAGCACAGGCCCCCAGCTCGGTACGGTACAAGCTCCCAGCAGTGCTGTGCAGGCTAGTGCAGCTTCCACCAGATCTGCAGCTCTCAGTGAGGGCTTAGGTGTCTTTTGTCTAAGTGTGTATTTTTTCCTAGCACTGTGGAAAAAGAAACGATAGTTCACTTTCTCTATTTTGAAAAGTGATTTTTTCCTCCTCGTTGACAGGGATCTGTCATTGCCATCTATTTAAGATGCAAGGTTCTGTTTTGCCAGTTACATGAAATGGGATTGTTGAAAACAGCTCTGTGTGTGTGCTCTTGCTGCAGACGATACCTGTAAATTAACTTGTGAAAATGGAGGAAAGTGCATTATAAACGAGAAAGGAGATCCCCGATGTCACTGCTGGCCAAGTTACTCCGGTGAAAGGTGTGAAACTAACCACTGCTACAATTACTGCCAGAATGGAGGAACCTGTGGAGCCTCTCTCCTTGGTAAATATTTCTGAGCAGCTGTATCTTACTGTTATACCTGCCTGAATTTAAATGTTTGGATCTATTCCTTGTATGTGATATTTTTTCGCTTTGTAACTTATTTGCTTTGTCCATACTTAAACCGTATGCAATAAAGCAGTATATACCGTACAGGTACTTTAGAGTCAGTAGCGCTTTTCACTCACATATCTCAGTGTTTTAGCAGAATTAAGCTGCATCCCACAAAAGGGAGCATGGAAGTAAGTATACAGAATAAAGATGCACATGTTGAGGTGTAGAAATGGAATTTTAAAGTGTAAGGTCCAGTCAAATGACATCTAGAAGAACCCTAGACATCCCGCTCTCTCTTTATCTCAATTCTCCCTCTAAATTTTTAGGTGCGTACACAGATATTTTCTTAAATACAGAGTTTTGTGACTTCAGTCTTTTACCATTGTCTTACTGGAATTCACAAAGTAGGCATTTTACTCATCCAATTCTCAGGAAGATTCGGTTGATCAGGATTCAGATCCTTTGTTTTCCTGAAGGAATTTGAAATCACATCTCTTCTCTTCAGGAAGATTATCCTGTGTGTCAAAACGCGTGTATTTGGCAGTTGTTCTTTGACCCTAACACATAGGCTGTTGTAGCTTGTATAGTGCAGTTAGTGTTCGGGCAAGAGCTGGAAAGTGTGGTACAAACTAATCTGAAATTTAGTAATTATGTGAGAAAGGAGAACTCAAATTCTGTTTTCTGTTCTGAAGAACATTTAAATATCTGATTCAAAGTAGAACAGCTGGAGGAGAGGTTGCTGTCTTGTCTCTTCTCAGAAGCCAACCAGCTGCTGAAGGTGGTGTCAATCATTTTCATCTGTGACGAAATGACCAACACCCTGGTCTCTGTAAGAAAAGTACAGTATCTGCTTTAGAAGAGGAGTTTGTGACTGTTTAGCACAGAGAGAGTTCCCTGTAATGCAGAATTTTGTATCTTAGTCTCTGTGAAAGAGGGGGCTTAGCTCTCCTTACTAATTAACTTCAGTTTATATAGTTTAGTAATGTAGCTTCACTTACTATGCTGGCTTCTCTGGAGCCTTCTCTTATTTACTGAGATGTGGTGGCAAAAATCCAAGCGAATGCAAATCTAGCAATCTGCTTTTGGTTCTGAATACTTGAGGGTTAATAATGTTCTTCATAGTTAACATCACTAGTAATAACTAAATATTAGAAAATGAGAATACCTGAACTTGAAGTTGATTCGTTATACTTGAAACTGCTTCTAACAGCTGATGGAACTACTGACACAGATGATAAGCAGCGGTTTTTCTCAATGCAATGCGATCAATAACATGTTTAGTGAGGACATGCAAGTGAATTAAAGTAAGTCACGGGTGATTTAAATGACGTGCAGAACTTCCTTGTCATCTGAAGAGAGGATGTTTACTCCCACGTCTTTACATGTCTGTCATTTAATTGATACTTTTGTGGGGATAAAAGGCTCTATAAAATTAATAACTCATCTCCTCGAGCTCGGCTCAGTTCTGAATCCTGCGGAGACCCCAGGGTTTTATTTAATCCTGTTCTTTTGGCAGTAGCCATAGGGCTCACTCACCCCCAGCAGCTCTTGTTTTCTTTACCAGGCAGCTAACACTTGCTGTGCTCACACTGCTATGCTATCACCTGGATATTTTTTTTTTTCCCCCTGCTAAATCCATCCTCTGAAATCTCTCATCCTTGCTGAAATAATTAGTGTAGTAGGTTTGGTCACCAGTGAGTAAAGGAATGATATGAGCAGATTCTACAATATACTTCTGCTAAATTGTTAATCATGTTCCCACTGCTTTAGAGGGCCTGCACCAAAAATGCCTCAGGAGAGCCAGCAAGGATGTCACCACAGTCCACATTTCATTGTTCAGTTGCCTGATTTTGGGGAATACGGACCTTTAACTGCAACCAAAGTTTACTGTACCACACATGGCTGAAATGTGCCAAGCCTTTATGAGCCAAGAGAAACACAGAGCTAGTTCTGGTGACTCTTACTGGGCATACCTGCTAATAGGAATATTCTTCTGCTGTGCTGTGCCCACTTTCCCAGTTTAAACAAATTTTTAAAAATCATATTTCAAGTTAACCAGATTTCCCATCTGCCATTTACAATTCATGAGGGTAGCCATGCCTTGAAGCCTGTGCCATAACTTTCATGTGCTGGAGATGTGGAAAAATGACCGTATATCTTTCTAAATCAAAGTGACTCCATCCAGCATTCAAGATAAAATTTTTGAATTGATCCGCATCTCATCTTCCTTGCATGCCTAGCCCCTGGACCCTGTAAATCTCTATTTCTTATCAGACTGTATTTCTTATCTATATCAGGCCATAAATCGTGTGTCACTGAAACAAACTAGCATGCCAGTGAGATGTCCCCTTATCCTAGTTCAATCTAATCCATGATATGCTAAAGCCGTTATGTGTTTTACAGAGGGAAGCTAAATTGGACACCCCAAAAGCATTGACCTAATGCTGTAACTGTAATTAGGTCAACAAAGCTTAATTCCTCAAGTGTTTTTGCAACAACCGTGTCCTCTTTCTAGTCAAATATACCACTGTGCAAAGCATGTCATTCAGTGATTGCATCGGTGAGTGCACATTTAGCTCCAGGGGCTGCACACACCATTCCCAGTTTGGACTGAGGGTGTGAAATCCAGACCAGAGCAGCGTTCACTCACTTCCTTCTCGTTGTCTCAGCCTTCAAGGCAGTTGATCTGCTTTGTCAGGTTCATATGGGAGTCGTTGGTGTATATGTTACTTTATTCTTGCATGCCACGACATGTAGGAATGTAAAGGTTCTTTATTACCAGGAATTGCTCTGGTTTTCCTTAATGCTTGTAAAACTTAAGCATTATATTGTGTCTACATTTAAAATGGTACATCCTACCAGCTTGACTTGTCCGCTAGCAATAGGTACATTGCACACTTTTTTTGTTTTGATAGAGAATGCTCTCACAGTTCTGGAAAGTTCAAAATAACTATTTAAAAAGAAAGTCAGCTCAATATTAACTTAATTTCTTCTACTGTGCTCTTGCTATCTGTGCATACCTCCTCCTCTACTACAGTGCTCACCAGCACTTCCTCAAAAAGCAGCATTTATACTTTCGATCCATTGCACAACTGGCTCATCAAACTGCCCTGGTAAACTGATGCAATCAAGTTGCACATATTTTCCCAATTTCCTCTTTTAAAAAAAAAAATATATTTTTCTTCAAAACAATGAGGCTTTTTATGCTGGAAGCTGCAGAAGCCATATGTGTGCGAATGCCAATCCAAATCCTATCCACAAAATGTAACTGACCTGTGATAATTTCACCCTGTGTGGCTCTGTCTTTCTTAGAAGCTCTGATTGCCATTATCGATTCTCGTATATTATCCATCTCAAACAGCTTTGATGCAGTTGATCTAACGAGTGTCATTCTACACGCATGCCCTTTGGAAAGCTTAGGGACAGCCACTAAATTTAGCCTCACAGGGGGTGAGCTTCTGCAGGGTCCCCGGGGCTGGGAGGCTTCCTTAGGAGTCAGGGGATTTCCTTACTGTTGGTGTCTGGCTCAAAAAACGAGGAAGAGAGATCCTGAAAACAAACCTTTCTTCATATTCTGATATAAATAAGATGACGCAGCATATGAAACACTCTTCTAGTGAATGTGTGTGTTCTAGTGAATGTGTAAATCCTGATCCCTTTCACCACCTAATATATAATAGTAATGTGATAACTAATTAAGTAAATTGCAGAGTATTACTCATTTTTTACAACATGATTGTGCTAATCTTTGCCGGGCGTGTTAAGTTGTAGAATCTCATTATCTGCACACAAATGTTAATTTGTTAAACAAATCCCACTGGCAATTCAGGGATTATTCGCTGTTGGTTTACTCACTGCTAAGCCTTTTGGCAAATTCCTATGTGAACATTATATAGCTAGAGATGGGGGCAGCTTTAATTAAAATTTATAAGTTTATGACAGTTGTATTGAACTACAATAATTGAACAAAGAAAATGTCATCAGTTAATTAAAAGTACACATCTGAGACGTGTAATTAAAAGTTTGGTGTAATAAGGAACACTTTCCAGTAAGCCCAAATTAATGGGAATTTGGAAAAAAAAATTAAATGTTACCATAAAAATGCACTTCCTTTCTCCTTACAGTTTAAAGTAAAAATGTTGGAGCAATAGTTTACTAAAAGTCTTCAACACATTAACTGGATCTAACTAGGTCACTAAATTAGATAAGTACATATTTGTACTATACTTACAGTACAAAGAGCGTATTTAACCATACAGAATTGTGATGTTTATATCAAAATGACTAAAAAATTGTTATATCTTTCCACTAGATGAAAATGGATGAAATATTCTCCAAGAGATAATTTGTATATAAAATAGGTATTATTTTATATTTTATTTTATAAGCAAAACAAGTCGATTTAGGACACAAAGGTGTATACTGAACACACTGTCAGTGAAGAACCTGTTTACTTTGCTAATGTCATACCACCCCCAGTGGTCTCAAAGGGAGATGCTACATCATCTTGTCACCAGGGCAGGGACTGGGGCAGGGGGATGGTATTTAGCCAGATGTCGAGGCTGTCTGGGCTGGTGCACGGCTGATCTAAGAGTCCCGACAGAACTGCCACAGCCAGCCTTGGTAAGAGCAGCCTTTGAGACTACTCTAATACATTTAGAGATTGTTCTTTTCTCCCTTTCTTTCACAACATGGAGAGAAGGTATATCTGTTGGGACTGATCCCAATCAGCTCACCTGCTAATTACGTCAGTAATACAACTTCCATCCACTACTCTTGGTTCACTAAAGCTAAGGATGGTTCATCGGCCACACAGAAATGAACTATTGTGATTCCCGCAGACTGCCGGTAACTACTCCAGAAGACATGATGTGACTTACAGTAGGCTTGTGGAGTGCCACATTGGTTTTTTTTAATAGTGACAGCAAGCGAAATATGCAAATTAAACGTGCATATTCACACCTAACAACTTAAAAGCACACGTTGCTGGCAGTGAGTTTACCATTGACTGGAAGAAATAAATAATCTATGTCGTGGTGCAGGCATTCATCCGGATGATCTTGGTTTTTGAAACTTTAATAAAGCTTACAAAAATAGTGCTATTTCCCTAAATTTTTTTTAATTCCAAAATACCTTATGTGGTCCTACAAAATGCATAATATTTCCCTGTTGTTTAGGCAATAGCAGGAATCAAAGCTGATCTCCTTAGAGTTCTGTTCGTTACAGAATAAATGTAAATAGGAGTTTAAGACAGATTAATGGATTCCCAGAAGAAATCACCTAGATATTAGAGAGGCATTGCATTTATTAGCTATTTTTGAAGATTATTTGAAAACTTATTTGCTATTGTACAGCAAAATAAATTGGCAATCTAGGAGTAACTACTGTCTCTGTCATCAAAACCTAATTGAACATTGTAGGATTTTGATCCCTATCATCTTCTTACAGGTGATTTTTCTTTGTAAGAAATGGGGAAATTGCATTTCATCTTTATGCCAAAAACTTCACATACTTTGTTCATGTACTACTGCCAAAAATAACCTTGTATGTCCTAGGATCACCACAAATTATTCTCCTTTAGTTTACTAAATTCTGTGCAAAACATTTGAAAAAATATGTGAGAATTTTTAAAGTTTGTTTCAGGTTCTATCACTTCCAGAATTAAGATAAATAATTCTGTAAGTTATTTTTCTTTTTTTTTTTTTTTTAAGAGAGGTTACATAGATAATCTTCAGGGAACAGTGACTTTCAAGTACATTGTTTCCCCAGAATTTTCATTATTATTTTTGTTACTTTTTCATATGTCTTACCAGGCACGCTTTAATGTATCTCTGCAATTCATTTCAGAATTTTTATTTAAAATGATTTTAAATTCAAAATATTCTCATCAATGTAGGGACTGCATGCATTGTGTTTCCACTTACATATACATGTAGTGAGGAACTCAGTGCATCCAAGAATTGGATTAGAGACAGAAAATAGCAAAGTGCATGCACATTCATTGTAAATCACTGAGAGTGGAGAAATCCTAAAAAAAAAAAGTGAGCTTCTTTCTCTCTAGATATTATTATTGTGGTTTTAAAATTGGAACATTTACACATGAGATGCTGAGAATGTGCTGCCTCCTCGTCCTCCTTGACAAACACCACTTTTCAGCATAGGGAATTGAAACAGGAAAGTTTTCTTGGGATTACTATGGTTGGGAAGAGACTAAAGAAGATGCTAGGCAAAAGCTAGGATCCTAATCTGTAATAGGTGGAGGAAAAGAAGATGGTGTTCTCCTACAGTAAATCCAGCAGAGGATTGCACTGAAGAAGGAAGAGCTCAAAACAGGGAAATATTTTTTGTGTGTTTCTTTCAGAATTTTTTTTTTTGCTCATTTTTGCATCAAATACACCAAAAGACAGTTATCTGGATTTGAAGCAGTTAGCATTCCATAAACCACTTTCCTTCTTAATATTTTTCTATACAGTAACGTGTTGTGAACATTTCTGTGGCGGTCAAGGTTGGGAGTTAAGAGACTTCACAATCAGTGTAAATGCTGAAGTTCTCTGCGCAGGAGATTACCATGCGACGTTTGTTAGTTAGGATATGTGACATCTTGGTTATCATGATTATTTCGTTTGCAAACATAAATCAATATCCAGATTCTGTGATACAAAACCTTACGGTATTGTTTGGCATTGTTTAATACTGTAGTTTTATTAAACTGTCCTTGGAACCATTTTATATCAGAAATAATTTATGAGAATAAGGCAGATTGGAATGTCATTATTAGTATTATTTTAGATGCCAACAGTCTATGTATAAATAGGCAGTGAACTATCAATGTTACTAAAAGTCATGTTAAATTGAGTGACAAAAATGGGGTTTAGGCTATACTGTATTAAATTTTCATATAACTGTCAGCAGTTTGGCACATTTATCAGCCTACATTAGCAAAGAATAGAATAATCTTTCCTACAAACTAGGAAAATATCATTGCCCCATCATTTAAAAAAATAGAGGAGTATTAATAATAAAAACTCATTTCAGACCTCCAGATCTATGTTCTATCATTGTTTTCTTTTAATGTTTTTATTGGGACACTGATTCAGATGAAGGATTATGAGAAACCCCCAGCTTTGGAGGAGAAATTTAAATACAGGTGTATACACGGGGAAAAACAAAAAGAGGCTGTGCTAACATCTGAGTTCAACGTCTTTGATTTAATGTTTAGATCACAGGGGACAGATATGAATAACCAGACTGATGCATATTAAACTAGTTGGAGCTATTTTTAAGTCAATGGTTTTGTTCCTGCTGTACTCATTAGAGGAAGAGACTAACTGATCTCATGGCCTTTACGATGATTTGCAAAACACTTTAAATTAGCATAGCTTAAAATAGAAGAATATAGAAAAGTATTATGTGAAGGGTTTCATGTAAGAAGAGTAAGAAGTAAGCAAAGGAAAAAGAATAAATAAATCATTCTGCATGAATCAGAAAAAATGAGGGCACTGCTCTTGCACTGAAAAATTCTCCAGCAAATATGATATTAAGTGATTACACAGTATTAGAATAAAGGCAGACCAGAAGAAAATCAGAACTGTGGGGTTTGTGGAATATTTAGTTTAATCTAAATTACTTTAATGAGACAGCCAAATGAATAGAGGGGGAAAAAAAAAGATGGTAAGAAGGGTTGCACATTTCAGAGCTTTAGATGCAGCTGTGGTACGAGACAGGAGGCAAACGTGAAAGTAGTTGTGGATACCTACACCAGACATCGTATTAAAATGAGGAAACAATGAATGAGACAAAAGGCCGCAAAGAAGGGACCTACTGATGCAGATTTACTGCATCAGTAAATCAGGCAGTGGTAAGGATTTCCTGGTAGATCAGTATGAAGATGAGCGATTATTGCTATGGAAATTTAACCCTTAAATGTTATTTCATTTGACTACTGAGTATTTTGGCTCTTCTGTATGTTTTAAATCAAGTCAGGCCCAAGTCAAGCATAGCTTCTTTTGTGTGCTCGCTAACCCACCCCTCCATGAAGTAGGATTTTTTATACGTAAGAAGTTTGTTTCTGCCCGATGGTGTGTGAAGCTTTTCAAATGTAAATGCAGGGATAACTGGAGTTTCTCATCACTAACTTATTCCCTGACTTTCTCTGATCGCTTTTGGATTCCACAGTCATATTATTATCTTGATTGGGACGTCAATAATAAAATCTAATAGCTTGTTTTTCCTGTTTATGCCTGCAATTCCAGTCCAAAGGGCTTCTGCATCACACATACAGTACATTAAGTAGTTAACTTGCTAATCTGATTGACTTTAATACTTCTTAACATGTAGCTCTATTCCATCACTGACAAAGACTAGATATCAAGGAAATGTGTATTAATTTTACAGCAGCCTGTTAGTTGCCTTCATTTTCCAAATTTGCCATAAACAATTATATTGATGTGCCCATTCAAGACTGGACATTTCAGTTCTCCTGTCTCAATTCTTAGACTTTTACCATTTATGTAAAGCACATGTGTTACTGTTTTGGTTTTCTGTAGTCTACTTACGAGGTATTCCTTTTGTTCTGCCTGATACCTAGTCACTCTGACTATTGCTAGTCTATGCATGATCCTTTACTCAGAGATACAGTATTTCTGTGACTTTACTGGAAGGGCTGAGTCTTTGCCTGCCAGCTATCCCTTACTCTGCAGTGACCCTGTTAAGCTCTTGACTGTACTTGCAGCAGGCTGGATTCCTGTTGAAGCAAATGAAGACCATCCAGCCCACCCCTTTATTTGAGAAGTATCCTCAGGTCCTGATTAATCTTCATCTCTTTCTTTACCCATCTTTGAAGCCAGGAAGAAGAAAAGTGTTAAACTCTGTCTGTTTTCCCTAAGTTTAAGAAAACCCTAAAGGCTGAATGAAAGCAAAGGGCAGGAGGATGGGGGGAAAACAATGTTTTGTAAGAGATAAACAAGGATGAAAATAGATTTCTAGGAAGTAAGAAGGGAGATGGCTAGTAGGCCACATCAGGTTGTTTACTTGAAGAGAAGATTACAAATGAGATAAAAAAGCAAAGTCAGGAGACGGAAAAACATGTATGGGATCTAGAAGTTTGTTTTAAAGAAGTTAAGCCTTAAGAAAAAAGTCAGGGAAAAGTAAAAGAATTTAATAGAACAGTGGAGTTGTAACAAAATTATAAATCCTTTAGACATGAGATTTAGATAAAGAAAAAAAAAAGGAAAATTACAATAGGGAAGAGTCATAGGAGGAAAATGCATCAGGTTTTAAACACTCTTTTAAAACCCTTTAAAAAGAAGGACCAGCTGGATCGCCAGGCCAAGGCCAATTGTATGAGGTTTAACAAGGCCAAGGGCCGGGTCCTGCCCTTGGGTCACACCAACCCCAGGCAACGCTCCAGGCCTGGGGCAGAGGGGCTGGGAAGTGCCCGGCGGAGAAGGCCCTGGGGGTGCTGGCTGACAGCCGGCTGGGCATGAGCCAGCAGTGCCCGGGTGGCCAAGGAGGCCACCAGCACCCGGGCTTGTGTCAGCACTGGTGTGGCCAGCAGGAGCTGGGCAGGGATGGGGCCCCTGTGCTCGGCACTGGTGAGGCCCCACCTCGAATGCTGGGCTCAGGTTTGGGCCCCTCGGGACAAGAAGGGCCTGGAGGGGGTGGAGCGTGTCCAGAGAAGGGCAGCGGGGCTGGGGCAGGGTCTGGAGCACAAGTGTGCTGGGGAGCAGCTGAGGGAGCTGGGGGGGTTTAGCCTGGAGAAGAGGAGGCTGAGGGGAGACCTTATCGCTCTCTGCAACTGCCTGACAGGAGGCTGTAGTGAAGCGGGTGTTGGTCTCTTCTCCCGAGTAACATGCAACAGGACAAGAGGAAATGGCCCCAGGTTGCACAAGGGGAGGTTTCAATTGGACATTAGGAAGAATTTCTCTACTGAGAGAGCAGTCAGGCATTGGAACAGGCTGCCCAGAGAGGTGGTGGAGTCGCCATCCCTGGAGGTATTGAAGACATGTAGATGTGGCACTTCAAGGCACGGTTTAGGAGACATGGTAGTTTCAGTTGACAGTTGGACTTGATGAGCCTAGAGGTCTTTTCCAACCTTAATGATTCTATGATTTTATGAAGCTATAGACTAGGAGTTTATTTTGTGCGAATATACATCCTTTGGCGTTCACTACTTTTCAGACATTGGATATTGACCTTACAGGCATCTTTGGTCTATTTATATTCCAAGATTTATTATATGAGAGGGACAGGGTAACAAAACAGGCACAGATATTTGTATTTTAGCAAAAATTGTTATGTTGAGTTGGCTATTAGTGCATTAGTAAATATTAGTATATTCGTGTGATTATATATAAAGGTTTGTAGATTTAAGGATAATGCAATGTATTCTGAAGAGGCATCGACGTTGATTTTACAAACATTTATCCTCTGCAACTGGAGGAACCCAGCCTGCCAGGATTTGAAGAGCTATCATATCTTGAATTCCTACTTAAAACAGTCTTCTAAAATAATTCCCAAATAAGGAGTCAATGACCATACATGCACAAGCGTAAAATGCACAGATGCAGTTTTTGAGGTGTCCATATCTTAAAGAAGTCCTGAATTCAAGCAACATTTGCAAAGGCTTGTCTAGAGTCTTCTCTTGAGTCTAGAGAAACGTACTTGGGCTCATAGATTAAACTCACTACCGTTACGAGAAATGCGTCTGTCTTTGAAGTGCTATCTATAATTTTAATGTTTATTTATTTTTATCATAAAATAGTTTTCTTTGTTTTGGATAGGGAGGCCTACCTGCAACTGTGCGCTGGGTTTTACAGGACCAAACTGCAATCAGACAGTCTGCGACCATTTTTGCCAAAACGGAGGAACCTGCAGTGTCACTGCTGGGAATCAGCCCTTTTGCAACTGCTTGCCTGAGTATACAGGAGACAGATGTCAGTATTGTAAGTAATCTCCACAAACTCTCAGATCTGGAGTTATGATACTCTAAAGCTGGATTTATAATAAAAGTTCTACAGAATGGAGGTTTAACATGATTTGAATTATTTTTCCATAACACACGTTGGTAAACTTAGCTCCAAAATGATTCCTACTGCTAAGGGAGTGGAATCTGATGTATTCAAGTGACCTTTGAACATATTTCCACAATATCCATCTACATGTGTAGGAGAAGTAAAAGCTTTTTTAGGGATTATTTATTTTAGTATTTTTGTGAATGAATACGTACAATTGAGCTGTACAAGACAGCTGACTTTGTCAATAGAAATGAGATAATTGTGTTAATATTTTCTACTTCAACTTCTCATATTTTTTATCTTATGCTAGTGGAATACCTAAATACAGTGAATCAACATAGTTGGGTAAAGAATTTCTCTGATATCCTTTATCTTCGCAGACCATCACTTGTGTCTCCAACTGGTACCTTACTCTTAATTTTTATTTCTATCTGCTGTCAGCAGCATATTGACTTTAGAGGTTCACAGCTCTATATCCTGTCATCTTGCTCGGTCTAAGATCACCTTCAGAATGGTTTGTGCCCTGTCCTAGTATTGAAAATCAGGATTTCTAAGTATCACTTTTGTTTAATTCTCAGGACTTAGGTTGTATCCTCTGCATCTGAAGTTCTCCATAATTTGCCTTTCCACTGACCCATCAGTCTCTTCTCATCGAGATACTGTTTGCCAAAGGTCTCCATGCCTTTAGAAAGGCTCTTCTCGCTTTTTAGAACTTTTTCTAAATATTTACTTCTTTTACAGAGGGGAGGGGAAAGAAGATTATCAACCAGTAGGCCTTCTGTTCTTCCTCCATGTATGTTTCTTTTCTCTCCATGCTTTCTCGTAGCATGGATCACCATTATCTGGCTTCCAGTGACTCAAGGCATTTGAACGTAATCTTGAATTTCTTCTTTTCATCACTCATTTCAAAATTACAGTTTGTATTCCTCATGTCTCTTCAACATGATGACTCACTAGGAGCCCTAACCTAAAAATGATTGTTTTTCTGCGGTCAGAAGTATTTTTTTTTTAATCTCCTTTTTTCTACCCCGGTTTGCTTTGAGTATAACACTGTAAAATAGAGGACTATCATAGTACCTGTTACAGAATAGAACAGTACATGTGAAAGCCATCCTCTGTTTTGTACACAATTAAGTGAATTTGCTGAAGAAGGCTAGATTTAAACTAGACGGAAGGGAAATTAGCTCTTGTAAAGGTCTGATTTAGAATTATCTACAAGATACAAAAAGTATTTAGTTTTAATAAAAGGTCTGTCAAATAAGGAAAGGGTTAGTGTGTCTCTTAAATAGGATTTGTACTAAAGTAAACTGAATGTATTTCCAGTTGGGAGACTATGAAATAAACTGAAACCTTTGAATGGAAAACCAGCAGTAATTGTGATTCTCTCCCACTTGGTATTAAACAAACTGCATGGATCCACAAATAACTATCTGCAAACACAATTGGGTATTTGAAAACAGTATAGTACATAAATCATGCACAGACAGGCACACAGATTAAGACAAAATATTTACTTTAGGCTTACCCAAAACCAAACAAATTGTTTCTAGTTGAATGCTTCTGCAAACACCTTTTTTTATTATTATTTTTTTTTAAGAATTAATTTAAATGTAAATTTAGGGGTACTTTTTAAACAGTGGTTATTATCAGATTTGGACTGTCTGCTGACACTTTGGAAAAAGGCCACAACACTGGAACTTGAAAACATTTTAAAATATGAAATAAAATTAAGGTTTTATTTATTTAAACCTTAATACTTTTAGGAAGAAAAGAGTCTTACAATCTTTTAGACATTTTTGTGGCCAGTAACAGTTCTGTGAAATTGTACAGGTTTACTGTTAATAATGTGTATATAAATACACATCAATGATTTTTTGCTTTATTCGCACATATGTATGATTTTTTGCTTTATTAATCACATTCATTTTGTAAGCATGTAGGAATATATTAATACATCATTGTTGCAAAGATTGGTTGCCTCTAAGATTTTTTTTTTTCAGTCTTTCTATGATGTGATTGAAACTAGTTCATATGCAAAGGATGATACATGAATGTGCATAGGTATTTTACTCATGCTCCCAAGCTGAAAATATTATTAGGGTTTTTTTTTTTATGGCAGGGAGAAGACATTTCCTTGCAGTATTGCCAGATTGCAAAGACCTTATTTCCCTCATACTTATCATCTCCAATTACCCAATGCAGAGTTTCTCCTGTGATTAGTTCACATAAGGGCTAATAACCAAAATGTGTGCTCCGTGTCAAGGCACTGGCACTGCTGAAATAAATTTAAGTGAATGAATTTACATAGAATTCTACTAACATTGTGCATGTTATTATATACACATGAATTTGATGTATTTGAATATAACTCCCTATTTTAAATTCCTGAAATAAGACATACAGACTAGTTAAAGTTCATTTATTGTATCATTTAAGGCCCAAACAACCTAAAACATAGAAAACGTTTTCATGCAGTTACAGTCATTCGAAGTGGATATAGTGATCTCACAAGCTGTTACTTTCCCTGAAACAGAAATTCTTTTCTCGAGGAGAAGAAAAAACAAAACTGGAAAAAAAGGAAGAAAGAATTATTTCTGTGTCATTTTAGCCCAAATGTAGCATACACATTTTAGATAAAGCAGAAGATTAAAGGTGTTTGTGACTACAATCAATAAGAAAAAACAATAATTGTTTTAGAGTATGAACTTCCTAGGTTTAGTCCGTTTTTTTTCTTGTTGATGTACATGGAAACATTACCCCCTTGCAATGCTTTTTTCATAAATTCTCTCAATGTTAGCTTTCAAACTGTGGTAGTTTTTGTTGAAAAAACAGCCCCCCTGCTGCAAATTACCATTCTGTACCTCAGACTGGGGAATGGCAAACAATAAACTACTTCATTTAGCATCTTTTAAGCCTCTCTGGTTGCTCAGTAGTGATTCCAAAGGCAGGTGAGTCTACAGCCTGCATAGATAGGCGTAGGCACACAACGAATAATCAAATGGAAATAACTCCTCCAACAGCCAGGCTTGGCCCTTTAGCAGAACTCTTCCAGCTTGGTGAGCGCCAACGGCACGGCTGTCAGTACATACTTCTCTGAGAGGGGGAAAAACTGAGCACAGGGAAGCATAAGCAAAATCTTTCCCACTTGATGAGGTACCCTCACAAATCATTCGTCCTGAATATATTCAGTACAATATATCAATTCTAGTAGTCTCCAGTTTGCTGTTTGAAATGTGCCCCCAGTCAAATGGCAGCTTCAGAGTTTATACTTCCCGACTCAAGGCTGGGGTTGCCATTTGGCCAAGGTTTTGTTCTCTAGTGAACAGCTTGATAATACCCTACTTCTAGCTGCTGCTGACTCACCCTTAGCCATATCCTGAGCTTCAAGGGCTTGAATTTTTTGGTTTTGTCAGAAAGGTAATATTTTATTTATATGGAGCAGGGTAACTCTAAGCTAATACAGATCAATACTGCAGAATTGATACATCTTATGTATCAATTACTTCATCTGTCCATCCGGAACACCACCAAAAGCTCAACACAACATGTTAACTACACAGTACTGGAGGAAGTATTAGAAACAGAGAGAAATAGAAACTTTGAATGATTTGGCCCCAATAAGGAGCTTAAATGGCAACTTAAAAAAAAAAAGTTGTCACTACTACATAAATAAAAATGAACAGAAATGTTAAGATACCAGTATATTGTAGCTCTGGAAGCTTCTTCAGTTAGGCAACTTGATTTTTTTTAAAGGGATATGAAAAAAAATGAGACAGTTACTGGCACTTCTAAAGAGTTAAAGAATTCACTACTTGAAATCTTAGTCTTGCTGGCATTTAAGCAGTTAAATAAGATAATGGGATCTTGCACAGTCTATAAAGATAAGGATGTATGTAGTTTTTTGTAGAACTTATGGATTATGTCTTTATACATTATTATTAGAACTTCATGAAATTTTAATATGTGGATAAATGAAAATAAAACTTAATTATTTCAAAATACTGCTTCCATTTCAGTTTAGCATAATCCTGTTAATGGTAATGTGAATGTATCAGAAGATTTTTATTCAGCCAATGTCCCATTAAATACATTAACATTGCTCTGCTTTTCTCATCAGTAGTCTTTATATTATGTGGGATGATGCCATAAATGGTTAGACATCTAGAAGGGAAAAAAATATCTCTTAGGAATTTATCCTTCTTTTTCGCTTCTCAGGACTACATCATTAATACACTGTGTGTCTGTTCATGGGATATTCTTGATTCTTGTAGCTGCCGGTGAGCCACTAGCTTCATTCATCGTTTTGTTTTTATTATAGTACCTTTTAAAACACAGAAAAGTAAGGTATTACTTTTTCTATGATACTCTTTAATGTCTTGTAGTAATTAGCTTTCATGTTGCTTGCAGACGTTTGCCACCATTATTGTGTGAATTCTGAATCATGTACTATTTCTGATGATGGAAGTGTAGAATGTGTCTGTCCAGTACGATTTGAAGGTCCAAAATGTGAAGTGGACAAATGTATCAGATGTCATGGGGGACACTGCATAATAAACAAGGACAGTAATGACATAGTATGCAAGTAAGTGTGTGTGTGAGGGGGTGGTTATGGTCAAAATAATGTGTTTTGTAACGATTATATTGCAGTATCCTTCAAATCTCTTTCCCAGTGGCTAGCTCCTGAACCAGCCACATCACAGCAGTTCCTTTGTGCGGCTCCTGCCCACGCAAATCCCACTGGCTTTTTTAAACCAGCTTTTGGAGCACTCCTCACTGAGGAGAGCATAATGTAGGAGGAGACTGAATGGGTCTTTACTTGGAAAAACTGGAATATTTAATAAAGTTAACAGTCAAGTTTTACCACACTGTTGGAATTTGTTCTTTCTGCAGTATCTGTGACAGTGATAGAGGCATACTGTATACTGGTGAAAGCGTCCGCAGTAAGATGTGCCTCTGTACTGCTGAGTGATTATCTTGTATAATGATAGTTTATTTTCATTAAAGGAAAGACTGAAAATATTTTGTGTAAAAAGCTCACTGCCTGTGAGCTTTTCAAGGTGGGAACATAGAACTCTTACAATCAGTAGATCTTATACATATTATAAAACCAATATTTTAACATATAATTATAAGGGAAATCACCAGATTTCATAAAATACTGATTGCTATTTGTATTTTTTCTTAACCATGACAGTTGCACTAATGGAAAGATTGCCTCTACCTGTCAGTTATGTGATGGCTACTGTTACAACGGTGGTACATGTCAGCTGGACCCAGAGACAAATATACCTGTCTGTCTGTGAGTATCCTGCATTCCCAGATCTGTAAAATGTCTGTGTGCCAATAAACAATAAAACTGTGATGCATGTGTCTATTTTTGATCTCGCTAGGATGTACAACTGCCAGTTGCAGTCGTAACTTACAGTACTTTTTCTAGCTATTCCTGTAACCCAATACTTGGTCTACCTTTTTGCAGTATGTGTATTGAAAGATACAACTAAGGTATATATTGTGAATGCATATATGTATGAAGATGTATCTTTTGAGACTTCTCATAATTTCAGGCCAGATCTAAAGCCCATTTAGGCATTTGTTCAGGAATGGCATCAGGAGGTACAGCATGTTTGACCTCCCCTGCTTCTCAAAGGTGGATTAAGTCTTTTCTCCTACAAAGATGGTCAGAGGTGGGGGCAATACACTCCTGATGTCTGGAGAATAGGAAGAATAATGTCAGTGTTTCTTTCCTTCATGGGTCTGAAGATATGCTCACGCATCCTTTGTTTCTGCCCTAACCTTCACACTGCCCACAGTAGCTTGGCTGTTCTGTGGTAAGTTTGCTCTCTCCCTCCTGCACCACAATCGAGAGAATAATTTAGGATGCTTTTCTTAAGCCCAGACATGAGATACCAAAGGAAATGTGATTCTGTAGTTGAGATGGTGACGTACTGTCTTGAGATGTAGAAAAGCCTACATTCTGGTCCTTTCTTGAGAGCTATGGTGTATCTTCCTTTTCAGCTGCTAAATGTAAAATACAGAAGTAGTCACTGTAGCAAGAAATTAATTTCTTTCCTGCTCTCAGTTACACTGAGCTACCTAGTTATACTCCTGGTTTTTTTTTACTTTTGCCTAATAAATGAACCGATCTTTTCTGCACTGCTGAAAAGCTTCATTGTGGAATAGCCTTCCACTTCTCAGAACAACCTGGAGGTCAAAGCATCCTCCAGGAACATACGAGGTGTTGGAAGAGATAACTGGACTCGAGTGTCTCATTTCCAGGGTGACATAAGTTGTTGTCCAAAGGGAGCTGGCATTACAATTTTGTAAATACAGATCCAGCCATCCCTTCATTTTGTTGATGTGTGTGAGGCAGGTGATCTTAAAAGAGAGTGTCTGTTGTATTCAGACTCTCAAGGAAGTTACATAGAGAAATGGCTAGATTTTGTAGTGTGGCCAGTGTAAGAGATGGACCAGCTGTTCCTCCCTGTGAGAGCTCAAGCGCTTCTGAATGTGCAAAGGGGCAAAACTGTAGTTGCTGTGCTATTGAAAAGAAGGTGTTTGCAGCTTTGGGGTTAGAGCCAGTGGAACGCAGTTCTGCATGGTAGTCTGTATTCAGCTGAAAATGCTTGAAGTGCCTACATCTCTTTTTCATTATTATTTTGATCCAGCCCTTTTTACGTGATATTCGTGTCTCCTTAAATGTCTCTGAGGACTAGAGAAGACTCATAAATCTCAGTAAAAGGAGAGTATCAGAGCTATAATATGTAAGGCCCAAATACGATGATGAAGTCTGGTGATTCATGTGCTTAAACACCTAGAATGGCTATTTTGGAAGCTTGTGATTCTTCCTTTCTTTTTCTGTATAAAACTGGCCTATTCTTTATCAAATTCAGATGGAACACCATAGCATCTCAAGGAAAACAAGTTTTATACATTAATTTGTGTATGGATTTACAATACATAAATGCTGCAGCATATGCCAACACTGTTAGCAATGCTAAGAAAACAGTCATGAACTTTTTTAAGGCCATTGCACTCTGTATCGATCAATACAAATGTATAGGACGTTTGACAATAATACTTTGTTAAGAATGTTAGATCCCCGAACCCGTCAGTTAGTATAGGCCCATTGTTTTAAAAGTGTTTGAGGAATGCTGATGAGCAAACTTTTCAGTATATTCAGATTTGGACCTTCCATGAAAAACAGAGTATTAATTTTGCTATCTCTGTGTGTGTGCCTGTGTACGTGTGTGTGTCTTGCCATCATTATATATAATGCGTTTAAAATCTGTTCAGCAAAAGGTAGAATATTTATATAGGTCTATTTTACTGAAATTCTGCAGATGCTCTGTGGGGTTTAAAAGTCAGCGCTGTGACCAGAAAGTGAACCCTTGTGATTACTACTGTCAGAATGAGGGAATTTGCACTTTAACTGCGTTTAATGAACCGAGATGCAAGTAGGTTTAACCTTCCACTTAATGCTGCACATTCTGTGACATCATTTCAGGCCACAGTTCATTGGTTCAAGTCATGCACATTCACATACATTTCACAATATATACTTAATCTGGGGGCTTGTTTCTAGAATACACACGTTCCCTTTGATAAGTGTACTGATGAGTATATTTAAACATACCTTTGGAGTATCTGTCTCATTGGAGGAAGAAATAAAAAGTTTTATTTTTAGTAAGTGAATTCAAAATACAGAAAATGCCACTTGGCTTTTATTGTTCGCATTTTGGGATATTTTACCAAGTTAATCCTACACAGCATGAAGTTTAGCAAACAGTGATGTTGTACATGTTTCATAGTCCAAAACTGACTTCCTATTATCTGTACAGCAAAAGGAACAGAAATGCTACTTAGGTACCACTTCAGGAGTTAATCTTGTATTCATAAGTCTCATTGTTCACTTTATAGAAATAATGCTGTAAAACAGAAATTGTTAAACAAAACTATGTGAGTTACATCATAACTTTGACTTCTCTGATAAAAAAGATGTGTAAAATAGATGCATTTGTATGCTGTATTTCTCTGAAGGATTTTAGGTCTATTCCTTAAAGAGAAAATTTTAATCCTCATCAGGGTGAGAGACAACCTTAGTCTTTGAAAATGCTGTAAGGCAGACATACAAAGAGATATGAAATACCAGGCAGATGAAATAGCTTTACTCAACAATTGTGATGCAAAAGTCAGAATTGAAATCACGACCCAAAGACCTAGGCTTGGGGTAAAATATGAAACTCCAACATCTTTAAACTTATCGAAATGCATGGTTTATGAAAACATAAAATGCTGTGGGCATGTGCTGTGGTTGTCTGTTGGGTAGCAATGACAGTGACTAAGTATGGTGAATAATCTAATTTTTTTAAAAAATATCACAATTCCTTTGTCAGTGTTCTCAAGCAATGAAAGTCTATGATTGAGCTATCATGAATCCATTGGAAAGTAGATTAGTCTTCTAACTACCACTTCTTAAACTTTGAAGAGCATGGAGTGGGTCTGTTTATCAGTATTTGTGTGGGACATGGTTACTTGGAACAGCTTGTTTCTCCATGTGTCGTACAAATACATAATTCACTTCTTCACATTTGGAATATAAATATAGATAGAACTAGTGTTCCTGTTGTCTCTTCAGACTGATTGTTGGGGAGCACGGCCACCACTGCCTGTGTCTAGGAACTGTTAAGAGAATTTTCTAAATTGTTCTTTTTTGACAAAGCCAAGGTGACTTAGGGGAAAGGGAAGAGAAGCAAACAGAAGTCGTCTGATGGAGTCGAATACAGTTACAGTGATAGAGGGGAAAAGTGTAACTCCATATGTCTCGGTTCTTCTTGCCAACCTCAGTTCAAGCTCCACTTGTTCCCAATATTTTGTGTTTTTCTGGCACCAAATCAGTTCTTAACTGGAGCTTCTTCATAGTTTTACCAACCTGATACTGGCAAGTAGAACACCTCTGGAAGGAATGAAGCGATCCCATGTTTCACAACAGTCACTGTGTCAGTGAAGAGGAGTTGCAAAGATTTTCTCTGTAACTTCTGCTCTGATGTTAGAGAAAATGGTTTATCCCTCCAACCTGCATGTCTGGCCACACTCTGTATGACGTCTGTCTCTGGTCTCTGAGAGACACTTATCTAAGGGCTAACGTTTTTCATAACCAGTCTCCAATTCATGGGTGGGTGATTTTTAGAAGAAATAGGAGATGGCTGGGTTTATTGTCTCTCTCACACAGCCAGATCAGTTGAGAATGCAAACTTTATACATAACCAAGCTCTATTATTATTCAGTAAAGACAGTGGAGAATAAGATGTGTATATTCTAAAGGGCAATCTTAAAGGCATAAGTATACAGAGGAACTATACGCATATAATAACATACTCTCCTTTTACCAACCTGTACTGTTAGGGTACATTTTTATTTTATCATCCTACCTCAAGGGCTTTTTTTTCTCAACCTGAATGCAGTAAATATTACGGACACATTGGAAAGAGAAGCTGTGCTTTTCACCTAACCAGTCTAGGAATGAATTAAGGCCTCACTATGGCTGCATATAAGCCACCAAAAAAGGAAGGTTTTGTGAAGGTGGTATTCAGTTTCAGTGAATACTATGTCAGGGTCTAAAAGATACAGAATATACCATGATATCTTTTTGGATATAAAGTTCTATGCAATCCAGATTATTAATTCTTAGCTTTATTTTTAGGAATATAAAGAACATTCTTCCCTCCCTCCCCCCATTTTTGTGCTTCTTGCTCAATAACAAAGGTTGCAAGAGAATTTAATATCAGAATGTTAAAATATGACATTTTCTAAAAAATGTACCACTGCAGGTGTCTTTTAAAGAAGTATTATCTTACATATAGTTACTGTCTTTTTATTATTCACATAGTAAGTTTTTTAAGGATATTTTTAGTACTACTCACTAATGGGTTGGGTTGTGTGGTATAACACGAGAAGCATACGAGATATGTCTGAATTGTGCCAGCAACTTCACAAATCCATTGAAGGCAGAAGGAATAGGAGATCAGATTCAGATGGGAAATAATCAAGAAATGCTTTTTCTATTTATTTCACAAACTGTCAGTTCCATCTGTTCTGTCAGTCTGTCTTTTGTTTTAATAACTACCTTTATTTGCTTCTCTGTTTCCTTTCCGCTACTTTCCACTAATTACCTAACCGCATACATTAATGCAAGAGAAGCAAGGTTTAGGGAGAGATTATATGTTGTTATTATGCTAATGAAGACAGTTGGAAAAAAATTAAAACTTTCAAGTACACAGGATCGTTATTGGTTGTTACATAGGCAATGCTCTCTCAATTTCTTTATACAGAATATTACCCTCTCTCACCTTTGTTTCTTTTATAGTTCACTGTTACTGTAGGCTGCTGTAATTCCATCTCTGTATTGCTATTATTATTTGGATCTGGACATCGATGAGGTCTATTTAGTATTATTATTATTATTATGAAGGGGTCCAGAGAAGGGCCACCAAGATCATCAAAGGACTGGGAAGCTGCCATACGAGGACAGGCTGGGAGAGCTGGGATTGTTCAGCCTTGAGAAAAGGAGGCTCAGAGGGGATCTCATCACCATGTACCAGTACTTAAGGGGCAGATGAAAAGAAGACGAGACTCCCTTTTTACACAGAGTGACATGGAGAGGACAAGGGGGAATGGACACTAGGCATTATAGAAATATAATGAAGGATAGTTTCCGTTATAAGTTTACAATCAAAACCTGTAGAAAGTTAAATCATATTGATCCTTAACTAAAGCCAACTAAATTTAAAGAGAGTTTTTAAAAGCTCTAACAAGCTTTTGAGCAACCCTGCATGCCTGTGGCTGAGGACTTTAAGGTGAAACAAGTAAGATTATATTATTATGGCTAATTAAGAGAATAGTAATTTATTCCTTCTTAGGTCACTTTCTGTATAGAGGTGTGTGTGCAATTCTGTGTATCTGCGGTTTGGAGCCTCTGTTTCCTATGTGTCATCAGAAACAGAGAGAGAAATTCAGAGGACAATGTACAGCATTAAATTAGCTGCCCGTGGCTAGATATGTTGACTGTTCAGTGGGCTTCAGGTTGTTTGTGTTATATTTCTACTTTAGAACGAACATCAGTCTGTCTGTAATGAAGACTGAATCTTCCTGGATAGTTTAATTCCTTGCAGTAAGCAGATGCATGACTTCTGGAGCAAATTAAATAGAGAAATCAGTGGTCTTTCAGATTAATTAAAAGGTCCATACCATACAGGAGCTTGAAAGAGAGCATAACTTTGGTAGCAGAAGAAACTGAAAAATAAAGGGTGGAGAAAGAATAAATTACTTCATTTCTGAACTGAGAATTTTGGTGGAGTAATATGTTGAAAACAATAGTGAACAAATGGGGAGAGAACAAGTCGTGAAAGTTCTTAAAAGTGATAACAAGAAGCTTGAACTTGGAGGTGGAGATGTGGCTAAATAAGAAAAAACTAATTCCTGCAGGAGTGAAATGAATAAGAGAGGTGTTCTGTCCAGCTTTATTTGTAGTCGGCTGGAGCGAGACACTGTGTGTGTGTCTGTGTGTGTACATGCGTGTGTGCACATGTGTGTGTGTGTGTTTATGTCACAGAAATGAGAAAGAAAAGAGTGCATTCCCTCTTGACGGAGGAACTTCCCTCCAGCTCATATTCCTGTGATGCTATACGTCCCTCATGACATTCCTTTTGTGTTGAGAAATCCTCAAATGTGAACAGTTTTTATGTAAGTATACGGATGACTTGTACAAATACTGTAAGTATGTGCAAGTTCATAAGTAAATGTAAAACTCATAACTATGGCAGACCTCTGTTCAAAAATGGGTTAAGATACACCCATAGTCCCATTGCAGGCAAGAACGAGACTGCACCGTGCAATCCCCTGACTGGCGTTTTCTGAAGGTTGAGTGGAAAAAGCTACTGCAGCATTGAACAATTGCAGCATTGGGAAGACCGCCCAAGCGCAGAAGGCAGCTGTAACTATGACAGGCAGTATAAGTCAGAGAACAGAAAATTTTATTAAGTATCTTTCAATAAATGTTTTCCATATGATTTCCTAGGGTATATTTAACATGCTACCCAATTACAATTACAACAGGAAGTTCACAGTATTACACTAGTGCTTTGAGAGCTTTCTTTCTCAACTAAAACACCTTTGTTATAAATGTCTTTAATTTGAACATAATCAGCAGGATATGACTTTATATTATAGAAGATCTTTCATTCAGTCTATATCGCAAACTAATATTAGTTGAAGAATTAAATGCAAACAGATGTTGGAAGGGTGGTTGTCAGAGGAGAAATGACAAGACCTTGGAAAAGAGGAGTATGTGTATTTTTCATTGAACACTTACTAGCTAGGCTGTAATGCAGACATCCTTTGTCCCTGAGTTTAAAATTGTTTGGGGAAAACTTGCATAGTAGCTACTGCTGTACGGCACTGCTTACTTTGCCTCTATGAGAAGGAGAGAAAAATGTGGTTTGTCCTATAGCTATTGATCCAATCATTTCTCATTTTTTCCCCATTTTTACCACCTCAGGCTATTCTTTTCTTTTTGCTTTGTTGCTCAGTGTAATTTCAGCTACAGTAGTAGTCATCTAGACATGCTTAATTGTTATATATTTACTCTATGTTAATAATATTAATACTTGTATAGCATATCTGCTGTACACATATTACAAAGAGTGTGAAGTTTAATGACCCTCAGTTACTTCTTTTTCTTACCTTGGGATGATAGGAGCTGAGTTGTGTCTGAAGACTTGTTCCTTTGCAGCGAACTCCATGCAGCAAGTGTGGATGATGATTTGTATATAATACTGTCATGCACAAATTAAATTCATGTTTGAAGTCATATTTTATTTTGTCTTTTATGTTATTACTAATTTTAAAATTCTTTGGGTTCCTCAAAATAATATTCGATGGTTTTCACTGATATTTGGATTATACAATTTTCCTATTCTTAATTTCTTGGATTGCAAGGCAATCTGTATTTCATTTTAAGGTAACATAGAGTTTCTCTCCCTTAGCTTCTGCACAAATTCTTTCACTTTGTTTTCCTTACAAAGATGCCAAGTATTGCTCATTAGACAGAAGTACTAAAATGTGATATTTTCTTGTATAAAATATTAAGGAAAAAGTAATACTTGAAAATAATTAAACCCTACAGTGTAGGAGAAGGTAAAAAATGTGCTATTGATCAAAGCTGGGGTGGGTTTTGGGGGCTTTTGTTCTTACAAATTCTTTGTATCCTTGAAGTTTTATTTGTGGGTATAACTCTCTCTCTCTCTCTCTCTATATATATATATATATATATAGGTATAACAGCTAAATTTATTATAAGAAATGGTTTAGTGATTTAGTTTTGTGTAAGGATTTTGTCAACCTAGAGTTGTAGGGAAAAGAGATTATTTTGACTTCTGTCTTTCAATGCAATTTAATACAGATAGTAAATAACTATAATCCAGATGTCTTCTTCTCTCGTCTTACACGTAGTTTTAATATTAATGAAAAAGCATGTTCCAGTGGAATTTTAATGTAAGTGTTCTTAAAATAGTGTGGCTGGATACTTTCATTAGGATGTTTTACTATATGATACTGTCTATGCCATGACTAAATAGAAAAGCAAAGTTAGAAAATTACTTTGTATAATGAAGAAATATCATTTATAGTTAAGGAACATTTTCAATTCCCCTTACACCTCTGTTTTGTAATGACTCTTCCACAGATTCTGTTATATTTTCTAGACTAATCTTTCAATGCTGCTTTCTGTCATTTTTTTGATACACACTTGTATATTGAGTTGGAAAGCAGTTGTCTACAAAAGGATTTTTAACCGCATATTATGCCTGCTATATGATGTTTTTATGACAAGACCTGTGGCACCAAAAAAAAAGGGAAAAAAAGAAAACAGAAATGAAAAAAAAATTGCATACTGACACCAAATTAGCCTTTTTACTAGTTTTTTCTATTTATTCAGACATTTCATAGTCAAACGGTTCCTTTTGGTCAAGTGCCCGTATAATTGAGTTTAGAGTGTTTCAGTGCACTGACCTGTAAGGGTTATACAAAAAGAGAGAAGAGAGACATTCTCTCCCATGAATAGATTCTGTAACAACAGCATGACCAGTGTCTGAAATGTAAATACCTTAATTCTAAATATCCCTCATTACAGGTGGGACACCTTTATAATTTCAGTTTAAAGTTTTTAAAACATCTCTCTGCTGTAATACTATTTCCTCAAAATAAGTAATTCCAGTCACGTAGGCCTTCTGTATCTCAGAACGTGTTTCCCAAGCAGCCACCTCTTTCTAAATGTAGAACTAAGTTGTAGCATATTTTTATTAATGACCTTGGCAGCAGACTATGTACAACCTCTGTTTATTACGTTCACTTTCAGTTTTTATGTTGGCATTCTCTATGACGTTGCTGCTCTTTGATCTGTTCCTGTTCACCAATTCTGTGGCAACTGGAGATTTGCACCTTAAGATGTTCACTGTAGCACCTCGCACCACTCAGCTGACTCCAACCCGTCCTTCACTGTCAAACTCCCCATCTGTTTCCATTTGTTTTTATGTGTAGCTCAGATCAGGCATTATCACTGTTCTTTTTTCACAGTTTTTGATAATATGAATGTCTTCAGTGAAACCAGTGGCTTTATGCAGTTCTGCTTCGTTAATGCCTTTTGGTTGCCCACACTGCAAATGTCCTGTCTCCGACTATACAAGTATTGGCAATGCTACAGAACAAAAGGTCCTGGGACCAAATGCTTTAAAAGGTACAAAATACTGCACAACAAGTTGAACCAGAAGTCAGTTCCCATGCTAGGTACTGAGCAGTCTCAGCTTAAATGTCCTAATATCAGAAAATGTTATTATTAAAAACAATTTTGGTCTACAGTATCAGAAGACAACTGAAACTGGTTAAGACCTGCTCATTTCCCATGTTCCTACATGAACAGTTGTCGATGTCCCAACCCCATCATTATTCATGTGCCTGCTCATGGCTAATTTGCTGTGTCAAATTCCCTTGCAGACAACATACCTTTCCCCTGGGTTTTACTTCCTTTTCTATTCTGTCTGCCCAAGACAAGTCTTTGCTAGCTTGCTGGACCATAAAAGGGCAATCATTCTACCTCTAAGCGTAGAAGGAAATAACTGCCATCCTGTCAGTGCCAGTCCCTTTGAAGTTTATTGGAGACAGCAAGCATTTGGAAAAAATGAAAATGGAGTGGCAAGCAGCTATCATATTTTTATGAGACTTTCATCAAATGCCTGAGAAGTGTTTCAGTATTGCTGACTTTTACACTTTTACAATTAAAATGTCAAGATAGTTAAAGAACTGCCAATATTCTTACTTTAATTTCTTCCTGGTTGCTACATGTATATCTGTAGGATTTCTGTCTTCACCAGCTGTGGTGTCATATCTGCTGTAAGATTTTGAAGAACACAACTGTGCATTATACACAATTTTCTCATAAGCTTACACTTGCATGCTTCATAGTGATTCTTATGCTAGTCTCACTGTCTTGTATTCTTTAAAGTGTTTTAAGACAGATTCACAGTAATGATTCTCTTATACAGCGGATGCATTTGAACCTTCAATATAAGAATTTAGGTACAAAGATAAGATATTTCTAACTCTCAGAGAATTCTTTCCCTTTCAATAGTGTAGTATTAAATGAAAATTGCCTCTCATAACAAGCTTTAATCACGTGAGCTAAATCCCCATCAGCAATGATACAAAACTTCCCATAAGAAATATTAAGACTTTATTTCATGGTTGTCACATGCCAACAGTTTGGAACCCAGCAGAATATTCTAGGTATAAAGATTTATGGTGTTTCTCTACAAGAATGGAGATACTTATTTTGCTGCCGTATGCTGAATAGCAATCTTTCGAAAAAGCAAGTTCCTTGAATAGTATCTTAGTAAGGTAGGCTGTCCGTGTAATCATTTCCATTTGATATAATTGCAAAAAAGAGATCTGTAAAGAAATGAAACAGATTTATCTTTCAAAAGATTCAAATAATGTGTTCCATGTGACTTGGAATGTGCTAAAATGGTGGTATGCAGGACTGCCAATGTTGGTTGGGTTCAGTTTTAAAATACATCATTGTGAACCATAATGTGTGTAATTAATTAGTAATTGGGGGGTTCCTTTGCAGTGAGGAAATTTAAGTGTGTATTTACCATGTTTATTTAAGTAAACAAACTTATTTCAATAAACATGAAGAGCTGCTAAATTTTAAATGCAATCAACCATTTGAAATTTTTTTAATCAACTATTAATTAATAAACATGTTTTTAAAGAGCATCTGTGCCTTACCTCTGTAGAGTTTGAGTTGAGCACCTTTATAACATATTCTACCAAAAATGAAATTAGTTCCCTCCAAAAAAGTTCAAACTTAATATGAAACCCAGTAAAGAGATTTATCTGAATGTTGGGTTGTGCTAGAATAGGCTTAGGAGCAAAGAGAGAAACAAGCCATTCCTCTGCAGTGATGTGCAAAGACAAAAGAGAGTCAAAACCATCACCAGCAGAGTACCAGGGCCTTCCTGTAGGAATTACACAATTTTTGCCTGGAATATTTTGTAACTTTCCAAACCTTTTTGTATTATAGAACAATGTGAGTTGTTAAGCATGTCTGCCTCTAGCTTCTGCAATTTTTTAAATTCTTAGAAAGGCATCAGATAACAATCGTTCTTAGAACTGCAGGCAAGGTAATGCTCTATTGCATTTTCCTAAAGATAACCCATGTTGAAATTCATACATAGTTCAAAAATACATGATTTATTGCGCTATATGCAACAGAGGCAGATGAAAAGTGACTACTTCCTGCCATTTCCACAAGAAGAGTTTGAGATTCTGTAGTAAACTTAATCATATTTACAGCTGGGTGAATAAGCACTTGAATTTCATTCGGGCATTTGTTTCTATTTTTTGATGGATTTGCTGAGTCTGCATACATGGACTCCTACTGTTTGCTTGTATGCATGGAGGGCATTCCAAATCCCGATTGAAGAAATATTTGCATATTGTTATTTACACAAGGAAATGATAGCAGAGTAACTATGCACTCATCCAGGCGCCTGGCTCGTGAAACATGTATTCTGAACATAAACAGTATTCCGGGTCCTCTGAAGCCAGCAGATGCTCCTGCCCCTTCAGGACAGCTCTTTTTGCTTTAACTCTCACACCTGTTTACACACACATATATATTTCTGCAAACACATATCTAGCTATATAGTTCAAAATTTAAAAAGATAAGCCCATTAAATTCTAGAATTTTCGGGCAAACCTTTACATCTGAAAGCAAAGAAAAGGGGAACTTCAGTTAATTTGTGAATATTAGTCAAGGATAGGTCTTAGTTGTTAAAGTAAATTATTACAACCAGGTCCGTAAAAACTATTCTGCGGTAAAGTTTGCATTTTCCAGAGCAATGGGGGACACCAAGAAGTGTGAAAGGAGCCAACTGGTATGGATACTGTGAGTTAAAGGATGTGTGCAGCGGTTTATGTCCAGTCAGATATGCTTTGTGCAATACAGACGTGGCTGTTAGAGCTTCTAGATCAACGCTGACTCTAAAACTATATGGCACAAATAAAGTGCCTTAGCAAATAAGCCTTGCTGGACTAAGTTGGCTATGCATGGATCCAGCTCAAGTGTTGCTTCATTATTGCATTGTAGGTGGTAGTTGGTCTAATAGGATGTTAATATACTGTTGATTATGCCTGTTGGTTTATTATTCAAGAATTTTAGTAGCGGACTCTGGAATTAAGATTGCAGTGATAATAACAGGAACTGACGATACAAAGCTGTAGTGTTAAACTAAAAATGTACTCAGAGTGTTGTAAGTGCCGTGGCAGAGCACTGCTGACTCTTCCCATGAAGCTTATTGTTTATTTTGTAGAATCACTGTTGTCATTCGTGTAGCTCTTGAGAAGATGCTGGTGGTCTCTTTAATAGGTTAGTGTGTTAATGGCTGTCATCTATTAACTTTGCCATCTTAATTGGATCCTTTTAGATGTTCAGCCAACTGGTCAGGCACACAGTGTGAGAGGCCAGCTCCCAAAAGCAGCAAGTCTGACAATATCAGTACAAGTAAGTACTTCAAATAACTGCTATCGCTTGTCAAATTTGGCTCAGTTTAGAAATTTTAATCTGGTGATATTTTAGAATGTGAGTTTGTGTTATGAAATGTGCTGATTACCTGCATTTAAAGAAGAAATTAAGAAATGTAGATCAATTTTTCAATTGACATTTGGTGTTTCATGAGGTGGTTTGGATGCAAGCCATATGCTATGCACTCACTGCTTCAAAAGGGCTAGCCTGCACTTTTCTTAAAGAAAGTGTATCAAGTGGCAAGTGCTTGGTGATATCACTGCTGTGCAGAGAACTAGTACCAGACCTCTGACCATTTAAGTCCTACTGAAAGCATCAAAAATAGTGTTGTAAGTAGTTCATAACTTTTGCATTGGCTGTCTGCGGAGGTTTGGATTTTACCTACTGTGAAAATCATCCTGAAAGTAAGAATAGCTCCTGTCGTATTTTTTTAAACATGTCTGTAAGCATAAAAGGATGGTATTGCTACACTATTGGCAGTTTAAACTAGACAAGGTTCCCTGCAGTGCATTGAGTATGCTGATGGTTCCCTGCTGTACGTCTCTTGGTCACATTTAACCCAACTGGAGCAATAAAATGAATCATTCAGGTCAGCTTGATGCTTTAGATGAAATATTCCTAGTGATCCAGACAAGTGAAATAACACTTACAAGCTGGAAACAGGCAAAGAAGCAGCCAGAGCCTCGATCAGTATTTCACGTTGAGGGAATAGCTGCTGCCATTTGGGAAACGGGTGTTCGTCTTGTGCCTGCTCCTAGACCCCAGGCTGCACCACGGTCACCAGAAGGCAATTCATGCCTGGTGGCCTGTTTTTCCGGGCTTTTTCTCTTCAGTGTTTACCTGCCAAGAAAAAAAGAACCTTTTCTTTTTTTTTTTCCTCCTAAGTAGAACTTCATCCAGTTATTTATCAAACATTTTCTTAAAATAGCATGTAATGTCCTTCACATGCTGAATCTTCATAAGCTGAAGTGAACTCAGGATGCCTCAAGTTTTTATTCAGCAGGACTTCATTTTAGGCCTCTGACAACCTGACTTGGCTTTCAGTAAGCCTTCAGGCAGAATTCGAGGCAACTTTTTCAATTCGTTATTTATACTGTGTTTAATGTAGAGCAGAGACTACCAACAGCTTATATTTTTAATAAATCAATAAATGTAACCAATGAAACAACCAGCAGTATTTTTGTTTTCCACCGGTCAAGGATTGTTATGTTAAAGGAAACGCATGTCATTCTACATTGGCTTTATACCGGCGTTCTGTAGTTTTTACAGGCCAATTTTTTATAACATAAAATTATTTGTTGCATCTATTTCTTTATTGCCAGGTGCTTACATTAAAGCCGAGAAATTCTTAGAAGGGTGCAATTGCTGACCTTATTTTTGCAGGTAGTCTCATTTCAGTGAAGTTATCTGCCAAAATAATGCTAAGCCATTTTCTTCTTCCCTGTTCCCTCCTCTCCTTTAACATTGCTGTCTGATCTGCGCACTGTTTTTCTGCTACATTAAGCATTATTGTAGTTTCCTTGATTGCCTATATCAACATAACAAAATTATTGGCTCCTGAGTACAATACAGTAAAATGCAGGAATGCACAAACCATCTAGAAATGAATATTGCTTACTCCTTTTCATTTTCCCACAAATAGGAGTAATAAATACATATAAATACTGATAATGGAATTCTCCAATCAGAGCCATGCCTACTGAATATTTTAAATTAATAGTTGCGTGACTTAAATAGACTACTGAAGATGATAGTGGCAGTTAAAGTCAGGCACCATGCCACTCCAATCCCAATTTTTCAGCAATTCCACATACCTTCATACAGTATCGCTGCAAACAAGGGCAGGGAATTAGTCCAAAGTATACTGGTATCCAGAAAGAGGAAGCTCCTGATTTGTTGATAAAAGTACTTGTGTGTACACCATTATATGTAATGATTATTTTTTTGATTGATCAACGTTAAAATCTCAAATCAGTGAAGCTCATCGCATGAAATTGCGTTGTTGGTGAGGGGAATTAGTCTTTTTAAATTAATTTAACTGTTTTACAGCTGTGAAGAAATTACTAGATGTAGCTGTAAGTATTCAATGATATTTCCTTTTCCTGTTTTAGGAAGCATTGCAATCATTGTCCCTCTTGTTTTACTGGTGACTTTGATCACTACTCTGGTAATTGGACTATTTCTTTGCAAAAGGAAACGAAGGTATGTAATTTTATATTGATGTATGAAAAAACAAAGGTGAATCTTTGAAGTACATGCATTTTTTGGTATAAAAAAGTTCTCTTCCAATAAGTTGAGCAGATATTAAAAAAACACCACAACAAACAACCCAAAACTTGTTAGTGGATGCAGTTAGTTATGTTTTGGTTCTTGCTGGAACAATCACGTCTATTACTGATATTCCACATACACTAGATAAGAAAATGTAGTTCTTTTCTTATCCAGTTTGCTCAATCCTGCCATGGCTGTATAAGTGTTAATAATTTTATCCAGAGACTTAGTGAACTTAGTAAACAAAATTAATGTGTTTCATTGGAACCACATAATTAATATTGTTCATGTCTAAAAATACTGTCGGATAGAGCCTGAGCAGAATTTCCATTTTCTAGTTATAGTTCACTTCAATATATTTACTTCGATTAGTTCTTTTCAATATTATATAAGTTTTAGTGAAGATGTAAACAATGTTTAAAGTATCTACTGTAGAGTCCCAAGCCTTGTCATCATTACTGTATTTCTTTAGTGTCTTGCATAGGAAGCCAAATTCCAGCACTGAACAGTGATCTTTTGTTCTCTTGAATTTAGCTGCCTTAGAGCTGGTGATGAACGTAGGGAATGTAGTAGACATTTTGACTTTGGCCATTTCTTCAAAGGCCATCTTGGGTGGCAGGGGAAGCAAGAGTGTTTCTACTGTATGCAGACACCTGAGAGAGCTGCTTTCTTGTTTTCAGAGAAACAAGAAAGTGTTGTTAGTGGCGGTGCAGAATTAACAAGGAAAGTTTCCTAGTAGTAAATAAGTGTCCACTAGGGAAGGCATGGAGTGGGAATCAGACAGCAAACCATTTACTTCAGGCCTGAAGTTGGCTTGCTGGTTGGTCTTGAGCAGCTGTCTTCCTTTCTCCTGGGGCTTGTTACCCCACCTCGGAAACCAAGATAAAGTCTTTTGTAAAGTCCTTTAGAAATATGTGATGAATCTACTGTTCCTGCAAATGTGACCATTTATGAGACTATTTCAGGCCTCCAGACTAGAAGAATCTTTTAAGTTACTATCATCTAGCATCATGCATAGCATCTCCCCTGCAGACTCTGGTGCTAACTAGTAAGCATTAATTTTTAAATACTTTTTGAAAAGCCAACAAGATAAACACAATCCCTGCCATACTGTTAGTAACGCTGCCCCTGCCAGGCTCCATGGATGTCATTACATGCTGCTGTACCTAAAAAACCAAGTTTAGTTATAGCCAAATACTGAAAAATGGTCTGTAAATTGTTTAAATTACTGAGAATAACTTGTTAAATAATAGATCTTCAGTAGAGAAGTAGAAGTAACCTCAATAAATAACTTTTTTTTTCCTTAAAATTATGTATGAAGATGTATTTCAGGATTTTTTTAATCTCTTCAGAGAAGGCTGTTGAGTATTAAACTAGGTATAGGTGTTCAACACTTGTACGCTACAGGTAAGTGCTTATTTTAGGAAATATTTTTTCTATGCCATTTCTGAAAAATACAGATCCTTTAGTATATTGGATTTCAGACAATGACTGTATCTTTCTCAACCAAACAAGAGGACTTGACTATTATCATCCTGACTGTGACCTCCCTGTTAGTCCCTTGTAATTCTAGAGAATATATTGCATTGCGAAAAATTGCCCTCTTGAGGTTATTTCAATTGCTCAGACTAAAATCACCTCCTTAGCTGAAAGAAATGAATTCAGCAACTAAAACAATTCAACTCAATCACTTATCTTTACTGATATCTAATTCAAGGTTAAAAATAAGAGTCTATCTTTTATTAAAGTTTGAAAAAAATTCAAATTGAACTTCAGCTTTCCAATAACCACTGGCAGGGAATACGAACTGGAACTCTGTGAAGTTCATACATTTTTAATGCATCATAATGAAACCATTTGCTTGTCCTCAGATTACAACTGACTTTGGGCAACTGATTTCAGATGGAAGTGAAATGAATGAGCAAGGGAACATGACTCATGTTCACTCCATCTTCATTACTGCAGGGAAACTGCAATGAATTTGCAAGGCTTTACTTGGGAAGTGAGTGAAATCTGGAAATAATAGGAGGAAGTCAGGGTTATAGACGAGTGAGCACTTTGTACGAAATCATACCACCACAGCCAAACTGAGAAAAACAATAAAAACCTACTTCCAGCTTTTGTGAGATCTACACGAAGGCACAGATTGTTGCATTTTTTGAAAAATGAAAGGATTTTCTGATTGTTTCTGCAGGAAATACTTTTTCATTCTGTTGGTCTTAATGATTAAAGAGAAATAAAATAAAAGTTGTACTATTTTAGGATGAAGCATCCAAGAAAGGACTTGAAAAGACACTAGCTTCTCTTTTTGTGTGTGTTTATGCATTATAGGACAAAAACTATCAGAAGACAACCCATTATAAATGGAGGAATCAACGTAGAAATTGGCAATCCATCATATAACATGTATGAGGTGGGCCATGATCACAGTGAAGGTGGTCTTCTAGCCTCAGATTTTACTGTAAATGCAGAAAAGGTAATTTTTTTTTTTACTAGTAGCAAAACCACTACTTATTTTACTTACAAAGCTTTTGACTTTAAATGTAATTAATAGAAACATAAAACAATGGCATTTAGATTTAGTTAATGAATATAAAGGCAAGTTAGATTCCATTAGAATAAATGTCATGTATGTATTAACAGCTGTTCTGCAGTCTGATGCTTGCTGATGGGCATTTTTCCGAGTGCTTGCATTTTACCAAAATAGAGTTAGAACTAAACTATGAAATGAGTTTTTTTGTCATAGACACATCTGCCTTGCGTTGCCGAATCGCGACCTATCTTTTTAGTCTAGTCTCAGATACTGAACGGAAATACGTTATTGTACTGTCTACCATCTGAAGCGTGATGGAGTGTATGCATACATACAAGAACTAACTTATTTCATATATGAAAGCTTCCAAAGGCATAAAGAATTCAGGGTTCTGGCTGGATAGATAGATTAAATGTTTACACAAAGCTAGTAAGTATTATCATTTTCTTGTAAAAGATGCTGTCACTTCTGCAGCACCGCTCTTCAGTGATTGAACTCCCTGAGTGATGTGACATGGGATGAATGGGGTAATGCTGCGATATCTTTCCTAGAGCTCCGTAATCAGACATACACCAAAGGGCAGCCATCATTCTGTGGCATTTCTGACAAAGCAATAACCGGATTACCGTTAGCTCTAGGAATGTCATCGCTGAATCACATAGTCAGTGTGCTGAATGCAAGAGGTAAGCTGAAAATGGAGTTAGTCACTGGAGGAAGAGTAACTGAGCCAATGTCTATTGTGAAATCTGGCTCTAATCCTTAACGGAAAATTATTTTAAAATGCTGAATTTTATTCTCCTATTGAACGCAAGAATTTTTAATGCTGAAGAATACCTGTAAGTAGTTTTTTTTAAATTGTAGATGACTCTGAAATAATGGTTTTAATCAGTGCACTGTTTGTTTAACAGTGTTGATAAGTACACATGGACAATGGTCTATTAGCGCAGAAACTAAAATTTTCTGTTTATACAGGCCAGATACATAGGGGGAGGGCCCACTGCATTCAAGCTTCCACACACAGCTCCATCAATCTACCTAAACTCTGACTTGAAAGGACCACTATCAACAGGGGTGAGAAATGACGATTCAAATCCATTTCATTCCACCACAGGCCCTTTCTAAAGAAAGTTTGTCTGTCATTTTTAAGTAGAGGCATTTTCTCTTTGTTTTCAATTTTGTTTTTCCTCTTTTAATGGGAAGAAGAATGACAGTAAATAATACATTTTCTATTTGAAATAAAGCGTTCCTTTCTGCATACAAAATTTCATCTGTAACCATCATTGTAACATGATATAAAACTGCAAATGTGTCTTTGCAAAGGAATGCAAAACCAGTGTGCAATATGATGCTTTTCCATAGTATTATATAAATGTAGCATAGCATTTGCAGCCATGTATCTTGATATATTTGCAATTTATATGTAATTACAGGCATTTAGTGAAGTTTATCCAACTGAAAGTAGTTCCCAAAGAAACGAAAACAAGTCCTTGCATTATAGAGGAATGTGATACACACTAAAATGAACAATTTCCTTTAATGTTTGCAATTCATTTTTTGACTGTTCAGCTTTCAATCGATTTTTATCATAAAATACTTTTAAAAAATCAGATTTTTACTACAGTTTAGCATGACGTTTGCAAACAATGAAATTTAGAATATTAAAAAGGGACATCAATACGACATTCATGTTCATGTTCCTCAGTATATTGGTTCATCCTCTGTGCCACTTGCGTTCTTGCATGATTGTAATATGTTGTATCTGGAGGTTTAACAATTTGTAGAGGGGATGATATTTCTGATGGAGCACAAAACCATGGATGATGACAGCTGGAATATATGCCCATCTCTAACATTTGCTATTATTCAAGTTACTCCAGTTACTTTCGGTACCTCACTGTACTACATTATGCTATCAGTACCCACTCAGAGAGATATCATGGGACAGGCCCTACTGTTATATATAATTTTAATAACTCCATAAGGCACTATATAGATGCCAAGTGTCTCCATTCTGTTGTGGTTATCATCCTTAATGAAGGTTGTCAACGAAACAAAAAGTCCTGTCAATTGAAATAAAACTAAATTTCTGTTTTCCTAAATTTCTGATTATAGTCATTACGACAAATGTAAAGACAGGCATAACTGAGTGTTTGCTCTCATAAATTACTGCAGCAGTTGATTACATATTTATGTTCCGTTAGTATAGAAGAGTATAGAAGAGTAGCATCTTTTTTTTTTTTTTTTAAAATAAATGTGACTCAACTTTTTCTGCCTCCATTCCAAGAAAGTGTGAAACACCAGGCAATTGCTTTGTCATCTGTAATAAATTGAACAGGCAGGTTTTAACTCACTAAATGATTAGCTGCTGTAGCAAGACAGCCTAAGGAATATCTTAATCCTGGGCTCGGAGACATTAACTATCAACAAGGAAAGGAAGAACTAAGATTCTAGACATTTTTCATTCCTTGTTCCCCAGGGTGTACTCGGGATATTTGCAAGACAAGAAAACCTACCCACTTCTGTCTTGGGTAATTTAAAGTTTAGCCACTTCTGTGTGCACCAAACAAGTTAATTTACCTATTTTATAGCTTACTGCTCTTCCACTCAGTATTTGTGTAAGCAAAGCTGTGCAGTTTCGTTAGTTATAAGAAAGAGGAAGATTTTGACCACAAGGCACCCTGTCCAGTTATTATAGGTAAAAGCTGAACATCTAGTTGGATAGCAAGGGTCTTCTAGGAGACAATAAAGGCACAAAGTATGAAGGAACTAGTGGAGAAGTTTACATGATAAACCTTGGATAGTGCTTTCTCCTTAACATGAGTGACAGGAGAGTAAGTTTTCATCCATGTTATGCAACCTTCTGTGTTGTCAGACTCAGGAGATTTCTCATATACTGAAGTGCTTTGCAGAATTAAAAATGGACTTGTCCTATACTGAAGTGCCACTCGTTTCAAGAGATTTTTTTCATTACAGTCCAAACTACCAAAATTCCTGAGAAAATCCTTCTCATTCTTTAACTACTATGATATATTAACAGTTATGCTGGTTTATTATTAAAGTTTAATTTACATTACAAAAGTATTGAATTTTTGGTCAAATCATGTTGTATATTTGGGCCACAGAATTCGAAAACATGGTCAGCTATTGATGGGATGCTGATGTCTTAGAACAGGTAATATATGGAAACTGTTGGTTGCAGTTTTCTACTGTTAAACTTGTCACATGGTCTCACAGTGCACCTTCTCTATAAACTTCCTCATATCTATTCTGAAACCTTCCAGTGTAATAAGGTGGACAAGTCAACTTCAGAAACATTCTTCAAGGTTTTCGTTTTATTTTTTGTCATTTTTAATGGTTTTAATATCATAATATGCTGCATGTCATGTCATTGATTATTTTAATAGCATGTCTCACCATGAATTTAATTTGCAACTAAATAATTAACTCATTATCAGGTTTGCAGAAGTCCAGGTATCTATTAAATATGTCCGATTATATTTTATGTGTACTCGTTCTTGCTTTAACAAAACCATTTCCATTTCCATAAAAATTTATTTTGGTTTAATCCGACTGATCTAACGTATGCTTAATTTCTCTGCAGCCAACAAATTACGCCAATCCAGTGTATGCAAAGTTATACATGGATGGACAAAACTGTCGAAACTCCTTAGCAAGTGTCGATGAAAGAAGAGAACTCCTTCCAAAGAAAATAGATATTGGGATAAGGGAGACTGTGGCATAATCTGCTGTTACCTTTTATACTCTGTATAAATGTATAAAATATAAGGATTACTTTTCTATGTACCAACAGTATTATAATTGTTTTGGCATCAGCATTACCTCTGTTTTTTGTTTGGTTGATTGTTTTCTGGGTTTTTCTTTTGCTGATGACTTTTGACTGACCATTTGTAAGGTATTTTTATGAAAAAGAAACTGCACTACGGTACAATTTACAACAATGCTGCTGAAATAACACACCTTTAAATTTGTTAAAATTGCAAACAACATATTCGTTTGTAGCGTGAAAATGAGCAATCTATTTTCTATGAACTTTTTTGGTTCTACTTAATCGAAGAAGATGGTATCTGCACTTTTTCATTATGTAGTCTGGAAGCTGTAGTACAGTGTGTAATTTTGTTTATTTTAAATGGTGAAAGAATGATTGAATGGTCTACTCTCTTCTTTGTGCCCATTAGAATTTCTCTTCAGATCCTGATAAAGCTAGATAACTTTTCACAAACAAACATAACTTGCTTTTAAATTAGCTTTAGGTTGCCAAGAAGTAAACAAGACTATAGAAATGAAACATCTAATGATCTGCATGAACACAATGATTATGTTTCAGAAATTCAGTGACTGTACATGATATACTAAACATATATACCATGTAAACAAGCTTTGTATTTATTAAAACCTTATAGAACATAGTAAAGATATATCTTGGAAGCTGAAACCTTACTTGCTGTGGGACAAAGCATATGAACTCCAACAGTCCTGTAGGACAGTAGCCACCCTAGAGCACAAGAGGGCATTGCCTACACATGCATTATATATTTACTCACTTAATCACTTGCATTACTTATGGATTAATAATTCCCCAACACATACCAAGCAGTAGGGAAAAACCCAAACCCCCAACCTTAAGCACACACAGATGATCACAGCATTCAGTTTTGACAATCACAAAAATCTTATACCTGTTTAGAGATATCAAAGAGTACAAAACACAGCAGTTTCTTTAAATGAAGATAAACTGTGGTATTTCAGAGGTAAAACACAACTAAATTGCATATTAGTGACGCCTTACCTAAGCCCGAGTTTCAGTAGTCTGGGTTAAATATCAAAATCCAAGTATCAAAAGTGAAAAGCATCAGTATCAGTTTCCAGCACTTGCTCTGACCTGGTCTGCTTTCTGTTGTTATAAGAGGGAAAATCTGACTCACCTTTTTTAATTTTGATGGAAATAAAGAGTACAATTTCTTTCAGGTTTGAACTGAATCGAAATATTTTATACATAACTTTAAAGGCACAAAAGACTTATTCACACATATACTGTGGAGGACCCTTCCTTCCTCTGCTAGACATGACTGACTTTTAGCTATCATCATATATTAACCTAACAGATTAAATATGTTTGTGGTTGCTCTTTATTCCCTTTGTACAAGCATTACAAAAATAACTGCTGTTTTATAAAAGATTTTTGTTGTACTATTGTGCATGCATACTACCTATTTCTAAACTTTGCCATATTGGGGCCTTTATAAAACTCTTGATTTATGTAATACTAGTGCAATTTTGCTTGAACAATGTTATGCATATCATAAACTTTTTCAGGTTCTTGTTTAAGTACATTTTTTTAAATTGAACAGTATTTTTCATTTTGGTTATAATAGTCATTTTGCCTATGTTTCTACAATGAAGTGTTAAATACTTTATAAAAAAATTGTTGACTGATTTACTTAAATGAAAATCTACGTACTTAATTCAGTGTGTTGACTAATTTTTAAATTTAACTTATAAAATGAAAACTAAAGAAGAGCAAAGTGAAGGGAAAGAACATTGTACAATGGCTAAATTCCTTTTCTTAATGACAATTTTTGCTTTTTATACAACTTCTCTTTCGATGTTTTTGCAGCTCTGCACATGTTTGGATAACCTAGGTGTATAGCTGTATATTATGTCAATAGAATTTAAAAATGATTTTATTTTCTATAAAAATACTGTATTAAATAGTTTCATACCATATGGCTATGATTCCACAGGTTCTGCCTTTGTTCCACTGACATCATCAGAGATGGATTTAGCGCTCAATTTTTGCATAATTACAGTTGTTATGAGGCAGAAATAGTTGGTCTTTTCAGAAACTTTATTGTTTATTTTCTGGCAGAGATTCTTATATCTTTAATGCTCAGGTAGAATTAAATTTTGACTAGTGGGTATATAAGTAACATGAGTCTGAAACCATGAACTCTTATATGGACCTAATGAAATTTATTTGTTATGATGTCTCAAGTTTCCTTTCAGTGAGACACTTTTATTTACTTTACACTTGCTTACGTGTAAATTACTTTTTTAAAAAACAACTTTATTTATTTTCTTAGAAATACACAGTTGATGTCAGTGGAGCTATTAGATATTGGATATTAGATCAGAATCTGGTCTTAAGTTTATAGGCAGAATTTTGATGGCGATATTGAGCTCTACCGCTGCCATGCCTTTAAGATCTTTAAATTACACAACAGTGTAATAATCCCCGGTGGATTTTTTTTGTTTGTTTTTCACTGTACCGAGGTTTTCCATAGGAGCCATTTCTCACAGTCCTTTAATAGCCCCAGAATCCCCAGGCTCTGTAGCTGTGCAAAATGCACAAGTAGCTGGAGGGTGGAAGATTGAGAACCTGATCAATAACCTATATGTGCATCCTCATAAGTTCGATAAAATAATTTTGGGCAGGAAATTCTATAAACTTTTACAAGCAACAACAAAAATGCTTAACTTTCTACGTTTCCACAGCCGCCTTGCAGTTATTAATGCAACAGATTCGTGTGTGGCTTAAGTTGACATAAGCTTAGAGGAAAAAAACTTGGATAAATGTGCCTGTATCACTGATTAAAACATCTGTCTCTTCAGGGTACAGTTACATAGCTTTTTGTGGTTGCTTTCCTGAAGATACTAATGACATTTCATGTGAAATGCTAGTACTGTACTATTTCACTGAATTCATCAGGGTAGAGTTTTTCTTCCACAGTACTAATAATTTTTCTTAGCAATGCGAAGCAGTTTGTGGGTTCCATAAATATCAGGTATTAAAATTATTCAGGGAAATGGAACTTCTGATAAATCTAACCCTGAAATACACTGTTCATTTACTTTTTACTCTTAGGCTAAGGAATGGTTCCAGGTTCTTGGTAGACCACGATATAGCTCTATGTCTCTTTTTACTTTCATTACCCACATTTTCATTCAACAGAAAAAAAATCCAAACACGTAAGCTTGACGGGTGACACGAAGTGCTCCATCACAAACTAGGTTCTTAAATTCTTTGCTGAATGGAGAAGCTCTATGCAAAATGTGAAAAAAAGCATTTGTGCCAAACTTTATGTAATTGTGTCTAATGGATCTTTTTTTTTTCTTCCACAGAGGTTATACTAGTATATTTACTTGTAACAACAGCGCAGTGGAGTCTCTGCCTTGTGATGGGCCTCATGTTCTATGCAAGAGTTTGCATAAACACTGAATTTTGACAGCAAAAGTTCAAAATGACAAATTGAGATGGATGATGCTCTTGCTACTTTGATTAGTCATTCACACAACTAAGATTGCCAACATGAATACAGGCCTGTTGATAAACACACTAGGAAGCTCATTTGAGAATATTTATTTTGATGTGCATTTTTTAGCCAGTCTTTCATTTCCAAGACAGTCATGGGGTTTGATGTTTGCAGAAGGAAAGCTCCATGGTGGAATGCCTTTAAAACGTCTACCTAAGTTTGTTATCTATCAGTGACATTGTGGAGAAGGTCCTAATATAACAGTAATTCTTTTTATTTTTATCAGGCTCTTACTGACCAGAATCAATGAGGTCACAGATGTAATAAAGTCTTGTGTAAACACATTTTAGAAAATGTCTTTCACATAAAAGTGCCGAATGTATCAGAATAAAACCAAGTATCTTCTTGCGTATCCCCCTTTTTGGAGGATGAGAGGATAATAAAGTAAAGAAATGTCAGTGATAATAAAAGGTCCTTGAGGTAATCAGCCTTAAAAATAAAGACATTTTTCATGTGGAACAGGCAGAACGACAGTGAATCTTGTCTGTCTAGCCCTGGGCATCTCTGCAACGATACTGAGGCACTTGGAATTTTTCAAGTCTTAGATGGGCAGAAGTATGGCTGACAGAGGGAATGATAATTTATCATCCTAGTTCTCTAATTTATCATTCTTACCATCTCCACATGTTTGAAATACAGATCTAATGAAAATAAGGGTTTCTAATTTAGTGCCTGTACTGTAAGGTGACAAAAAGGGGCAAAGAAGCATAGAGCATCTTTTTGCTTCCCTATGCCAGCTGCACATCACTTAGTACATATTGTGACTCTAATGACCTCTGACAGTGGTCTTCAAAGTAGTACTTGAATAGAGGGAACTCTGCTGGCCTCAAGAGGATGCTGAATGAGTTTTCCCTGGAAAGAAGAGAATAATACTAACACCTCCACTACTGCTACTCAACCTAATAATGATGCATTTTTGTCAAAAAAAAAAAAAAAAGAAGTAAATTTTAAATATCAGGATATGTACATTTACACAGTATGTATAGTATCAGAACTGACGTGTAGTTACTCTGAGTAAAAACTCATTTTCGCAGGTGAGTAGAAAGGAAGGTCTGAAACTGCCATGGAAACTCAAGGGTTACATTAGTTTAGGATTACTGTTGAGCTCTTTTAAAGTGAGTGTTCAACCTGGATTAAAAAAAAATAGGCTTATACAAGCTCATCACTGAATTTTTTTGAATCTTAAATAAACAATTTTTAACGTTACAAGAGTTGGCACCTCTAAAGATTTCAGAAAAAAAAAAGCTGTGTAGTCAAATGGTTTCTCACTTGCATTTGATGTCGGTAATGGACAAGCAGCAATCTTGTGTCACGTAAGTAGGTGTTTGATGATTCATTAGAGATAAACAGAATAAGATAAGCACACATAGACTCACGACAGCACTAGCTGGAGAGATGGTCTGCTCAACAGATCAGCGTTCAGCCACCTGAATAGCTCAAGAGCTTGGGAAGGGATTGCACTTGAGCCTTGGGGAATGGGTTTCCGCCTGCATCGACACGTCTGGATGTGCTCACATCTAAATCCAGTGACCTGTGTGTGCGCGCCGCTCACTGAGCTCTGTAACAGGCAACACCTAAATCAGGCCAGATGCCTCAACGGTCTTGCTCTGTCCAAAAAGCAGGAGACTATGTTAAGACACAAAATTTTAATTCATTAATGACTCTAAGGTTTTGGCATGACCTGCATGGCTAATAGGGTATCCCAGTCTAAAGGTGGTGGAGTCCTGGTCCATTAGAAAGGCAGGAATGAACCTTTGAAGAGCACATGATTGCTGGATGTGAGAGCATTCACATCTGATAGGAAAGCTGTAGCAGAGAGCATGTCAGATGGAGCTTTCTATCTTCTGTCCCAGACCTCGTGCCCTTCTGGAGGCCGTTATCATGCACTGCCTTTCTTTCATGGTGTTCAGAAAGTATAACCAAGTATCCATACTTCTGACTGAGAGGTTATGGAGTTCACTGTCAGCTCAGAGACTGTTCCCCTGGATAACTGTCCGTACCTGAGCTTGTGTGTCAGACTCGAGCAAAATGCATTGGCTCCTCTGATGGTTGTAGCAGCTGCTTGGCGCTCCATTCACCCTTGTAACAGGCCTTACTCCAACCAGGAGGCTGCCTCTCCCCTTCATTTAGGTGAGCAGCCTGCACCTTCTCCTGAGATAGATACAGATATGGATAAACTCTGGATTCCCTCTGGGGCATGTTGTCTATATGTAATTCACAGCCCCATCCTCCTATTTTTCACTGCCAAGAAACAGAGCATGGAAAACATCGTGACTTGATCTCAGAGTAAAAGAGGAGAAGGTTTATTCTCCTTTTCCTTTCATGAAATCATAAAAAGTACAGTGAAAGCTTACAGATGTCCTTATGGATACTGTGCCTGCAGTGTTTGTGTACAGACATGCTTCCAGTGTGTGTGTACATATAGGCAAGACATCTTAAGGAAGAGCCGCGCCAGGTAAGTGACCTTTCTTTCCAGAGCAGAATTATGTTGTTGTTCAGAGGCAATAAGTGTGTCCCACACTGTGTTTTGCTGGAGCAAGTCTCTAAAATGGTTTTCTGCCTGTGTATCAGAGGGGGTCATGATAATTTAATGGAGAGAGGTTTCCCTGAGATACCACGGTGATCACTGTTGTACGGTGTCTGACAGCAGCATGCTGATAACTCAGTTTAGGTATCCTCTAAGGTTGGCAAATGGCATTACATAGGTTGTAGGTGGCCCTGGGATACGTGCTTCCCAGTGACTCGCACGAGTCCTGATTTCAAACAGTAGTTTCCAATGTTGGCAATGTGAAGCACAGCAAACAGACCTTTGCTGGCATTATATGCTGCCACTGTAGCTTACAATAAAAAAAAAAAAGACAAAAAACCCCAAGATTTTTTTCTGTTGATGCTGAAGCCCAGATCTTGCTAACAGCTTTGGTGTAGTTGCATAGCTGGCATCCTTGTCCAGAACTTGCTGCTGTTAGCAAACCTCATGTCCTGTGGGAGCTAGCTCCCATAGCCTACGGGAATTTGATAAATATTCTGGAAGCCTTGAAAGAGGTTGGAGGGAGGAGCTCAGGGTCAGTTTGGGAGTTGCCCAACAGAAATTCTGCACACTTGCTGAAATATGATGTGAAAATAAAGATTTTGTAAATCAGGAACCTCAGACGTACAGAAGTATAAGTATCACAACTAGAGTAATGTTATTATTTTGAGCTGATAGAGGTCCATAACCAATTTTCTTTTTAAAAGGAAAAGGAAGCAATATTTAAGTAATGTTCCCACATACTAGGAGGGGGGTCTTCCACAGCTTATAACAATATGTCAGAAGAGGTGTCCTTAAGGAACTATAGACTACTGAGAGTGAGATAGGATGGGAGATCTGTCTTGTGTATTAGGTTAAGGCTGCCCTTCTCCAGGCATGTCTGTACATCCTAACATCTCTTTTCTCCTACCCTACTCAAAAATGTAACGTGTGCATATCCTGCATTTGTAAGTAAGTACGCTTGCAAATGCTCTGCTTTATAAGTCTGATCATATTTGCTGCTTTTCATAGAAGGATGTATTGGATTTGCATGGCAAGGTTTTGGTAGCAGGGGGGCTACAGGGGCGGCTTCTGTGAGAAGCTGCCAGAAGCTCCCCCCATGTCCGACAGAGCCAACGCCAGCCAGCTCCAAGATGGACCTGCCGCTGGCCAAGGCCAAGCCCAACAGTGATGGTGATAGCGGCTCTGGGATAATGGCTCTAGGGGGGGAAATACCCTGCACAACTGCAGCTGAAGAGAAGAGTGAGACCATGTGAGAGGAACAACCCTGCAGACACCAAGGTCAGTGAAGGAGGGGGAGGAGGTGCTCTAGGCACTAGAGCAGATATTCCCTTGCAGCCCATGGTGAAGACCATGGTGAGGCAGGCTGTGTCTCTGCAGCCCAGGGATGTCCACGGTGGAGCAGATATCCACCTGCAGCCCATGGAGGACCCCACGCCAGAGCAGATGGATGCCCAAAGGAGGCTGTGACCCTGTGGGAAGCCCACACTGGAGCAGGCTCCTGGCAGGACCTATGGGCCCAGAGGGGACCCAGTCTGGAGCAGTTCCTGAAGGAAGGACCCACGTTGGAGAAGTTCATGGAGGACTGTCTCCCATTGGAGGGACCCCATGCTGGAGCAGGGGAAGAGTGTGAGGTGTCCTCCCCGAGGAGGAAGGAGCAGCAGAGACAGTGTGCGATGAACTGACCACAGCCCCCATTCCCTGTCCCCTGTGCTGCTTGAGGAGGGGGAGGTAGAGAGAATAGGGAGTGAAGTTAAGTCTGTGAAGAATGGAGAAGTGAGGGGAAGGTAGATTTTTAAGATTTGGTTTTATTTCTCATTACCCTACTCTGATTTGATCGGTAAAAAACTAATTTCCCCAAGTCAAGTCTGTTTTTCCCGTGACAGTAATCGGTGAATGATCTCAACCAAAGAGCCTTTCGTTATATTTTCTCTCCCCTGTCCAGTTGAGGAGGGGCGTGATGGAGAGTCTTTGGTGGGCACCTGGCATCCAGCCAGGACCAGCCCACCACAGAGGCGTGTAGCATCCAGGCAGTTTTAAGGTGGCCAATGCCTATTCCACTGATCAGAACCCACTTATTGAAATAAGGTAGGAAACTATGCACCGCTGCACTGCTGGCCTTACTGCAGGAGGCACAATATTTCAATTATAGATCCTTGATAGTCATTTGGGCTTCTTTTATGTAATAAAACGATACCAGGATGCTTTGTACAGCAGAACCAGAGTTGCTGTGCAGTAAAGCCGTGCTGCATGTGAACTCCCCAAGGCTGGTGTGCAGCACATGCTTCCCCAGGCTGGAGAGCCTGTGGGCTTTTGGTGGCCTTTCAACTGGCTGTGGTGAACTACGGAAGTTCAATACCCCATATCTACCCCGTAGGGTTTTGTAGTTCAATAGGCAGTCTGAAAATAGGTCTGTCATAAAAAGACAGTGACCTTCTTCAGGTGGTGCCTCTGTGTGTGTGATTGGGTTCATACATTGCACTGCCCTGATGTGTCTTATCTGATGCTTTTCAGAAGCTGTTAAGCCTTTGTGAAAGATGTGTGATGATTTTCTGCATATATTTAGGTATTCTAATCATCCTGATATTCCTGAAGTGCTAATAGTTCATTGCCTTGGACAGTATTTTAATGTAAATTATTCTATAATTGTAGCTTTAATTATTTTTTAAAGTTTATTTCCTATATGGCAGATTCAGATATCTTTTTCCCCTATTCTTAATGAACATGAGTAAAATAAAACATAATAAAATGGCTAATTCAAGATTGCTATTATCTATACTACCAAAGTTGTGTCTGATATTATTAGGTTGTCTTTTTTTTTCTGCTTAAAATTAAAACATTAATGTAGCTTTCAGTGATAGGTACTAAAAAATCTGTATAAATATTTGAAAAGATGCTGTTCAATGAACTGTGCAAGACAGGAGGCTGACCTCGCACAACTAACTAATTATCACAATCAGAGGAACTCCAGACAAAGTACCCTCTCCAGCAATTTGAAAGCTAATTAACATTCATGTCTCGTAAAAGTCACTTGACTTCCAATTATGAATAAATATGCAAGGTCACTGGGAGACAGCAAGTGGAAGAGCTGAAAGTAATCCCCTAGTACTGTGGTGACAGTTAAAAAGTAATGTCGTGCACTGAAGGACTGTGCAAGAAACATGGATTACACATCACCGTGTCCCACTGTGCCGTGTGGCGGACTGACAGGGACACCACCACCATCAATGTTCTTGGCCCCGCTTCTGTAGACCAGCAAAATACTTAACACTTTACTTCCAAAACTGAACCACACTGGACAGTTACCATTGTCCGTAGGCCTAATCAAAGTATTGTCTACCCAGTTTTAAAAATATCTGTCAAAGTAGATGACCGCTCTCATCATGCCTTTCACTATAAAATTAGTAAATGTTAAAGGATTGAACAGCATCTCTTGTCACAGATAAGTCCTAATTAATCACATCTGACAGGACCATAGTGCCCTTTGTTAAGGAATATCAAAATTGAAACAAACAGTGTTACATTGCTTTTAAGGGACTATGGTCAGTAGGGCAAACACCTTTTTTTCATACGAAGAAGTTCATACAAGCATTAACATTTGTGCCTACTGCTGTAAGTACTTTAAAATGTGAATAACATATTTCAATATTTGAAAAGAAAAGATATTTCGTTTCATATCTCATAAAATAGACTTTTAAAATCTATTTTTTAAAAAACTAATATTTTAATGAAGGAATAAAAAAATTTAGGTTAACAAGCACATTAACACTAAATGAAACCACAAAGCATTGACCATAATGACAATGTCATCAAAAAGCAGCAATTATATTGTCTGCTTAAATAGCCATATCCAATAAATACAGTATGACAGCCTGAATCTTGTCACATATTGCTATATCATATCCTATTTTCATGGACATCATTATTATCAGAACAATTGTTACAGTCTACCAAAGAGAAAAATGTTGAGGTCAGTCACCCCACACTCATTGTCGCTCCAGTGTGGTTAATTGCTGTCGCGTCAGCCAGGAACAAGCAATAACCTGTGACCATTGAAACTCCATTTAGATGCTGCATCAAGTGTATTTATTTGTACAGTGTGATGTAAAAAAATGAAGGTTCGCTGAAGAGCGCACTTCACACTGAGATGTGCTTGGTGACTCTCCAAAGGGGCGGGAGCAGGAAGCGTTACCCTTCACTGGGACAAGGAGCAGTTAATTAGTCCATCAGGAAAGGAGACTGCTCTTGACCTAATAAAGCAACAGTTGTGTCTCAGAGGAAGTGAAACGATGCACTTCTTAATTAAGAACACTACCTACACAATCTTAGAACAGCAAGTTTCAGAGGGCAAGATTAAATCTGGGACGAGCCTTTGGGGGACTTGTGAAATATGAGCGTGTTGTGCACTGACAAGGGGCTGCCTCCAAAGGTGCTGCCTCAGAGGTGTGCAGGAGGATAGGGCCTCCAGAGGTGCATGGAAGGCTGCATGCAAGTTACTTAAATTTAAAAAGGAAAAAGAATGAGACTATGATTTGGGGTTTGTTTGGGTTTTTTTTTTCATTTGCAACTACATGGTCTACTTTGAATGTTGATATTATGAAGAAATAGTTCTGTTTATGATTTTCCTTAGCTGGCTGGAATTTTGAGGGAGGTCAGTGTACAAGATAACTGGGCACTCCACACAGGAAGGTATGGCAAAACTGTAAATCAGACAATATCTCTTAGTAGTTGCCTTGGTTTCACAGAGCATCCTCGAGAGGCTGCACAGCGCATCCAAAGGAGCCTCCACTGGTGGCTCATGAGCCCTGTGAAGAGACTCACCACATACATCAGGAGAGGATGAAGTCTCCTGCCCTTCATTGGCAATCCAGAAGGTTCCACCAGCAGAATGAAAAATACTGGGGACCACACTTGAACCCTAAAGACACCCTTGTTACAATGATTTTGTGATGTGTCACCTTCTGTGTAAGGGTTACCGTCAGATGTAATAGTGGTGTGCCACACAAGGGAGGCTGACTCCAGAATTAGGTGTCCCAGATTCTGCCACGTGCAGATGAAAAATACCAAGTGTGTTCCAGTGGAGCAAGTGGAAGAGTGTTATACCCCAGTACTTGTCTATTTACTAATCAGTTGTGGCTAACTGGGTATTCTGTTTCAAGCTGCTTGGGCTATTTAAACAAGAAAAGGAGTCTAGCCAGTAGATCACATTATATATTACATAGCTTAAAAGAATCAAATGGGATTCTTTTAATTCTTGTTTTCAGCTATTTTAGAGAGTATCTATGTTCATCCAAAGGCTGTAGGACTCAGTGACCAGCAGCATCTTATTTGCTAAATTATTTTCAACCATTTCTGATTCATACTCCAAAGTACTCAGATGCCTTTCTATTTCTTTATGTTTTCTTAGGTTTTTTACTTCCTACTCTCTATGAAGCAGTTCACTGGCAGGTTGAAAAATATCAGGGAAATTAACTGGATTTCCATGGATACAGATAATATGAAATAGAGTTCTTTGTACTGAACTTTTTTTTATTTGTACTTATTATATTTTTAGAATTCAAATTGCAATTTGAAAACTTGTGATATTTTTGCAAGACTTGAATGACAGAAAAACAGAGTCATACTCATTCCAGATGACAGAAACCCTGTAGACAGCACTGAGGGAGGGAATTATTTAATTGAGAATAACAAATACAGAATCACAGGGCTTGACAGGACCTCGGGGAGCCATCTTGCCCTCTCCATGTTTCCCAAACAGAATCAGCTACAGCTAAGCCAGCCTCTCTAGGCATTCCTCCAGCATTTTTGAAGAGTGACAATGATGCCCTTAAACAACTAATTCCAGCACTTGCTGTCCTTTGTCTTTTTTTTTTTTTTTTTTTTTTTTTGGTAATGCATATGTCTCAATTTCCGTTGCTGAAGTGTAAACCTGCTTGTCCCATCCACCATGGATGAACCATATGTCCTCCTACAGCCTTTAAGAAAATAAAGAGTTAAAATGAAGCAGAGGAGGTGGCCCCATTGGGTTGTGCACATCTCAGTCCTGCTCCACATTGCATGAGCTCAGAGGAGCCTCTGGAATAGCACCAGACTATGGGTGGTAGCACGAAGACCAAGTGTCATGTTGTCCTCTTTCACTGCAGCTCTGGACCATGCTTGCTCTCTCAAAATGTCCATGAGCGACAAGGGACTCATGGAGGCACTTTCCTTCCTGCCTCCTTCTTACTGCCATTCCAGTGAACGCAGAACTCTAAATTCTCTCTCCTTTGATTATAAATCTTACTCTGTAAATTAAGACATACATTGATCCCTTGCTGGTGCTGGGCACAATCAGTAAGAAACTAATCCTCAAACTGAAGTGGCACTGTAAGCAAATACCTTCATATTTCAGGAGAAAAAAAACAAGGCTATGATCCATATCTAAAAGAGGCAAAAAGACAATTTCTCTGCAAAGCTCTGGTCATCAGAGACTCACGTAGACAGTATCTAATGTATTTAATACAGCCAATGTATCTAATTTCATTATATCTATACCTATAAAACAAGACTTGGTCCTACAAAGACTTCCTAATCATTTCTGCCAGAGAAACCTCTGAGCTTCATTAGCTTGAAGGAAGGTCTCTGCTGACTCCCCTGCCCTGCCTTGTTTCACAGCAGCAGGCTGAATCTATTGAAGCTTCTGGTTAGTAACGCAGATAATGAATCAGTAATGCCAATAGTGCAACAAAGCCCCTAAGTGTAATAAATTGAAATACTAACTCTATGAAATTCAAGAGCATCTTGAACAAGGCTGCTGGAGGAAGGGCATAGCTAAGCTATGGGGCTGGAATGGGTCATTGATTAAAATACCCGCAGCTTTGCAAACTTCCTGCCACAAAGAACAACTTAAGGGGTCATTTGATCAGATTCTACAGAGCCCTCCATGAGACAAGGCAGAGGAGTATAGACGAGTCTGGAATCCATGGGGTTAATTTAGAATCAGATGAGTGAAACTTGATGATGTTTGGGATGGAAGTGTATTTTTGTTTAGTTCCAAATCTTTTGTTTTCAGTCAGTGAGGATATTTACCACGCGATCAAATTACAAAGGGTCATTGTTGCAATCTCCATCACTGGAAATTTATAAATCAAAACTAAATTATTTTTTTTTCTGCACAGATAATGCTGTAATTCAGCCGGGATTTAATTCAAGTAGTTCTCATGTTATACAAGGGGTCACTTCTAGAAGTCTTGGTCCTTCAGGACAAGGGGACTATGATTCTGTGGGCTTGTTACAAAAGCAGTTCCTAAGTGGGTGAAAACTTCCTGAGGGGCTGCAACATTCATTGCAAAACCCACCCACCAAACACCAGTAACATTTGTTTTCATGTTTTATTTCAAAACAGTACCATTTCATTTCTAGGATAAAAATTACAGCGATAAGCTGCAAGTCACATATTTTACAGACTTAACAGGCTGCACTTAATGGGCACAACATTATTCAACTGTATTTTAAATGCAAAGCCACAGGTACGTGCGTGATTAAGTTGTCTGATGATACTTATAGCATCAGCAAGAAAGCAATGATGTGCTCCATTTGTAGTTCCCCGAGATGAGTGAGTCCATTAACAGGTAGCTGTAACAACAGACTGTAAGAAGTACAACTGCAACTCAGCTGGCTGCAGAAAACATTTGGGTAGTGAACTGAGGGGAACAACTGCCAAATAAGGTAGGGATCCAAGTCCCACCTAGCTCCCTCTACATGCATTTTGGTTCAAAATTCACAGGTTTTCCCTTCAGCTGCCACCTCCCCTCTCCTGCCATTAAGCCAAAAGGGCGAAGGCTGAGGAAGAGCAATCCACGGTATTTACTGAGCACACCGAGGCTGCTGGCTGTAAGAAGCCAACAAATACCCCAGGAGTCTGGTGCACCACTGAACTGCTCTTGGGGGTGTTATATTTAGGAATCGGCTGAATATTGTTAAAGTTCAGGGGGAAAAAACCAGCACTGTGTTTGTACCATAACAAAAAAATAACATTTGTATTACTCCTCCTACACAACTGATAAAGACTAATTTTCCAGTGGGTTCAGAGACTTACGCCATAAGGCAGCTGGAAGAAAGCTCTGTTTTCTTTAACAGGCAAGGGCTTTCTCTGGGATGATGGTTCTGATGATAGCTGGCGTCTTGTCAAGTTCCCAGGTCTTCTAGTGAGGTCTTTTGGGATTTCTGTTGTGTTTTTTTTGGGGGGGTTGTTCCTCAATCCCCCTCAGCATTTAAGCATGCTTACTCCCTGCTCAGAAGAGGATTTCAGAAGTCATTAAGCAGGGAAGAGAAGTGAATGTGGGTATGCAGCGCAACCCCAGGAATGCCCCGACCACACATTTCCTTCATGAATGAAGAAAAAAAATGCTTCTGTGTAAATGTTATAGTTATATAAAGCATTAGGTCCGTTTTGTGTAACTGCAACGACCACATCCTTTTTCTCTCCAGCTGGTTTTGGGGACCCTTAACTTGCACTCTGGTCCCCATCCCTCCGTCCACCCTCACCACCACTCTCGCTGTTTCCTGGCCCCGAGGAATTAAAATTCTGCCATTTCTCCTCCTGAAGGCTTTTGCATTTGCTCCTGCTTCCATTTCATGCTGACCTCCTCTGGGGATCAGACAGACGGGCTGCAAAGGATGGCTTGCTCGGCTGGCTCGCTTCCCTCGTGAGGAACGGGCTGCCTGTGTGTTTTGTACAAAGATAGCTATTTGCTTTGAGGCAATCAGGGGATCACGATAACCTCATGAAGTGCTGTAGTTCCTGAAGGGTTATGTTTCTAAAGAACACATAGGGAAATGAAGTTTATGATAATAAAGGCATCTTGCACTTTAGTTTTCATTGCTATGACTTCATAGAAAAGTTTGTTTCCAATTTAAAATGTTGTCTGACTTAACCTACAGCAGCTTTGCAAAGCCAAGTGCTCCATTATCCTACATTTTCTCCTGTAATTTCAGTTTTGAATGCTTTTAAGTAGTCTTTGCACCCATTCTACACACCAAGCTGGGGGAACTTGGGAGCGACCACCACAGAGATAGACCTGCTTTACTTGATACTGCTTGTGGTGCTGCTTAGCTTCATACTTGAGTATCAAAATGCACGCCTGCAAGTGTTTCTTCTGTCAGTACCAGATGTGGTGACACTCAATTTTTAAGAGTATTTAGCAATATTTGGGGCTATTGTGCCACAGAAACACATGGATGACTTCTAACGTCCAGGCACATGGGCAAGAAACAAAACTTCTGGTTTTCATAGCCTGGCCTCACATAATTAAATTTCTAATAGGAAATGGATATGTACATAACCTGCTTTTTATGAGTACGCTGAATTCCAAGTTTGCCAGGAACTGAGCAGTTACAATGGTATAAGTAACATGTATTCAGTGTTCATAACACAGCTGTTCATGGTGCTTTCCTTAGACTATGGCAAAGAAAAATGCCACCCATAGGACTAAATAGCTTATAACTGTTCATAAAATATTGCAAGTGTGGAATTTTAATCTAATCTACTTAACTATTTTATCAACATGCTTTGAGCTGATTAAATTGGTTTCTTTATGCTCTAGGATTTAAAATCCTGTCTCTGGATGTTTTGTGTGTGAGCTTGGAGTTCACCATCCAGTGTGTGTGAGAATGTACAGTGGAAATTAAAGACTGCTCAAAATTCAGTGTAGCAAACCTACTTCTTAACGATAGATTTTTTTTCTAGGTTCACTGTGCAGTCAGGGCAGATGAGATTTTTTTTTTCCTGAACCAAGTTCACTGCTGAAGGTAGCAGTGTAGTTCGCACTAAAACATAAATCTGCAGTCTGAAACCCTTGTAAGAACACACAATATTGCTATTGAGAGTACTCAAGTGAAAAAAATGAAAAATTATGTGTTTTAAAGTGCTTGTAAAACCCTGTTGCCCTATGGTTTGCTGATACGTACATGCATCTTGTTTACTTTCATTTTTCAACAACAATAATAATGCCACTGTAATGAACATTGTTTGGACACTGTTGATGGGCATCTGAATGTGAAATGATACTCATAGACCAAAGGCCTAAAAGACAGCAGGTCTTCTATCACTCTGCCAGAGTGGCACCGTCTTCTCCACAGAGCCTGGAGAAAAACTTATTTTTCCCATATATACCTTGGGACTCTCCAGGATTTAATGCTGCAAGTAACATTTTGGCCACTTTCTTGTCCCATGGGCTGTTTTGTACATTGATGGAGCTTTTTGCTGTCCCATAATTAATATTACTCGAAGGGGAGAGACTGGCAATACCCCCCTCCCAGAGCACAGGCTGCTTTTGGCAAGAAGCACTCCTACACATGTACTAAAATTTCCCAGAAAAGAATTTCAAACTGATTCACACCATCTCTACTTTCCCATGTTCTTAATTTCAAATAGCTTTTTGCTCAGGAGAATATTTTATAAATTTGAAGTGTATTCAGAAGAGTTTCCCTAGGAAAACGTGTTGATCCAGAGTGGGTGCTTAGTTTTAACCAAGACCACAATATATATCATATATTTGCTGGAAGAAGGAAAAATCTTGTTCTTGGGAGCCAGAGAGAATTTAATTAACTTGAGTTACACCACTTACTGCCATATTCATGGATCCAAATTCAATTCTCTTTGACATACCTTTTAAAAAATCCATTGTTATGAAATGTAAAGTGCAGATTCATTACTAAAACTCATTTTGAGTTGCTGCTTTTCTCTGCTACTTTTAAGTTCAGTACAGACTTGATAGGGAGCCCTGCTCAGTTCCTGAGCCTGGCGAAGTTGAGCTGTTAGCTGAAAGCAGCACAAGGTCATTAAAAATGTGTCTCCCTTTCCACCCATCCTACCTCCTCACTCCTCCTGGCACAACTAGATGGTTTTTATCCTCTCTCACAAATCCAGATCCTGTACAAATAATAATGTTTTATATGTATTATCTATTCATGAGGTATAATTAGCTTTGTTGGAGAGCCCCTGTATCCAGCAACTTCTGTGGTCTTTGCTGTCAATCCTCTGACACCAGCATACAGCTTGTATTGCATTGCGTTGCATTGCATTGCTTTATATTATATTAAATTGCATTACGTTATTTGCAGTTCTCAGCTGATATTTTGAGTAGAATTCCTCTGATTTCGTTTCCTACGCTGTTTACCATGTAGATAAAGCTGGAAAACATGGTGTTGTCGCTTAACAGAGAAAGAAAATGTATAAACAAAAATTTTGCCTTACCACTTTACCCGTTTTTGTCTGAGCCGTACATGTCTTATCCATGCAGATATTCTGTAAGTGTGGGACTCTCCAATGAGCGTTACGAGCTGTGCTCACAAATCCTGGGCTAGCAGTGTCACCGCTGGCTGTGGCATAGCAGACGATAGAGGAGTGAAAGGCACAACTGGTGGCACTCTCATGTAGAGGGTTGATCATTCTTAATGAACCCAGCGAGATGGATATCAAAAATTCACCCACACCTAGCTTTAGTTCTTTGTGGCCCTGGTAAATTGTTCAGTAAAACTATTTGCTGAGGACTAAAGGCTGCAGGAGGCTGTTGTTAATGGCAGGGCATTGTGAAATGCATATAATGCTCCTCTTGCTTTCCTAGTGTTCTTTCTTTGTCTATAAAAGTAAGCTGGGGTAAGGCACTGACTGTGCTATTGTGTGTTTCTATCCTGAATGTCATACGGCACATCTGGCTGTTGCTGAGGGCGATGGCTGAAAGCTATGAACTACGAAAGCCAGGCGCTCTAAGAATGAGCCTCCGCGCTCCCAAAGTCATTTTTCAGCTCTGGCACGTTTTTTCTGTCTCGAAACCAACGGGAGCTTTTGTGGAATGGGAAAGGAAAAGCCAAACAACTGCGATGAAATGAGTGCCTGTTTCCAAACACTTCTACCTGCTTTCAGAGGCCTGGCTTGTCTCCACTCCACACACCAGCCACTTCCCAAACTCGCTCATGACCACATCCACCCTCGCTGAGGCCTCGCCGTCGCAGGGCTGTCATGATAATTTCTTTGCCTGTGCCCGGGCACTCACTGCTCCTGGTTTGGGGAAGGTAAGCTGAACAAACCTTCCTGATTGGAGCAATAAGGCCTGTGACTCTGAGGTGTACTTACAGCAAATATCTCCTGTGCCAATTTAAAAGCCCCAGCCTTTGCTGTTCAATCAACTGCAAAAGCTGTTTATTGCTTTCTATATATGAGTGTCTCAATGCTGCGCTTTAATTAACTGTGTCGGTCTTGCCTGTCATTCGACACAGGTTTTATTGAAATAGATGTTAAATCCTGTCTTTCATAACTGTCTTAAACACATCTGTACCGAACTCTTTTAAGTAATAATTAGTTTCCATCAGCTGTCTTTTATTTGTTTCACAGTTGCTCATGGGCAGCCTCATTAAAGTCTAGCACAGATTTCTTACACAGCAATTTCTCCCACCTCCTTGGGCAGCGAATCTCTGGCCCAAACTTGTTCACTCCTCTCCTGGGGAGCATGCCTGGGGCTGGTCTGCACAAAAACAACCTTCTTCCGGGGTTTCTGCAGCTCCCTAAAAGTCGTCTTGTGCTGAGGAGCCCTCCCCAGTGATTCCCATGGCGGCAGCGCAATGTCTGCTCTGGGTGCGCCTGAGAGCTTGCAAGTATTTGCAAGTCTGTCTTGGCCTTGCAAAGCCAATTCTTCCTCCTCACCTTGCCTGGAGGTCCATAGTTGTGTCCTCCGCGCCTCTCTCTCTTCTCTCCATGCATGACCAACGCATGGGTGCATTGCCCAAGCATGCAGGCTGTCGCAGCATCCTGGGCAGGCAGTGGTTTTTCCCTCCTGTCCACTTCAGGGCTTTGTGTGAGCCCCAGCACTCCTCCCTCCCGCTAGTATGTCCTCCCAGATGCATTTTGTCACGAGATGTCATTTTTCTGGCTTTTCATCCTGATTTAACCAACTACTTACCCACCACCACAATATTCTATATTTCTCTTTATAAATGTCAGATTAGAGCTTTCTAATTTTACTGTTGTGGATCCTTGGAGAGTTTTTAGAAGGGAAAATGACATATTTTTTCTTGCTTTAGCCAGGGTTTTCAGAACCAGCTAGCAAACCAGAAGTGACATACCTGAGCTGCTCCTCTCTCCCCCAGCCTTGCCCTGCTCTCCGAGGAGTCCCCAAAAGTGCTTTTGCTCTTCACAGCCCATGGTGCAATCCCCTGGAGGGCTCCAGTCCCACCTTCCACACAGAGCAAGGCTGCTGGTTTATCTGCTAGCAAAGGTGCTCTTGTGCTTCCATTACTTCAGTGTTTGTTTTTCTTTATTTTTCCCTTCCTGTAAGCGTTTTAAACGCTCTATTTTTCAGCTAGTACAGCCTGGCTGTTTGTAAGTTAAGCAAGGTGGCCAATTTCCTCCTTGTTTAACATTTAAGAGCACTTAGATACTAGCCCAAAGCTTTCCCATATATGCACTAGATCACTTCTAAATACATGTTGTCTTCTGCAGTGCATGAACCCAAAACCATCTCCTTCTGACACCTGAGCCACCAGCCCCACCACTGCCTGCTCTCTGGTAGGAAGGCGCTTCGTGGCATGGGGTAGGAAGAAACCAAAATCAACAAAAAAGGGCACATTCTGTCTGACCTCAAACTGCTGCAGATTCTGGGGTTTTGTGTTCGAGTGGTGAGGCTGGGTCAACGCACACACCTAGAAATGTCCTCCAGGGCTTTCGTCTCAGTGTGAATTCGTGGTTTACAGGTTCAGGCTAGCTTGACATTACAGATCTCTAAACAGAGGATTGGAAATTATCAGAATAAATTTGCCCTCACAAGAGAGACCCAGATGGTAGGTTGTAAGGGGAATATTTATTGTGCAGAAATGTATGTTCCTATGCACCGCGATACTTTCGTTTTTGTAATTGTACTCAAAGGTTTCTTATTATTTGTAAGCTCTTTCAGGAGAAGCTATGAGATTCATCCTTCTGTATAAGGATGTTTATTGATGAAGCTGTTTTGAACTACCTTGAAAGTGTCATGCATTTATATTTAACATTTAATTTTTGCTACTTTCTCAGGCCTTTGGGGAATGATTTCTTTTAGTATTCCTATGACATCTACTGTGAATTTAGCTACTATTGCTCGTAATAGGAAAAAACAACAAAAAAATCTGTCTTTCCTTTTTGTCTTTATTATTCTAGAAGTGACCAAAACCACACAACTGGCGGCTGTTTATGCTGAGGAGCCATAATACCAAACTGCACCTAAGAGCTTACCTAGAAAGATGGTCAAGAAGCTGTCAAAATGGCTCATTTAGTGAGGAGACAAACTACTTGTGGGAGAACCTTGCCACTAAATGGTTTTCTGTAAAATCCTAACAGCAGAAGTGTGGATGCTTGGCCTTATTCCAAGGGGTACACCTCCTAGAGTCAGGATCGTGCCTATTTTGAGACAGCACATTATTGCCAATAGGAGAGTAGGGATGATATATTTTATATCCTTTCTGAAAAACAAATTCTCTACCCTAGGTGCAGGCTACTATTAAGAAAGAAGAAATTATTTTTCTTCTTCTTTTTGCTTGTGTAGGATGTCTGTCCCCTGTTCCAGTGAACGCAGAGCAAAGTCTGCAGGTACGAGCTGTAGCATCCTTGCGGAGGTGCAGCCATCACTGCTGTCTGCCATTGCATCTTGTGGTGTTTGCTAGACAGTTGCATACTGGGGAAAAGTAATAGCTCTGAACACTGTCCTCTCGCTCACAGCTGAAATACATTGGTTTTGTGAGCTTTTCCTCCCTTGCCAGCATACATCATGTTTTCTTCCCCACACCCGCTTACACTTCACCAATGCTATCAATAATGTCCTCCTTCTTCAATATATTTCTTTTTTTCATTTCTTCTGCTGCATTCCTGGTATTTTATCAGCACTTTCTCCATATTCACCTCCCTCCACCTCCAGCTTCCCTCTCCAGCACAAGCACACTGCAAAACCTTTATACCCAGTAGTTACCCCACACATTCCCAAATGCATCTGGGACCTAAGGGTGACAGGTAGTGTTGCTCTGGACAGTGACCCTTCCCCAAATGCTGCCTTTGCCCTGCTCCCTCAGCAGCCCTGTCTCAAGAGCAGCTGCCCCCAGCCCTACCTTGCACCTGCCATAGTGATTGTGCAGGGGAAAAAAGCACAGAGAAGGTGGGGAATCCTCTCCTCCTCCAGCCATGGCATCCCTTCACTTGTCCATGCTGGTCTCTACCCAACAGCAGGAAGCTCCTAAAGGACAGAAGAGAAATGCCTCAATTGAAAAAAGGGCAGAGTTTGGTTGTTAACAGAATGCGTTCATCTCCTCATTGGCTGAACACTACCTGGAGAGATGTAGTGAGTCATTGTGAAGATGAAGGTGGGAGAAGAGCATTGCTTCTCTTCCACAACATCGTGCCTATATCCCAGCTGCATGAGAAGGGGTTTGTCCTACACGTATCCCAGCAGTGGTCACTGGCGTACAAACTGCCCTGCCATTAAAGCTGCACGTGTGCCAGCTGCGTGGTGCTTCAAAGTGACCTTTGCCTTCCTGCCTGGGCTCTTACCTTCATTCCTATCTGCCTTGCAAATCCTAGCCCAGGTGGAAATAGCCAGCTGCAAGGCCAACGCTGAACATTTTGATCTATTTTCAGCAACTTGTGTAAGATGTAAACGCCCTTTAGTTGTACAACACAGTGTATTAAGCAGCACTGAGCACTGCAAAGGCTCAAAATTCACTTTGATCTAATCCCTCAACAAAAGCACAAAAATAGGTCCCTGCCTGTGTGCATAACCACATGAGCCAGAGACGAGGTGCCGCACACCAAACCTCCCTGCCTGCCTTGGGCAAACCAAGCCACCGAGTAGGTTATTAATTTTTCAAAACAGGAGCTGGTGGATGGAGCCCAGAGCTCTCAGGAAACCGTTTGCTGCTGTCTGGGGCTGAGCCCATTTCTCCTCTTCCAGCAGCCACTGCAGCGCTGGCCCACGCCTCGGCTCAGCCTCTCCCTGCTGCTGCTGCACTGCTATTTTGGGGGTGCGGGGGGGGGGGGGTTTGTGGTTATTTGATTTCTGCAGCAACCCAGCTGGAGACATAAGATAATATCCAAAATAATTAAGCACTGCTCACAATACAACTCCTGCTCCAAGACATCTTCAAGGGGAGGTGTGTGAACGAGAGACCCAAGTGTCAGAAAGCTGACAGCCGAGGAGGACACGAGAAGAATTATAGGCATTCAACAAACATTAAAAGGACAATAACACACTGGCTTATGGCTATTTATTTTTTATGAGCGACTTTGGCAGTATTTTGTTTGAAGTTTTGATGGCCATATGTTTTCCAGGGAGGCACAGCGCTGTTTGTAAACTGTGCTATAATTGAAATTGAATTTTTATGAAATCTATGTGAAATATGATAACACATTAAAATACTCTCCTTTGGAGAGTTTCCTCATTGATTTTTGTTGCATTAAATCTGTTTACACATCAAAGGAAAATATTGCATTCTGCCTGTCTTCATTTCAGTCACACCCTTCCTTTTGTTTCCTGGAGACTACACATGGCAAGGCAAAATCCCCTCTGTTCAGAGCTCTTCCAGCACTCACACTTCTTTTAGTGAAGTGATGCTTTACGCTATAATTGGCCTTCTTTCTCCCATCTGCTTTGCAAACCAGAAACTTTACGATGCCTTTTTCTTCCTTCATCTTTTTTGGCAATTCAACTATATTGATACACTGGGGCCAATCCTGCCCTACTGAAAATATATGGGATTTGATGGCTGACTTTGCTAGGATCAGGATCAGCCTGCAGAGGTATCTGCTGTGGACAAAATCTGTAGCTCGAGTACACAGAGTCATGGCTCAGTTCACTTCAGAGGAGCTGCGCTGATTTATCTGAGCATCTGTCTCTGGAAAAGTTTTTTGTTATGGCAGAAAACATTTTAAATTCAACCAGCATATTTTATCTTGGGCTTCTCAGATGTTGCTGTGAAGAACTAAGCTTTCTTTAAATTTTTGTGTGTGAAAATGCCGTTTTGTATATATGTGTGTGTGTCAAACTGTTTTGTATGCTATTGAAAAGTGTATGCAAAGAACAGAAATGGTGCGAGTGAAGGAAAAGCATTAGCTTATTTTCAGCCTGGCACTAAGGAAATACTTGCAGAGTGAATCCATCTTAATGACCAAATGAAAATGGAAAGTATTCTTAGGACCGATAACTAGATCTATGATGATAAACCTTCTCTTGCTTTACTCACAAAGCTCCTTGTCGGAGCATCAGCGCCACGATAAGGCTGGTTGTATTATCCAGTCCAGGTTGTGTGTGTGTGGAGCTAGGACAAAAGCCTATTCCAGACACAAAGGAAATGGTCTATTTTGATGTTTTGCTCTGCCACTGTAAGGGATAATAGCTAAATGCTATCACTAGCGCCTGTTGGATTTGCCTCTGAGTTAAAACTGATCTCTAGCCAAATCTTATTTTCGTTTCTCCTCTGCTAGTTACAGAATTGTCCTGGTTTTAATTCTCCTCCTTGCACTTGCCTGACTTGCATTTACTTCAGTTTTCAGAACATAAAATGTGCTGTACTTGGTTAGACCCTGTGCCCGCCAAAGCTGACCCTGTGCCCTACCCATAGAGCCTCCCACCACGTTCAGGCATCCTCCCTGGCAGAGGTCCATGGGGCAGTGGGAGGCACATGTAGCTGTCTGCACTGCCCAGAGCATGGGATTGCATTGATTTTCTTATCTATTCTTCCACGGTTTGGTTACAGAAGCTTTTACTGATGACAAAATTAACTGCTTTTAAAATCCAGCAGAAGCATATAACATCATGGCCTTCTGGACTGATACGCTCCATGCTGTCAGCAAGCTACTTGATATGTTTTCTCACTGCTTTTATTTGCCGTGTCTTTGCTTTGTTTAATTTTTCAGGTGTAAACAAATAAATTGGTTACAATGAAGAGCATAGAGGGAAGAGGTAACTGAGACCTACATATGGGACTACCCTGTCCATCTGAGGTGGAGGAGTTGGAGATGGACTCAGATGTTGAGGTCACCTCTCAAATTTCTGTCCGGACACTGAGTGAATAGTTCCCATCTTAAGTACAAGGTCTATTTGCAATGAGAATAATCCCTCAAAATGTTAGCGGCATTTACTGTTGTGAAAGCTCCTTTAAGGAACAGTGAAGTTAACACAGACACTTGTTTAATTGATTTATTTATATAATAAATTAGTGTTCTAGAAAAAGCTTGTAAGTTGGCAAGGTAAATTGATATTTATTTTCAATTCACTATGCCTTCAAAGCCTAAATTTACCCTAGTGCTCTCCATAATACCATGGAGCACAAGCCCCAGCAGTTTCTTCTTCCTCTCTTCTCCTGTGTGCATGTCAATATGTCTGAGGTATGAAAATTTGAGATTTTAGGGTGCCAAACACTATAAAACTTGCTGGAAAATGGATGATGGAGACTGTGCAGCAGCAGCCAACCACGGACTTTTCTACCCACAGGCTGCTGGTCCAAAGGGGGTAACTTGGCTGCACACTGATGGGGAGGGATGCATGGGTGCTTGTCCCACACCTTATAAAGTAAAGGTGAGGTGTGCCCAGTTTACTGCTTTGAAGAGTGGAAATGGAAAGGGGGAGTGTGTTTTAGAGCTAAGCCATAGCTTTCACTAAATGAATGAGGAATTTATACACCTAACTCTTATAGGCATTAAAAAAAAAAAAACCAAAACAGAGAAATTTTAAATTATTTTCTGATCTGAAGGAACTGGATCTCTTCCACTGCCCTGTGGGCTAACCGGGGGACCAGCTCTGCCCGTGCCTGTCTCTGTCTCCCAGGGCAGATGTGGTGGGACCCCAAACCAACTATATCTGAGATGGGTCTCTCTTGCCTTTTCCTGATTGTGAGCTTCCAAGAAAGAGCAGAGTGCTTTAAATTTTTTTTAAAGAAAAAAGTGTTTTTCTAAAGTTCAAATCTGTCTGGTTACCTTCTAAACAAAAAAAAAGAACCCACAACAGCAACCAAAAAAACCCCAACAAACCACCACCAACCCTCCCAGAAACAGACCTCAGAGAAATGAGCTGAGACAGAACAGCAAAAAAGGGTTTCTGAGCATCTCCTCTTCCCTTCCCTGCCACGCACATGCAGGTCTGTGCTGGTCTGTGGGATTTGCTTTGGTTATTTCAGAGTTTCTGAGCTGCAGCACACTGTGCAGTCCTCTGTCTCATCCCTGGGCAGGTTTATTTGCTTGTCTCCTCCGAGGCGAGGCTGTTGGGTCCCCATGCTTTACTGCAGCTTCTCTCCCGGAGCTACAGGCTCCCCGTCTGCAATTTGTCTCTTACATGCCCCTCCGCCACGCGCTGTGTGGGGCAGGAGGCTCCAACATGCCAGCCCTTGTGCTGCCTCTCTGCACGCAGGTCCGTTTGCTTCCCTCCCTCCTTTATTGACCTCCAAATAAAACGGAAAATAAACAAATCAAAACTGCAGCCCATTGGAGTAGGTAGAAGGAAATACAGTGAGTTAAAACTGCCAAGGTATTATAGACAAAAGGAAAAGAGATAAAAATGAGATAATTTAAAAGAAAAAAAAAAAGGCAGAGGAAAGTGGTAGAAAGAAAAGGCAGAGAAAATCTGTAAAGGGGAATAGAAAGATAAATTTATGTGGTGGTGCCCAAGCTGTTGTGAGAGCAGGTGGACAGGCTGGTTGTGACGAGTGGGAAATCACTATTTGTGTGTGCTGTGAGCAGAACTTTTAAACAGCTTACTGTAGTGAAACGGCATGCACATTTTGTATTAAAAATTAATAATAGTGCCTCTGCCTGTGACAAATTATTAAATAAAAGATTAAGAATTACTGGGACTGCATATACAGAGTACCACTTCCCCCTTCCATATGTCAAGGCCCATCGGTGCAGGGGAACAGGCTGCAAACCCTGTGCCGTTAAGTCTCCAGCGCCCTCGACACGGAGATGCCTGCGGAAGGCAGAGATCGTCTTAGCACCGACACCCTCCGCGCCAGGCAGCGGTGCAGGCTCCTCTCCTCTTCCACAAATTGTGATCGTGCCCTGCAGAAATAAGAATAATCTGTATTTCTAGTGTGGGAAGAGATGGGGGAGCAGAAGTTCGACGCTTGCTTCTGTACAGATTGTGTGTGTGCATGTACACAAATATAGATAGGTGTATGCGCATATGCAGATATATGTTATGCATATACATATTAAAAATTTGCATAGCTATGAGTCAAAACCTGGATTAACTGCAGTAAATGTAAATTAGACTGGGTATAAGGAAGAAATTGTTTACACTGAGGGTGGTGAAACGCTGGCCCAGTTGCCCAGTGGGGTGGTCGATGCCCCATCCCTGGAATCATTCAAGGCCAGGTTGGACGGGGCTCTGAGCAACCTGATCTAGTTGGGGATGTCCCTGCTCACTGCAGGGGGGTTGGGCTGGATGGCCTCTAACGGTCCCTTCCAACCCAAATTATTCTGTGATTCTATAATTCTATTATTCCATTAGTCTGAAGATAGACCTCCCATTTACAAAAAATGATGCCTTTTTTTTCAGGGTAGCTTCCACAGCACTGATTCCCAGTCAGGAGGAGATGCCAGCCCTGGGAAGGACTTCTATGCCATTTTATGGGGCCCCCAGTGGCGTCTAGCACACTGCCCTGGATGCTCTACCTGCCCTACGCTCACCTGGAAGCCACGTAAACCCTTGGAGTCCCTTCCTGAGTACTGAACATTGGCCATATTAGACACATAAAGTATTTTTTTTCATGATTAGGGTGAAAAACCTCACTTGGAGTTCTGGCACCTAATTCTTATGAACCTCAGTGAGATCAGTGGGTCTGAACCACAGCTGTGTCGTAGAGTACTTCAGATACTACAGGGGAGACTGCCATGGCATTAGAAATGCTCATTTTAAAGAATATACAGCTTGCTTATCCAGTTACTGCTGTTCTAGGGGTATTCCACTGCTTTTGCTAATATGCCTCAATTACAGTTTGGAGTCCCAGCACGTGCGGGCAGGCACGTGGGCGACTGGGGCAGGCGTGTGGGTGGGAACCAGAGCCCAGCCTGTGGGTCACTATGGACATAGCCTACACTGAAGCAGGATCAGTGCTGAGGACTAGGATGAACAGAAACCAGTGCATTTCCTGCAGGAAACTTGGCAACCATTAATTATGAGGTAGTGTTAGGCTGAAGAGCCATATAACAAAAATAGCAACAGCATACAATTTAGGAAATAGCATTTTGCAAGTGGATTAATTAACTGGTCACATTGTGGATGATAGTAAACATATGGCTGGTTAGTTCTGGTATAATATAAGGTAGGTGTAGAGACTAATAAATTGTTATGCATTTCTGCCAAAACTTTGATGTTAATTGTAGATTATGTGATATACTTGTTAAAATGAAATCTATAATACATGAGCTGTTTTTCTATGAATTAAACATACTGCACAAAGCATTTATTGTGTTATATCTCTATTTATAAAGAGAATATAATGCAATAGCTGACCAAAATATTTCCATTTTTTTAAGTAAAGATGGAAACACTCATCTATACTATGAATACATCATCAAAATAATTATTTTTAAAACTTGTTCCTGTTCTGTTTCTAGATATCTCTTAAGCTTTCAAATCTTTCTAGAACTATGTTCAGAAGAATATTTAGCATAGAGGAAAAACACTAAATATTTCATGATATAATTAAATCTTATTAATGTAATTGTCTGTATAGTTTATATTAAAAATTTACAAGGATGCTTTTCCTTTTCATTAGAAGTTATAATTTCTTATGGATTTCTATAAATGTTTTCAGCTTAATCCTCAGCTGTGGGAAGCATCGGAAGTCTTCTCATGATTTAATGGTGAATCTAAGTTGCTTTACTCATATTTTTCTCTTATGTCAGCCAGAGACACTTTGTCATGGAATTAGTACTCATGTAATTAAGGTACAAAAGTTTAAGCATTTACTTCAGCAGTTGTGGATCTAGACTGGCATTTAATGTTTTCTGATTTTTACCATTCTATTTATTGTTTTTCTTGAGCAGACTTTTTTAAGGACTGCGCACAATTTCTTACATTTTTTTCACTGTGCTACGTGCAAAGCATGTACAGAACTATATACGATTTTAACTTTAAAACATATCTCTCTATACAAACAACTGTGTTTTATAATCTGAGTAATCCCATGCAATTCCTCGTTACTGTTCACTTGTAACACCAAAGTAATTGCATGGTAGTCTATGTATGCAGGGGAATAACATGTTGTTACCATTCATCACAATGCATTGCTTTCCCTGCTAATATTTTGGAAAACTTCCTTCTCTACCTCAAGCCCCCTGCCCCAAATGTCCCTTCTGCTGCAGTCAGAATCAATATTTCAGTTCTTCCCTGAAGACTGACATTTCTATAGATAGAGACTGCAGACTATTTCTCATCTTAAAAAATTTCATATTGTTAGCTTGAAAAAAACCCACCACAATTCCCTTTAAGCAGCATGAAGAGAACACTTTTCTGCCTTTCTCTGATTTCCAAGACCTCTCTAATGAAGTTGAAATCCTGATGAAGTTGTCCTGAATCCATCAAATATTCATCTGAATGGTTCTGTTTATTGGCATCTCCACATTAGCATATTGGTCTGTTAAAATTCATGTAACCATCCATCTGCCTAGTGGCTCCGCATCTAAGCAGACTTCTACTCGGCTGCTAGTACCATTAAAATCAGCTTTTTCACTTGAACTTGCTTTCATTTAAGCCACTGCTAACGTAGGAAGGAGCTCATTTAGTGATGCTTTTTCACCTTTTAGGTTAACTCTGAACGCATCATTAACAGAAAGATGTTGACTAATTTGGAGGGAGTTTAGAGAAAAGCCATAAAAATGGTTAGCAGGTCGGCAAAGCATGCACTGTGTGGAAAGATAAAATGAGCTATCTATGTCTAGACTGGCTGGAAAATAATGATTAGAAATTTTTAAAGGATAGAAGCATGGGTAGCAGAAGAATTCAGTGTGTTAAAACTATAATGAAGAGCCGACGCAGGTTATGTGGGGACAAAGTAGAAAACCCCTCTTTAGATGTTTATGGTGGCCAGCTGGGGGTTGGGTTGGGCACCACAGTGCTGGGGGACAGACCAAAGGGTCTCCGGAGCTCTTGCCTAGTGCATATGTTTGTGTTTTAGTAGTTAAACAAGGAAAAATGTCACCAAAAAGCAAGAGAAAAAGCATTAATACAAGGAGGGGAGAATCAGTATTTATTAGAGGCAACATTTTTTCTGGCAGGACGTGTATTTAGTGGTGGAAGTCTCCCTTCTGAACTTCAGAGGGGGTTTAGTACACAGGGCTTTTGAAAGCACAAAACAGTAATATGAAATAGGGAACACGCATTTCCAGAAATTTTTGACACAATTCCCTACAGTGGGGCAGCTCTAATAATAACTGCCACCACTTGACAGCATTACTCAATCAGAAGGACTCTGGGTGGTCGGACATAATATCCACTGGCAATTTTTTGCCTATTTTATTTTGATTTGACTCACAGCTGTGCAAGTCGGGGACTCTGAATTTGCAATTTCAGTCTTGCTGCAGAGTGACGCACGACTTATCCTTGCACATCAGGCAGACTTTGGGTTATGGCCACTTTGCTTCATCTGGCCTTCATCCTCACAGAGAGCAGGTTATAAAGCAGGGCCGAAATTATGTGGCAGAAGCCCATACAGGAAGTGCTTTGCACAGTCACAAAATACTATTTAATTTGTGGGTAGACTGCATGAACACTGGATGATGGAGTTTAAAAAAGAAGTTAAGTTGGGAATAATTCAAATGAAACGTCTTCTTCAGAGAGTAAACTTATTTGTATTCCAAAATGCAATTATAAACTGGCCTCAGGAAACTCAGTACTCCTTCTGGTCAGCAGCACAGGCAATTCTTTGCACAAGATCATGGATAGGTTTAATTTCCAAAGAGGAAATCCACTGAGAGGAAAAGGAAAAACCACTGTAAAGGTAGACATTTTAAAAGCCAACTGACAACCACCCTAGAAATATTAAAAAAGCTTAGAAAATGTTACTGAGTTCCCCTACAAATTGTAATGTGCTTGGAAAGAAAAATGTTAGCTGACTGCATCGCAGGATCCAGTGATTAGGAACTGAATGAGACCTAAAGACCATATATTTCAGTAATCTGTCTCTGTCAGTGGTGAGACGCCTGAAAAAAGCTAATGAAACTCTTTCCCTAAACTCAGGATACAAAGATATAAAATGCAATCCAGACCACTAATATCTGAAACATAAACATTTAAATTCCCTTCCAGCTACTAATTATGCCTCTGGATGCCTTGAATGACCATAGGATTTTCTACTCCCATTGAAAATTCTTATCCTGTGGCAAATGTAATCTACAGGTAAGGCTATAATGTAGGGACCACTTCTGCAAAGGGATTACGTTCTTGTTTTACTTCAAGTAGGGATGTATTTTAAACACTGCTGCTCATTTGTTTGTAACTAAGTTTCTGTGTGAGCTTACACAACTGAGGCGGTTGGACAAAACGTCTAATAACCTTTATAAAACAAAAAAAAGAAAACAAAAAACAAACCCCAAAAGCAGAGAGAAGAAACTTTGTTGTGCTGTCCTTACAGCCTTGGAAGTTGGACACCCCTCCCTCCTTGCTCCATGGGAAGGAGGAGTGGAGGAGAGGGGTGGCTCACTGCCCTGACTACATGATGGATCAGGAAAGTAAATTATAGCGGTTACTTATAGCAGATGTTCATGCAACATGTACTGCCAAGAGTAGTCTTTGGCTGCAGCTTTCCATCGCCAATACGTTACATGACAGAGGAAAGAAGCTGTTGAGTCTGGCTTGACATCGGTGTCCAGCCTTCCCAAGCCAAAACCAGGCACCTTCGTTCAGGTGCCTATTTAAAAATGAATAAAGTGAAGTAGCTTTGTCCGCTCCAGTGGTTGTCTATGTGTCTGTCTGTGGTTTATTGCTTTTTTTCTGGAACCACTGACCACCGTATTCCTAAAGGAAAATTTCCATAATATAGTGGATTTTGCAGCAAATCCATAATACACACTACTGTTCCAACATGTATTGCAAGTGACATTTGATCCAAAGGCCAAAGCTTCCCTCATTAAACAGCAGAAAAGAGCATATACTTTCAAGGGGGTGGTGTGTGCAGGGTAGAAATCATAATGCAATATCCTCTCCTGCAAGCCGGATTGACTCTGCTGTGAGATGGCAACCCTGAGTTTGCTGCTTGTGCTTAAAAAACTGGTGAAACATGAGTTTAGCTTGAGGGAAACGATGATGCAAAGGACACTCCAAGAGAAAAATGGTGGGTAGAAAATGTAGTCTATCTTTACCTTCCAACCTAATAGTTGCAATGCAATTGCAATGCACCAAAAAAACAAAACAACAAACAAACCCAAAAACCCACCCACCAAAACAAAACAGAACAGAAGTAAAAATGTAAAAGAAAAAGGAAAGACCTACTAAATGGCAGTAAGTAGCTCCTTGGGTTTATATACTAACAGCAAAACCAGAAAAATTTCAAGAGTAATTTTTTAAATTGCATTAAAAAGTTGTTGATATTTTGTAGCAATATTCTCAAGAAAAAATCTTGTTTTAGATACGGTCTTGATGAAAACTAGGATTTTTTTCTAATACCCCCTTTTTTTTTCAAATTTTAATTTGGAAATAATGCACTCTGGAGTCAAAACATTGCATAACATGGTCTGTCTATAAAAAACTTCAGCATTTTCTGGAAGATGGGTGGTATAGATTTACCAAAAATTACTGAAAATGAGGTCGTCTGCCTTCATTATACCAAAGTTCAGTGAAATCCAGTGAATGAATAAGCTATGCCAAAGGTAAAAAATGTTATTTCTCTATTAAAATCCTGAAATATTATCACTTACAAAGGTGAGAAGATAAGACATGTTTATTCCTTCCAGTGCTTGTAGCTCTCTGCATTCAGCAACACGTATCAGCATAATTAGTTTTTATATAAAGTGCAATGTAAGTGTGCTCTTGCAAGCAAATTTAGGCACATGTGTTAAAATCTGCTTGATATTTCTTGGCTGGAAATCAACAGAAATAGGTTGCAAACGTTTGATCTACACCTGCATAAGATCAATCTGGAATCAAGTGAATCACAAAACAGCATCCTCCATTTCAGCGCATGATCCACTCGTATCCTCATCCCTGTGCCTTCTTTGCCTTTCAGATAACACCAGTGATGAGCAATTTCACAGCCCCAATTAGCGAATTTACTGACAGCTCGCGGTAAGAGAGGGAATACAAGCTCTTTCTCTTAGCAGGCTTTTTAAACTTGATAGTGCTGGTACCTAAACACATCCTGTAGCTTCCCTGAGCGCTTCAGAAATGAGACATTCTGTGCATAGCTTTGTTTCATCTTTACATCCAAAGTGCTTTGTAGGAGGAGATCACATCATCTCCTATTGATATGTATCCAGGTATCTAACAGTAATAACACAGTTCATGGAAAATAAAAGAGAAAAAACAACCTTATTTTTCTGAAAGCGGTGAGTGATTTAGATTATGTCTACTCGGTGGGAATTGCCTGTGCAAGCTATAAGTGGAAAGCTTTATTTCAGAGCTCTGCTTGGATTAGCGTGCCTGAGAAATGGGAAAGTTGGGAGGAGCTGAGTGCTGCCATGCCATGACCACAGCACTCCCACTCTCCAACGTAGCTCATATTATAATGCTACTATAATATTCAAGAGGATGCTATTATGAGCAGGGCTTTTTTTTTTCGTCCAGGGAAGATGGCTTTATTTAGGTGCTCCCGTATTACAGTACTGCTAATACAAACATCTAAATTAGATGGGATTAGCATCTGTTCTTCAAGATTACCAGCATATTCTTTAGGAACAGAATGATTAAGATTTGAGATGAAAAATTTGGTTAAAAGACAGAGATGCAAAATCGTTTCTTCAAGTACCATGCCTTACGCTGAAGTGGTGGAGACTTGGAGGAAGAGCACCTCACTTCTCCAGGACCATGTGTCACTGCTGCTCCCAGAGTAACTTTGCTAGAGTTAAGAACTCAGTACAGTATCATGTAGGCAACACTTAGAGCTGCCAACACTATTTATAAGGATATTGTAACTTTTAGGAAACCTAAAACAAAATACCAATGAACCAAACTGGTGTTTGAAACTAAATATAGTTCATGTTAAATTTTAAAGCTTTGAATTACGTGAAGAGCTTCACAAGTTCTAGTTCAATCGACAGTAATTGCAATTTGCCTTCAGCTACTGTGTCGCTGCGTTATTTTTCCTTGTTGGTGTGGGAGCTAACAAATGTGTGAATGACATTTCAGCCTGGTAATTGGGCCATTTATAGTTCCTTGTTAGTTCTTGCTGGATAAGGGCTGTGGTGTTGGTTTTACATAAGGATCAAGCACCTCATTAAAACCCCAGCGCTGAAAGCATGCCTGCGATACCTGACTGCAAGATAAGTGTTGCCATGTAATACATGAAAAATAAGTGACTTTGTGCTTGCCATTTTCATTAAAAGATGGCATTTTTGACAACTAAGGCAATCTCATTCTTCTTCTGTGTTGACCTCGCCTTTAGGGAAGGCTTTATCACTTTAAGTGGTGTTAGCTCTCCTTGTTCTGGCTTTGTTTTTGCAGGAGCTGAGCCAGGGTGGCCAGCCCTGCTTCTTGCTGTGTGCTGGGGATGAGGCTGGTGCAAGGAGCCCAGAGATGTCGACAATTCCTCTGTGCAAAGCCCGGACTGCCAATAGCTCAGCCTGGGTCTTTGCACTGGCACAGAGACGGCGCAGCGCATTGTCTTGCTTGGGTTTTTTCCAGCATCTCCTATGATATAGTTTATTCTGTTTTATGTGTGACCTACCTCCATGGGTAGGTAAGCCAGGACAGAAAACTGCAGTCCTGTTTTCATCCCCATCTTTTTTGAACAATTTTCACCCCAAAAGCTGCAGAGAAGCTCTGGATGTTGCTTTAGAGTGAGATTTTTTTATTGTCTGTGTGTGGTCTGTGGTGCCAGATAGCGAGGGTTAGAGGATTCCCCAGCATAGCTGGTGTGAATTAATTATAAGTAGTTGTAGGAAGAAGACCAATTGCTATCAGTAAAGGAAAAAAAATCAAACCAACAGATATTTTCAGACCCAAAGCTTTTACCAGGGGCACAGAGTCATTGTTTTTCCAGCTGCATCAACTGGTTTAATAAAAGGTATTACCTCTCCCCTGAAAACCTTGTTTGTCTTATATTGTAAGACCATCACAGCTATTACAATGCTACTATCATAATATTAGCAGGAAAATGTTAGCAGTGTCTATTCAGCTGCAAGCTATTCCCTGATACCATCAAGGAATATGAATTTTTTACTTGGATATATAAAAGCAAGATGCTTAACTTATAAATACATTTATTTTTTGTAGAAAAGGATATTTCCCTACAACTATCCACTCAAGGTTTGTAGCACAGTTTTATGTTTGGTTTTGGCTGTATTCTTTCACTGCGGCGGCTGCTGGAATTTTCAGTGGCAAAATGGGAGGAATTCAGTGAATGTGTTAGAGAAAAAGTCTGTCTAGACTTGTCGAGGTTGTCACTTGGGAAAAAACCCATGAGAAATACAGGTTGCATTTAGCACTACACCAGCAGTGGCTTAGAACCCTTTTTATTATTAAATTCATGGTGTTCACAGTGCTCAAAAGTGTGTGCAAAATGTGCCTGACTTCTCTAATGGGTTTTAGAATCAGAAAAATATGTAAATGCCTGAAGATCTTTCCTGTGATGTTGTCATCACCCATCTGCATTGCATTTTTGCCTTAAACTAGAAGATTCCTTCACGGTGGAATTAATACCATGTTTAAAAATAAGGAAGTCCTTAAAGGGGAGGCTTCTAGTACCTTTTTTATTGATTTTATTAATGAAATCACAGTGCTCTCAATCTGTTAAAGTTGCAGCCTTAAAATAAGGCTTGTCAGTGATAATTGTTTCGCTTAAATCAAGAATTAAGAATTAAATTAAGAATTAAGAGAGGGAGGTTTTCTGGAATATTTTATAATTTGTGAAAATTGTATAGTAATTGTTACCTGATCTGCTGTCAATTTGGAGAAATATTTGAAGTTTCTTAGGAGAATCAAACGTATTTTATGTTCCTTGAATTTCCAGGCATTGAGTTAGGAGGAGTGGCTGAAAAAAGGCAACAGATAATAATGAAAAATGTGAGTACACTGAAGACTCTTAACAAAAGGATACTATAGAAAGCCATTGCCTGGCTTAGTAGCTAAGAAAGCAGAGAGCAGGTGATTATGAAGAAATCATGCATGTGTTTTTACTGTTTTTCAAAGAGCGGTGATATGCTGAATAGCAAATAATTTGGCACGTGAAACATGAAGGCACATTGCCATAAGAAATACATGCCTAGTTGGTGAAAGTGCAGGGGGACACAGCCCCTACTGCTGTCCTCCCATGTGTCCTCAGAGCTGAAGAGCATCCTCTGCACAGCTGTGCTAAAGCACAATGTGTGCAATGGGTACCTTCATCTCTGCAAATTTTAGTAACAAATGTTCACGTACAGATCGCCTGCTACTACCGTTGGGTTTCTCCCCTTTCACACCCCAGGCAACATTTTGTATCCTGGACCAGGAGAAGTCCCTGGCTTGCACGAAGCTCAGTTGTAGCTGTGGGCTCGTCCTGCAGATGTGCTCTGCAGAGCCTCTTCTGTGGCTGCAGGGCATGTTCCCGTGCCAAATCCCCTGCACGGGCCAACGCTGCAAAGCCTGAGACGTTTACGGTGGTTTCTATATGAAATATGAAATGGTACCCATGGCCTTTTCATTACTTTGGTCAACTCATGACAGTGGTCACTCCACTGCATTGGAGCAATGTACAAGCAGTGTGGTAGATCTATTCCTAATGCTCACTTCAGGAATGAGCCTTAGTTGCATGCCTTTCTTTGCTCTGTCTTAGCATAAGGCATCTATTCATATCGATATTCTCTTTCAATAGAGAAGAAAAAAGAAAGATAGAGAACATTACATCAGTTACCACCTCTTTTGTAAGAGTCTTAGTACAGAGCTTTTGACAAAGGTTGCAAATTTCCTAGTGGATCTGTGCTTGACCAGGCATGTGTCCTTAGATAGACAAGGCAAAACGTCTTATGCCTCAGACTGTCTTGTCCTGATGCTACAAAGGAAAATGAAGTTGTTTATAAAGTGGTAGAATCATTTCATGTAAAGACACATAAACTATGCTTGATAGAGTAAAACATTTTAGAAATGGTCAAAGCTTAATATTCTTGGTATCAAAGAAAATAATGGAAACAGTTATTTAAAAGGTATTGGAGGAAGTGCTTCATAACAGCCAAATAAGTTAAAATTTTAAATTTTAAATTGCAAATAGCATGGCATTGTTTCTTAAGATTTATCAAGATTAACTGTCACCTCCTTTCTGGCCATGTAATCCTCACCTAAATGAACAGGAGAAGTTTATGGTACAGAAGCTGATGATATTTTGTCTTACATATTACAATAATCATCTAATTATTCTGTAAAAGCATTACAAGACACATTTGAACGTAACTCTTTGTCAGAGTTTTGGTCCACTCAATCTCTTCCAAAGCAATGGAAAAAAGCAACTATAAGAGCAGGGTGGTTTGGGCAAGGCTGTGTCCCAGCATCTCTGCTACTGCAGAGCTGGGGCTGGGAGGGGACCAGCCGCACTCCTCCCATATCCTCAGGGGCTTGCGCTCACCTGGCATCACCTCATATCACACAGCATGAGACACCACCTCTGCCAAGCACTGGTTGATAAAAATCCCCATTCCCTTCATTTTTTTATCATTTCCCCAGTGTTTCCATGGAATTACCATGCCAGCAGGATCAGGTCATGACTAGTTAATATGCTGCAACACGTGCAGTTGAGTTATAATTTTTACTGAACTTGATGGCTCTGCGCCCTTTGTCTGGCAGAAATTACTGAATGTTGTAAAAGTTTCCTTTTTTTGTTTCTTTCATGCAGGACATTTCTTGTGCTATACCTTTAAGTTTTTGAGGGTTTGAAAAGGAGCTGAAATGCTGTTTCAGGTCAGTTCATTCTTATTTGAACAAAGACAGACTTCTAGCTTCAAGCATGTCTTCTTAAATTCAGTTCTCACAAAGGCTTTGCATGGAGTGATCGCCAAAGCAGGTATTGTCTCTTTTTAAGTATCTTTGTAGGGATATTTCTTTTGAGTTTTGGCAAGGATATTGTTTAAGAATTGCCAGATAATGACTGCCTAAAGAATCTTCATGGTGTTTAGCTTTTTGACTCTGTAGTCAGCTGAAGGAAGATCAAAATGACACAAAAATATAATTTTCGGATCTATCATTTTAAAATTTTTGTAATTTTGATTGCAGCAAAACATAGGACATTTCGCAGCTGTGCATGGTCTTAACATTTGAGGAGTTAAGGTTTAGAATGCTTATTAGTAAGAATTTTTCAAGCTCATACAAAGGCTTCTAGATAGGAGATCTTTTCCAGAAAATGGGGATGAGAAAAGAGCCATGGATGTGCCAGTTTGGGTGTTTGCTGTTTTCCCGCTGTTGGAGCATGAAGGGCATCTCAAGCTCCCTGCCATAGGCTCCTGGTGGCCATGCCATGGGGGTGGGAAGACACTGAGATCAGGCCAGGTTGCTGAGGAGCTGCTAAAGGACTTCTGCTTTGTACAGCATAGAGAAGACTTCCAGAGTCTGATTTTTCATGATACACAGTGGAAGAACAAAATATATGAATCAGAGACTCACCTCACTATGCAACTATGCAACATCTTCTCTGAGCCAGCAACGTCATCATTAGTGTACTCAGGCAGGGGTAGAAGCTCAGCATATCTCACATATTTCTATTTAGGTTTTACGCTCAAGAACATCTTAAGCAGGTTTTGCTTGTGACATTTTTGGGTTTTGCAGGGTTTTTTGTGGGATATTTTGCAAACCATCTCTGAAAGCTTTCACTATTCCCACCCAGGAGATCAAGTCTGTCAAATGAAAAATGATTTTACAGATCCATTTTACATCCAAACCCAGTGGAAAGGCTATGTGCCTTCTTCATTGAGCAGGTTCAAATAAAAGCAAACCAGAACCAGTCCCCAAAGCCATAACTAGTTATTGTTCTCTCTTTGACTTTTGGATGAAGAGCTCCACCTGTGTGTCTCCTGCCAGATCTCACAGACATCATCTTCATCTTCTCCAATCTCCTCCGCCTCAAAACCACCTCACAGAACTCCTGGCTATGCCCATGCTATATTAGAAGTCCCAGATTGACAGAGAGTAGTTCCCCAGGCCAAGCTTTGGTCTTTTCCCACCTTTCCTGTCCTCTCCTTTCCCTATTCACATCACTACTGCTGAATGGGTCTAATCACGCCCTGATCTCCTCCAGTCTCCTTCTGCCCCAGCTGTCCCAGGCCAGGGGACCTCTGATGGCCCTCCAGGGTAAAGAGGAGAGAAAACAGAAGGAAATGTAGGTGCTTAAAGCCCATATCACACTACAAGGACAGAGGTAAAGGGCCCACCCTGTCGCTTTATTTTTACAGTTCTCATCTTTAAAGGTCACCTTGAGCTTTGGTTAATTGTGACCCTTTCCAGAGAGCAGGGTAGAATTTTACTTATGAACTGTTAAAGATTTATGGCTTTGCTGTGTTTGCACAGTCTTTTTAACTTGGAGTTTGTTAACTTACAATTGAATGTGATATTCCAAGAGTATCATGTTGCAATATTTGTTTTGCCTGTGTAATGCATATAATGCCTCTTTTAATGGATTTTTTACAAAGATATGTAGAGTTAAATATGTTTATAGATAACCACAATCTCCTTGTGTGTTTGTTAAAGATTGCCATCATTTAATTTAGCTACAAAAGGTTGTTTTTCTAAAGCAAAACAGGATTTTCTAATTGATAAAAGGGATATATATATCTGTGTATTCCCTGTATTTTACAGTATCTTTCAGCAATAGCCTTTGAACTTAATACAGACTGCAATTTAACAAGTACTAAGTTATTCAGGTTTCCAACTCTACTAGTTTTCTGAAAGCCAAATCCTTCAGGTTCCCTTGAAAATTTCTGGCCTTAAAACTTAGAATGAGTTTTTGTCAGCACGAAGTTAATGCTTCATCTTTTCTAGGTTATTAAGTTTTAGTCTTACACTACGAGTAAGAGCAGCGATAGGTACATAGAGAGGGCAATTGACTGTCTCAAAAGGTTAACCGTCTTCTGCCTGAAAATGAGTACAATTACTCACCAAAAAGCAAATGACTAAAACCTTCATCTGAGGAGTTTTCAAATGCAACTTGAATGGACACTGTGCAGCCAAGGAAGGATGGAATTTATAGAAAGAAATAAAAAATATCTCAAGAAAGGAAAGATTAAAGTGATTCATGGTAGTGTTCCAACACAAATGTAGATTATTTTGGCTTTGGGAAGAGAGTACATTTACTGTCCTTTCTGAACTTGATTGCCTTGAAGTTGTATTCATTTGTTAAGCTGCGTGGCAGAAGGTAGGGGAATGAGGGAAGGACATAGGTCACTGCATGGATCAGTTCATCCCTGTTTGCGGTATTACAAGAAGAGATTGTTTACCAAATTGAACAGAGCATTAGATATTGTTCTTTTCGGGCCAGGCCTGGCTCTGTTAAAACCCTTGAAAGGTTTTCTATGTAGTTCCGTGAAAGCAAGATCAGGACATAACTGCATGGGGCTGTGTGGGAGGAAGAGATGCAGAAACTGCCAACGCACTCCAGCGAGCTGTGAGCTTCGGTGCGTTGGAACTAGTGCTGCAGAGAGCCTCCTGCATCGCTAGAAGCACTGGAGCACTGAGAGGTTTTAAAACAGTGGGAAAAAATATAAATGAAGGAGAAAAAATAGTGGTGCACTGTTAAGAGGGTTTGATTTTTTCTCCTTTTTCTCTCTTTCATTTCTTTCTTCCTGTTAAAGAGAAGTTCAGCATTTCATCCTGCTCTAATAGGCCAGCCCAACCCTGCCTGAACACAAGTGATGATAATTTCAGAAGTGGATGAGTTTTCTGGCTTTCTGGGTGATCCAGAAAATAGTAAGAAGACGGAAACACAATGTAATTTGGACAATCAAGAGAGTTTAATTCAACATAACGAGGTAAGCCTTGTAGCATTTCCAAGTTATGATTTTTTGTACCTTTTGGTCACTTTTTCATTAGAAGAAAAAATGGATATTTGTTCACAACAAAACTTTGCTTTCTAAAGTATTGGAATGAAATAGTTTCAACATGTTCCACCAGATTTAAAAAAAACCAACCCTGAAACCAGCTAATTAAATTTGAGTAAAAATTACAGAGGACTTTCCTCCCCCAAAGTCTGTGACCCCTGTGACCCAAAATTTCCAAAACCACCGTGTGCAAGAGCCTATTTCTTTTCCCTTTCTTTTCGTTACACCCATGATTTCTTTACAGACATCTCACGTTCATAATTGTGGGGAAGTTGCATGACACTGAAGCTTGTCCTACAGCAAAGAAAGTGGGGAAAATCATTCAGATAGCTTTTGTGTCTTTTTGCCACATAAATGCAGAAGACAACCAAAAAACATTTGTAAGCCATTGTAGTGGCTGGCCCAACTCAGTAGCAACATTTTCTGGGTATCGAATGCAACAAGCGCATGTGTGATCTCTAGAAATTCAGCGCTTGCAGATGCAGCTGTCGGCAATAGGAGAGGTGCACTGCACATTCCCAATGTCACATAATGCTGAGCACTCTAAAAAATTCACATCCCAGAGGTCCTAGTCTGGGCATCCAAAATTAGCAAAATGTTTTGACCTTCATCTGTTTGGGTTTCAGTTTCCTACAATAAAATTAGCAGGCTACCATGCCGTCATTGTGGCATCGATGTGAAGGTCAAATTGTTGTTCCCCACAAATCTGGGGAAAAAATGAATGTCGTCTGAAAGTCAGTGAGGAATTTAGCATGTCTGTCCTCAGCACCATGTTTAAACAGTGCTAGTAAATATGATACAACCACAAAATTAACAGTGGGGTTGAAATAAAATATTGACTATCTGTACTCATTAAAGGAGCCCTGGTTGATCCATGCACCAAATGAGTCAAGGGTCCTACGGAAATAATAGCATGTCACAGTGTAATTACAGATTGCATTAATGTAGTGCATGAGAGAGCAAAAATGAAGGTTGCCCAGACAACCTGGTTTATGAATGCTTGACTTTGCAATATTAATGACAAATGTTAATAAATTATTAACATTTATATTTTGTGTGTGGTGAGTATGAAATGTAAAAAAAAGCTTATCTAACCTTTCTGTCAGGTGTAGTCTGGCAAGAAACAGACCCAGTTCAATAGCTAAGACACATGCAAGTAGCATTCACCCAGGCTTTCTTGGGACCCTAATCCCCCTCACCTGAGCTCCTGCTAGGAACCATTTTTCTCTAACTACAGAAAGCAGGCTGAGGCATTTAAACGAAAGGAAACTTTGCTAGGGAGGCAAGGAAATCCAGAGAAGTGGTAAGTTTGGAAAACCACTTGAATAATAAGTTGATAGCAGATAAACTTACCCTGCTCTCAGGGACCTGGGTACCAATCCCGAATGCTACATTCCTCCTCCTAGGGGCTGTGCAAGCAGCCCCTTTATAAGTTACCGCCTCTTGTTCCCTCGGTTTTGTAGTTAATAAAATTGCTAGTATTGGTTTATAGAAAGTCAAGAAAATGAAATATTAACATCATTTTAAAATGGAAGATTATATCAGGATATCGAAAGACAATAGGATGTGTGGCTTCATCTCATTAAAGTGTGCTACCACTCTGTGGACTGTGGTCCAGAAGTGCACTTTGCAGGGTTAGACCATTTCCTAACTTAGCAGAGAAGTTTTCTTAAAATTCCCCATAAACACAAGTGCAATGGACAACAATGAGTTTTGTAGTGACATAGATCTCGTGGCTTGGAGGCCAGATAGCTGCATTGCTTGCGATGCTCCACACCCTGTCAGAGGGGACGCATCGTGGCAGCAGTGGGTAAAATCAGCAATTTGGACAAACCACTGTATAGCAAGTTACTGTGCTTCAAGAGGTAGGGAACTGCTCATCCAGCTGGCTAGCATGAAATTAAAAGGGCCTAAGATCCGTTTTCATACTGAAAACTGTGTTTTCCAGTGAGCAGTACCTAACTGAGGTTAAACATATTCCAGTACTTCACTGGCAGCCGATGAAGTTTGTGGGTTTTTCTCCATGGAAAATAAGCTTCAAAGGTTGCACTGGGAAAAGAAAAAGGCTAATTTCTCTTTTCGTTTTCAGACAAAATTCTGAATTTTTAGTGTTGTTTGCTTAATCAACAATTGACTGCTGGTACAATATGCATAGGTTTTTGCTATATTTAATTCATTTCACTTATTTAGGCATAAACCATGGCAGTTAGCTCTGGTATAGACCTGTTAGCTTCAGTTCCCTTCCTGAGACATATGCAGCCTATTCTGTCCACCAGAGCTAGCAGGGGGTACCATCTGGATGAACGAAAGTTGCAGCTGATTTGGAGCTACGTCTTTGTATCTTCTGGCTTTTAATAACAAAAAAGTTAATGACTTTTTCCTTTCTTTTTCCTTTCTACTTTTGATTGATCTTAACTGACCCACAGCATTTCATTCGAAATGCAAGCTTTTTCCAAAAGCTCTTCTGAGCATATGTCATGTTGTTTCCTAAACTCGTTAACAGCTCCATCTGTTTCGCAATCTTCATTTTCAAACATTATAAGATATTCAGGAATAGTAAAAAGTCATTTAGGCCTTGCAGCTTTGTTCTTTCTATCTCCGAGAGTTTCATACCCAGCCATTTTACATTCTGTCTGGTCTCTTGGGCAATATATTTTAATAAGCTTCTAATGCAGAACTTAATTATCTGAATCTGAAAATCCAAGCTCCTAAGCATCCTTTTCCTCCTCTTCTTCAGAGAGCCTCAAAAATACAGAGAAGTACATAATTTTCTTAATTACAGTTTTTTTTTTCTTTCAGCCATTAACTGAACTTTAGTAATGTGTTTAGAAGCAAGTAATTTTATAGTTTACGTGACCAGTATTAATTATTGTTATATGGTTGCCGCCTGCTCAGCGCTGCTGGTGGGATGTGACTGCCCTCTCCTGCTAGGGGCTCCGGAGCCACCAGGTCAGAGCTACCTGCTGAGAGGCCTCTGTGTACAAGGAAATCTCAGAATATAAAACATAGAACTGACTGTGCTGGACTTGGCTATAAATCCATCCCGTTCAGTATTTCATCTCTGGCAGTGGCTATCAGCAAATGCCTGAGGAATAAGAGTACACCTGTAGTTTGGCACTTCTGCTCTCGCCCTTGCAGCTTAGCGGGGTCTGAACCGAAGGTTGTATCTGCTGCTTATGTAGATTAGCCCCAGAAGTACATTTCTTCCCTGTACCAGTTTAATTGCTTTTGAACCTTTTTATGATTTTAGCACCTGTAATATCCTATAATAATCAGTTTCACAGTTTAATCGTGAATGCCTGAAAAAAAACCGCTGACCTTTGCCTGTTCTTAAATTACATAAATTAATTTAGTGCACCCTCCCAAACTCTTCTGTAGCAAGAAATACCAAGTAATTGCTCCCTATTAACTTTTTTGTTGTTCATAACTTTCCCCTGTGACATCACACCTCAGCTTCTCTTTCCCAAACAAATGACATCCCAACCTATTTAATCTCTCCCCATATGCAGGAGGATATCCCTGTATCTAATAGTCTTTACCTTTCTTCTATATGCCTTTCCTAGAACTACTATGTATCTCACATTAAATAACTACTTACTGGTTTCTAGTCTGAGTCGTATCAGTTGAATTGTATAAAGTCAACTCTATGTAACACATGTGAGAAAAACTTCTAAAATCATGCTTTGATGTTACTTCAGCTATAACTTTAGACTGGAGATCAAACTAAAACACTAAATAGGATCCCAGTGTGAATACATACATTTCCATGGAGCAGTACTTAGGTTTCTTTTACAGAAGACATTTCCACAATTCCTGTTTCCAATAAATCTCAGACACGCAAGGTGTGAGTGAAATGAGAGCAGGACCCTCGAATTTGGTATTTGTTCCCTTTACATGAACAAATACAGTCCTTTCCCTCCCTCACTGCTCATTACTGTGATTAGGCAACAGGCCTTGCTGTTGCAAGAGCAGAAACCCCAATCTGCATAACCAGGAGCAAGTTACAGGACTGTCCATGGAGCAGGAAGGGGAGTGACTCCTAAACTGCTTTTACAGAAACTAATTTCTGAGGAAGGCTTCTGAGGATTTGTATTAATTGTATTTGAAACATTTACTTACGCTTAAAGATAGTTCAGAATCTGATCTTATAAACCAGTCATCCCTTGGCAGCCAGATTTTAATTTCGGATGGGTTATACCTCTTACACAGTCCACTGAGAGGATGGTCTCAGGCTGTTCCCCTGGTACACTGGCAGCTGGTGGAGCAATGCCGCAAGGAATGCTGCTCACAGGCACGAGTGGTGTGCTTGCAGACTGACCTCAGAAAATCAGCAGGTTTTGTTAAGTTGTGTAGTTAAAGGCTCAGCCCCACAGAGACTTGAAGGGGCCCAGGGCACAGAACATATTGGGGGATGTTGAGGGATGAAACAAAAGGTGAGGAAAATCATAAGTCAGGGCTGGCTCTGGATACCAGTGGGTCTGTGGGATCGCTGCTGAAGGGATGGGGGTCCACATTGGCTACAGGGAAGATCATAAGGTCTGGAGGTTTGCTGTGACACCTGCTTTTATGTGTGTGTGTCTGTGTCTGTGTGCAAGGCAGAGCAAGATAGGAGCATCCAGGACTAGCTACTGGGTGGACTATGTGTCTAAGTCCACCTGGTAGAGGGATCCACACCACATATGTACGTCCTTCATCCAGATCAGCCAGAAAGGGAGATCGGATGAGGCCTGTGGTACCACTTGTATTTGCATGAGTGTTACTGTCTGTGCTGACCTGTGTATGTGTGTTGTATATGTGTGTTTGTGGTGGGCCTGTCAAGAATACATGCTCAGCCTCACTGCTGGTTGGCTCTCAGGGCATGGAGCTGCAGCAGCCTCACCTCCACAGGACTAATGGGTAGGCAAACTTGTAAGATTTCTACAGGGGATTTAGGTAAAATAGCTTGTAAATAGAAAATTGCTAATTGGCGCAATGAGTGTTCCTTTCTTCTGTGTGTGTATTCTGCTTTTAGCTGTCGGAACTTGCTTGGTTAAATCAAAGCATCTAGCTAATGCAGGTTCTTCAAGAGTGTGCTGATGGCTCAGGATTCAGGTTTCTGGTACATTTATTCAAGATTAAAGAAAATTCAGTGATTTACTGAAGATGCATTAGAAGTTACATCAGGTCTACTGACTTCATACAGCTTTGATGGAATTGTCTATGATGCATCATTTGGCCTAGATACCAAAAATATTTTTAAAATGCAACCAAGGAGCTTTTCTTTGGCTTTGTTTCTTATAGTCTACAGCTGTATGTTTAAATGGACAAGCCCGTATCTCCCCTAACCTCTCTCTGCATGTTCTCAGCTAACCTGCTTTAGGAGAATGATCAGGCTTGCTGTGATTATGTCAGAGATATGATAAGTAAATTACAGGCTGCATGTTACCTTTTATTTTTACCAGATAAGAAACCTGCAACTGAGTGGTAATTACCACACTGACTATCTCTGTGTTTTTGAAGTCTTAAAGGTAGTTAAATAATATGTTGTGAATTATTCTTGTGAATAATAATAACATACTGAACAATTTTGGTTCTGTCTCATGGGAATCAGTAGCCGAGGTTGTAATTTATGGTGAGGGTCTGGCTGGGTAGGACATCAACCACCAGTGCTAATAGTTGTCTGCTGAGAAAATTACTCTGAAAATGTAAATGCGAAAGACAACGCATTTCAGATAATCTTAGAAAATGGAGGAACAAACAAGCCAGCTGGGACTCAGTGGCATTTTCTGATTTGTGTAGGTCCTGTTCCCCTCTTGCTACCAGCATGTGTGCAAACAGTGCCCATGCATTTTGTACTGATTAGCCTGACGGTTTGAAAGATTAGCTTGGTTTGACGTGTAACAGTGAATGCAATTAGGAAAATAGGACCATATGTTATAAGGACCTTAGCTGGATAATGAGAATGGAAGGAGATGAAAAGTGTGTTCCAAAGTCTCAGTGAAGTGATACGTTTAGCAAACAGAGGCTGTCAAATCTCAGCTGACTAGACAGAAGGGCTGCTGCATGTAGTTATTACTGCAGAGGATTTACAGAACATGATGAGTTAATGGCAGATAATTTCACAAAGCAAAGACAAATAAGTTAACAAAGACAAAGTCATCAAGAGTCTACTTGAACTGAAAATAACATTGTCACGGGCATTAATTCTCTTTAGCTACAACATTTAAAGTTACAAACAACACATTTAAAAAGAGAGACAACCCGCAAGATGATGGTAATTTATAAGTTGCTTTGAAAATGAGCATCAAACATCAAAAAAAATCTGAATTTTGCACAGTAATTTTTCTATGGTGGGTTCAGTTTTTCTTATTCAGGATATGTGGCTCCTGCTTGTCAGACACATTGTGAAAGCTTCTTCTTTTTCCCTTTTCTTGACCCTTTTTTTGAGAAGAGCAAAAGCTGCAAAGAAACCCAAGAGTAATCTGGTCAGGTATGGTTAGAAAAACTTGTTCTCAGAATCAGCCTGATCTCAAACATTCTTGCCCTTGTCTTTACCTATGAAATCACTGTCTGCACCACCTTGTCATTTAGTACCATGTCTCTTCTATACCCAAAATCAAGGATGGTAGCTGTGTGCATGTGCCTCTGTGAGTTGCATGTTTTGAAAACTTCTGGTCTTAATTTCTGGTCTTCTCAGCCACTGTTGGTTGAGCTCCACATCTTCTGATTTACAGCACCCCTAACTAGGTGCTTTTCACCATCCTGTATTTGTGTAGCTGCTTGTTCCTGTTTAAACTTGACATTTGTTCCTATTGAATAGCACTTTTTTTTCTTTCTTCCCCCAGATGAGCTCCACAATTCATCAAGACCATTTTGAATTTTGTTTGTTTGGTTGGTTTTTTATCTTATTTTCACGTTCCAGGGTGCTTGCAGTTTGCTTCTGCTTCATGTTAAGTGTAAATTTTATGAGTCTGTGCTCTGGCCTTCACCAGTTACCGATGAAACGTGGATCTTCTGACACTCAGCCCCCTCCTGCCTTTCTTCTCAGTGTGGGTTTTCCGACAGTTTTTCACTACCTACCCTAGCAAGCTCATCTAAGCCATGTTAGCATAAGAAAATTTCATGGAGGTAGCACAAGTCTCTTGCCTTGTGATAGAAGAAAATAGTTGACACCATTCTCAGTGAAGAATCTTGTCACAAAAGTGACAAAATTCTTGATAACTTGTGTTGGCTGTTGCCCATTTCCCTATTATCTTCTGGGTATTTGCAATTAGTTAATTTAACTATTTGTTGCAATATTTTCTGGTAAGAGGGGTTATAATGACTGGTTTGTTAATCTCTGGCCCTTAGTTTCGTTTTGGGTGTTTTTTCCCAAGGGAGGGTTTCTTTTATAATTTAAAGATCTTTGACATTTTCCAGTCTCCCTTTTCCTCACCCATTTTCAATGTATTCTAGTTGACAGACTCAAAGTCAGACAGAGCCACCCATCATAAAAGATTGTGCTGTAAAACATTTTCTAGAAGTGCACAATATATTTACAAATGTTTCTCAAAATCTACATGCTTCATTTTTCAAAACATCAACAAAAAAACCCTCTGGGAGTAGAGAAATGCAAACACTGAGAGAACAGATGAAACACACAGAAAATACTGGTGTGTTACAGTATTAACCTGGTGATCTTACCAAAGGTTGTTGAACATATTAAAGAGATCTTTTCCCTACTCTGAGTGATTGTATTTTTTTTCTTCTGTGATGCTGTCATTCCTCTTATACACAGAGAAGACAGGATTTTTTTTTCCTAATCTTTGCCTAATTAAAAACAAAAACAAAACCAAGATCTCTAATAAAATAATGACTACTACTTGGGGCCATCAGCTCTCCCAGCTAGTCATTAATCCCAAGGAAATGAGCCAGGCTTAGTTGTTATTACTAAAATATATTGCTAATGTAATTTAGAGCTTCCTAGAAACAGATTTCTTGAATGTATTCTAGTCCTCCTGCTCCGCCTAAGAAAGTGAATTTATCCATATACAAATTAAAATATGTTTGCAATAAAGAATTTTAGAGTGTTACTCAGAAAAATAAGGCAGGTAGAATTTAAAACAGCAATGGAAATGGCAAATTTAATTTTAACATCTTTATATCAAGGTTGAGTGTCTTTCTAGAAGACAGGTGTTCAGTACACATTAGGGAAGGTCATATACATCGATCCAGAGTCCCTTTTGGTCTCAAAGAAAGAAAGAAAAAAAAGAAAATAGTCTTTAGGGAGTAGTGGTGTGTGCAAAAAGAGGCGGCAACACAATCAGTGTGAAGGGTGCAATTATTCTGGCAACATATGAAGGAGAAGAAGGAAACCAGAGAAAACAAGTGTGAGATGATTTAGAGATGACTGAGAGGTGACTAACATGGAAATATTATCCCAGGGATTGAAAAGGCACATTTTTATAAATGCTTCCTTGTACAAGGAATTTTGCTTCACTCTGGGGGACAAGGTGTGCAATCAGGTGCAATCAGGGTGTTTCCTCGGGTGACGACCTTGCTGGGATGAGCATGCCTTGGGCGACACGACCCCTCACACCAGCACAGCACTTGGGTACAGTCCATGCACAAACCTTCCCACAAACACGAGCGGAGCTGCTGCTTCCTCCTGCTCGTTTGGTCTTGCAGGTTAACCAGCATCGCTGGCTCTGCTTGAGGGGTGGTCAGGGCCATAACGAAGGGGTCGTTCCGACCAGAATGGATCTCCTGAGGAGGGGACACGTTGTATATGACACCAGAAAACACCGTGCCAAAGCCCTCTGTCTGTGCTACCCCCAGCTCCCAGCCATGTTTTCTTCATGTGTCTGAAAGTTTGTGAGCAGTTCCTCTCTTTTTTTTTCCTTATGTGGATCTTAATTGCTAAATCACATTAATGTAGATGGGTAAGGGAAATCTAGTTATATAATGATACTGAGGATAGCTAATTACATAATTAATTTGAACCATTTATCCATTATTACTAAGAGATGCAGAAAGAAGTCCATCAAAATCAGTGAGACTTCCTATATGTGAATGACTATTGAACTTGGAGAGTTTAGTCTAAGGTTAAATAAGAAAAATTTAAAAAAATCATATATGCCAACAAATCCACTCAGAAATTTTTTCAATGCTTTAGTGCAGGCTTCTAACTATTTCCCCATTTGCAAAGGATAGTGTGAATAGTGTTCTGGAAAGACAAGAACACCAAAACTGTTTCTTTGTAATAATAAGAACACAGATTCAACATTGAAGTATTTGAGACCTGATAAGTTCTTTAGTTTGAAACCCTGTAAAGAGACTGGCAGCCAACACCTGCTCCAGCCTCAGTTTACATAGTGTAAGTGCAAAACCCAACGAGTAACTGAGACTGTAATATGCTGTAATGGCAAAAAGGTACAGCAAACCATGATGTGAAAGTGTTTTATTTTAGTCTTCCGAGTGATTAAAAGATGCCTTTGTCTTCTTAGAGTTTTATTTTGTCAAGCTGGATATTGCTCTAAAGAGATCAGGATTTAACAGATGGGTTGTGAAATTGATAACGTATGCATTGTACCTCTGGTGGACTCTTATGCCCTTTCTTTCATGATTGTCACCTCCTAACTATGTATGACAGCAGTAACCCTGAGTTTGGCCTGTGTTTTGCAGCTGGAATTGCTGTGTTAAGAACAAGCTTCACAGCTTGGTGGAAAACCTGACCTCGCTGTCATCCATGGTTATGTGCTCAGATGAAAAAAAAACCCAAAGGCAAATGACCGAAAACCCCTCAAAACCCTTTTTGGTCTCTGATCACTAATTTCCAATGCACGGTGTGTGTACAGATGTAGCTATAGTGCCCCTGTGTACTTCTTGTACTGGCACCCCAGTACTGGGGGGGGGTCTGCTCACCTCAACCCCAGCCCCACCAGGTGCGATACTGAGGTTTCAGTGGGACCCGCAGCTGCCTGTGCTGGGCCAGCAACATGGCCCGACTGTCCCGCAGGGCTCCCCAGCTGCCTATGCTGTCCAGGTTTACCAGGGTAAAGGTATGTCCTCCATCTGGTTATCTTCTAAAGTTGCACTTTTGTATCAGCAATATATTTATACCGGCGTAATTGCCTCCATAAACAACCGTGCTGTGCCGCCAGGGTCCAAAGACTCCCACAGAAATTGGTTTTGCTGGATCGTTGATGCATTTCATATGCTGTAGTTCTCTTATTATTTTTCCTCTCTTCAAAATGATAGCTTTTGTGTTATTATGATACATATTTGATGATGCTGGCTGATTGGTTTGAACTTCTGTCACTGATGTTCCCATGGATGCGCGATGGAGCTGATGCCTCCCCTGTGCTCTCCCTCCGGCAAACAGCAAGGTTATTTGACTACCAAGTCACCAAATGATGAATGTAAAGTGTCAGCCAGGAAAAGCTTGATATTACAACAGGAAGGCTGTGAATATAAGATCACATCACAGTTACCTTAGGTTGAATGGAACAGACTGACTGGTGATTAGCAGTCAGGAAATCAGGAAAATACCTGTTTCTGTGCTAAACCCAACTGCCTCCAAGTCATTGTCTACAAGCAATGCACAAATTTTCCTTGCTATGCTGTCTTAAATCAGTGTTTCATGTATATTTTACAGAAGTAACTTTAAAAAGTGCCGCTGTAACTATGTTCCCAATGCATATGTGCATAGGGAGGAAGGTGGCTTGCAGGGTGGAGGGGAGGACAAGCAGCCACCCTCCACTTAACTCCTGTTTTTTGTGAGACCCACTGCAAACCTCTGACCCAAAATGTACTTCACTTAAAGGAAACTATTCTATGGGCTTCACTCTACTTTGTCTCTGACCCTAACAGAAAAATGAAAAAGTTTGCTGTAGAGGAAGAATGCAGTTTAGTTGTCGCACTAAAGCATGCTTCATTACATTCGGTTTATTTATTGTGTGGTTTTGAATATAAAGTTAGAAATTGGTTAAGTCACATTGTCTGCAGGGACCCAATGAAAACAAAACACCTTAGAGAAATTTTGATTTAATGGACGGAGTAATTGCTGGACGCTTCAGGCTACTGATGTACCCAGCACCTAGATCACATGTGAGGTGGGGGATCGTTATACAGCACAAGCTCAGCTGTCATTAGTTAGTGACGCGGTGTTGTTTTCTGCCTTTCTGGTATGTACAGAGTGATTTCTGCCTTGCTGATGACTGTAAACATTGTTCTAAGTACTATTTTATGAACCCTGTAGGAATAGCAAAGTAAACAGCGTAATTGTGTTCACCTTTGAGGCACATCTAGAAACTTTGTTCTTCCAGAAGAGTGATAACAGAAGTGAATGCTGATAACAAGGTAAACAGAGAGACACCACAACCTGCTTGTTAGAGACAGCTAATGCTTGAGGGAACAAACAACATAAAAAATAGTATTATATATTTATCTTGTGCACATTGTTGAGATTTATTCATACATGTATTACTAAGTTGGAAAAATGTTAAACCCAATACTTTTTGAGATGTTTCTTCTTCTGAAGAAAGCATGAAGACTTACTGTTAGTAAACCATATTTCTCTATATAGTTATTATGGGTACCATAGATCACATGCATACTGGTGTCTATTTTCACCAACAGTTTTACAGCACTGGCAGGGTTCCTCCAGGGTGGGTCTGTGTTTGCCTAAACAGAGCACAGCAAAGCCTCCTGCTTTAGACGCTTGGGTTGCTAGCTTTTCACAGCAAGGAAACCTCAGCAGAATTTCATATTCTTTGGACTCCTCGGTGTAACATAAAGAGATCCTTTTTCACAACTGCAGGTATTTTCAAGGGGTTTCCATAATAAAGATAAACACATAGATATGGTTAGGGGTCACAGGACATAATTTAAGCAATTGCTTTAGATTTAATACCATAAAATAGTAAAGGTCGGGGGGGGGGGGGGGGGAGCGGGGAGGAGGAGGAGGAGGAATAAAAATGTCTATATATAATTCTGAGAAAATTCTCTACAGCTTTCTCAGTTTCTATACCAAGACTGACCATTTTTTACATTCAGACTGGAGTCACCAAAAGGTTCTTGGGTCCCTGCACATAATTTTTATTCCACTGCTCACAGTTTCCCTCCTCCGCAGCTTAGAGCTCAGCTGAACAGCAGAGACCGGACTGCAAAAGCAAGCTCCTTCCTCCAGCTCAAGCCTCCTGCAAGCTGGTTTTCTCTGTGTGGTGTTTTTTGTTTGTTTGTTTGTTTGTTTTATCTTTAAGCTATCCTTTTCTTCTCCGGCTTTTGGGAGAAGGGCTAACATGGGTCTTCTTTTTTACATGTGAGTCTGTTCCACTCTGCAGACCCGACTGCCTTCAAAAATAAATTGGAATGGATCAATTTCTCAACTTCATACCACAGTATCGTCCTGATTTGAATGGGATTCCTAATATTTTCATGACCCTCCATTATGGTATTAATTTGGGTTAACTGCATTTGGGTGATGTGTTGTTGTTGACAGACCTGAGAACAAATGCTGGATGTAAATTCACGGAGGCATTCATGATACAGTAGTTTCACAGCACTGAAGACAGTTTCATAACACAAGACAAATTCTACAAATAGATGCACCTGCTTATCTGCAGATGGAGAATATAAAGGGTGTTATTACTGTGGAACTTCTGAATGCAATTTATGCATTTGGCTTATTCATAAATTATATTCACAGTTTTAGAATAAACATCCTCAGCTCCCCACTGCAGAGAGAATTATCCTCAGCTTTTAAATACTGCTTTTCAGCAGATTAGTCCTGGTTGTAAGATACCGTAAGGTAACAAAGGTACATTTTCTACCTAACTGAGTTTGGGGATGGAAAATGCCTAATGATAACAATAACAACAATTCTTGGCATTACTATAGCAACTTTCATCCAAATATCTCCAAATGCTTTCCAACCAGTAATTAATTAGGCCTCACAGCACCCTGGAGAGTTAATTACAAATTATCAAGCATAATCTCAAACTGTTTCCATTGAAACTATTCTTGTACTCTTTCCAGAGGAAAACAAAATATGCTGGCTATAATAGTATGACCTTTCTCTCCCCTGCTTCATTTTGAAAACGTAATTAGATGAGAATTTGAATATATCCAGTTTTAGGGAAAGCTAATATAATTACTGCCTGACCACAAAACTCATTACAATTTTCAGTTTCTTCCATGAGATGATACTTTTTAATCTAGCTCTGTTTAATAAAACAGCAACAACCACAACAACAAAAGGAAAACTGCTAAGTATTCCAGGGGAATTCCAGAGAGATTTTAAATTGTGGACGTCCATCTGCTCTTCCGTCACAAGGGTGTTTGGCTTTGAGGATGTTTGATCCAGGCTTTCATTCTGATACAGCAAGAAGAGGAGGACATGTCTGTGCTGCCTCCAGACTGAGTGCTCCTCCTTGGATGCAGCAAGCTCTGCTAATCCCGATAGCAGGGTTTGGGCTTGAGAAGGTATTTGTCAGAAAGCATTGTGTCCCAGGGAATATCAGAAGAGAACAATAGTATTTCATCTCATGTTTTCAAAGTGGCCCAGAGTATATGAACTCAAACACATATATAGAGTGAGATGCTGTAAGCTGGCCTTCTAAAGAAATTAAATTCTGGCTCTTAGTGAAATAGAAATAGAAAGTGGGAGGAAGCAGAGAAAAAGAATGAAAATACTGAAATCTGAAACAATACCCTGAAATAGCATATTTGGAAAAATCCTGGATTTCCACAAATGAGAAGTAGAAGGCAAGACATAACTCCTGCCCATCTGAGACCCGAAGCTCTAATTTTACCTTCATCTCATATGATCATAGGAGTAATTAAAAGCCCTTTTGTTTATGCTATGTTATGTCTTTTGTTGCAACATAGTTATTGGCTTGCTTTTGATATAAGATTAAACTAGTTTACTTGGGTAACTATGCGAGGACAGAGATTTCATATACTAATTTTTGAAAATTAAAAAAAATAAATATGCTTTTGTTTGCAAGGATAAACTTGTGGGCAATTTTCTATCTGGAAAAGTTCCCGTATCTTAGCAGTAAAAATACAGTACACATTCATGCTCATAGCAAATATGTACAAAAATTGTACAGACATTTCAAAGGCTATTCTGCTTAATATGTGAAATTAACAGTGAAGACCCTTTTTTTTCTTCTAGCATAGTAGTGCAAAAGCAACGATGAGAGAAAACCTGGTGCAGTGGAACCTAACTGAAAGGTTTGCTTCCCTATCAGCTATAAGCAGTGAGATACATATGTGTAAGCAGTAGGTATTTAAACATGCATATGACATACCAAAGTAGTACAAAGTTCACAAGGTACCTTCCCTTTTTTGAAAATTTTAGGTGGAAGTCACTAATAAGCAAATAAAAGGTTTACAAATTTTCATAAGAGCTTCCAGAGGGATTTACCCTCCTACTAAATTTACAGACAAATAAAGATGACCTTTGGGAAAATAACAGAGGGCTCTGAATTGTAAATATGTGTTTACAGTTTATTTTGTGCCGCTGCCTTATCCCAGCAGAAAGGAAAGCTAATTTTCTGAAAACATTATTTTATTGCACATCCAGTGATCTCATCATAGTCTATTTTCATACCTGCATGTGTAATCCCAGCAAAGTCAACAACTTCATCCAGGTGTGAAAGATAATTTGATCCTAGAAGCAATTCCAAAGTATAATAGAAATGAATGTTATTTGTCTCTACAGTTTTTTTAAGTGTAACCAAACTAATGAGAAAGGATGCGGAGTCTAAATTCAGTTTGGTTAAAGCTCTAAACATTGATCGGGCCAAGAAGATAATTTAGAGGCACACACAGAGAAGTTTAGCGCTGGTGAAGGCATAATGAGAAGGAGAAAGCCCTAGGAAAAAGCTGAACTGACATAATTACATAAGGGAACAGGGTTGTTGGAGTGTGCTGTAAAATGCCCATATATGCAAATAAGCATATTAACTGTCTAGGCATTCTGTTTTTCAAACAAAAGAAGATGTATAGTAAGAAACAAGAATTTGTAATTTCACTGTGGGACAGAATTGAGCTGAAGAATCTTCTTATAAACACTTACAAGGAACCATGGCTCTTAAGCAACTCTTGCAAGCACAGATTCATCCATCTCCTGGAAATGAATGCTTGATTGGCAGTCCTTCCTGTTGAAATATTGAGCGAATAAAATCTATCTGCTCAGCTGTAGGTACAAGTCAGCAAAAGCTGCACAGGGAGAACATGGGTGATTTTATCTGCTGCCCTGGGAGACAGCAGTTCTATGTTTGTTTTCAATGGATCAAGCCAATTAGAGCATCTTGAACAAAGTTTTCTCTGGTTTATGTCTACCATTACTTTTAATAAGAGTAGCAATATTTTTCTATATAAGAGATGGGCTAATGCTTGATATTTCGGGGAAGCTTAGATGATGAATTCTCCTTTAATGTTAGTCTTGAAAAGACCACTAAAGTGGGTCAATACAGTGTTAATCTTTTGCCAGCAAAGCTCTTAATTTCTTTATAGAATTTAAGCCACTCTTCTTCCCTTTCCTGGAATTTATCAGATAAAAAGGGGCAATTATTACTAATACAATGCAGAGTCAATACAAAGCAAAATATCTACTATGGGAGCTCAAAAAGGAAGCTAAAATCTTATATGTGCACTTTCATTCAATCTAATAAAACCAAAAAGTTAAACATCCTGTCAAGATGAAATTAAAATAATAGTCACCAAGTAACACTTCCAGTTTATTTTAAAAATATACATGAGCGGGATAAATTTATGTGAAGATATTTAGGCCCTGCTCATCATTAAAAGGCTGAACTGTGGCTGTATCTCATTTTCAAATTAACAAGCATGTAAGTCCAAACAGGGCCCACATCTCTTTTAGGTGCTCCAGAAATAAATCTCTATGTCTCATTCCGAGCACACAGGCAGCTGCCCACAGGGAAGCAGCGGGCTCTGGGCAGCTCCCCAAGGTGGGAACACCAGAAAGCCAGAGGGAACTTCAGGCAGGCTGGAAGAAAAGGACCCATCCCCAACGGAGGGTCCCGAACCAGCTTTCTTGGGGCTATGGATACACAGCAAAACGATATCTGGATAAGGTAAAAAAATCAGAGCCCCAATGACCCAGAGTAATAAGGAGTAAAAGTCAGTGACTTGTTGCACCTTGGATCATGGTAATTTTGGATCTTTTAATAATTTAACAATGAAAATAAAGTTTCATAGAAAACAGGTTTCTGCAACCAAATCGATCTAGGCTTCTTCTGCACTTTTTTTTTTTTTTTTTTTTGGGGGGGGTGTGTGGGGCTGGGGAGGAATCAAGGGGAGACCAAGGAAGCATTTCCAGGTACACTGTGAATGTTAGAGCATTAGGGTACACTGTGATGTTACGGCTTTATTTGCTTCTGGACTGATGTTATCAAGGAAAGAGGTTGGACTAATGACATTGGCCAGAGTGTGACTCTTCCTGGGAAAGGTGGTGGTGATGTTCAGCCAAGTTTTACTCTGTGTAAACCCCTTTGCATCACTGAAAAGGCTAAATAGATCAGTCTAGGTGTGTTTCTGGGTTCATGTCAGTACTATATTTTCTCCCTGCGCCCTCATGTGAACCCCAAACTGCATTAATCCAGCTTTCCAGAGAGTTCTGTTTAAAAATAATAAAATAAGCTTTTTAAAAAGTTAACCTAGAGAACATAGGCTATGAACTATTTTTAAATGGAGAAAAATTGAATGATAGTAGCTTTAAGAGAAAAAGGTGCTTCACGTAACAGCCGTGGCAGAGTCTTTCCTTGAGCATGACCATGACCATGAGGAATCATAAGCATGAAACTAAGCAGAATTTAGCTCCACTGGACTTGAGTGACAGCAGATGGGATTTCTTTCTTTTATTTCTGCTTTCTGTGGGTCATGGGAATACTGGAAATTTCTAAACATACAGTGTTTGAAAGCGGTAACTGAAACCTGGATAATGTGAAATATTGCTCATTTTTTTCCTGCTGTGTCTTTCCTGAAACGTTTCATATGGTCAAAGATACATGGAGGAAGGAAGTTGGCTTTTCTGTTAATGTAATTATATGAGAAGAAAGGTAATCAGCTGTTTTCATGCAATCTGATAACAAACTACAAGCTGTGCAAAACCTGCTTGCATAATAATAAGAAAGATGCACAATAAGCACTGAGTGTGATTAATTATCTGAGTACATTTGTATTCAATTTAGCATCAAAGAGTGACATGATCTGAATATTCGGTCGGTCTGGAGACCAGAACAGAAGTATGAATGAAAGAAACTCAAGTGCATTCTGGCAAATGCTGCACTTGAATATATTCAGTTTAGAATATAAAGCCTTGGAGGTAATTAGTAAATGTAGCCCTGATGGCAGTATATGCATGGCTCCTGTTATCATTAATGGTGAACATGTGGTTAACACCCTGAGCGCTCTACCAAAACTTTATTGAAATAGTTTCAAAAGATGTCCAAAATGCTGCAGAGCCTGAAGTAAAACAGACTGCTAATGCCAACTAATGTATGCAATAAAATCCATGGCAAGAGAGCACACTGATTAGGTGATGTTTTTCAGAATCTTATCTTTGGAGCATAGTTACTAATCTTGAAAATCCAGTGAGCAAACACTACACTCTATAGAGCGCGTCCTGCTCTATGATACAATTAAATACATCTAAAATATTTTCATACAAGTCAGACTCCTACAGCTGTGAGAGAATAGACTTCAGTAATTTCTTAGAACAGTAACATATTGATCCATTTTTGTCTCTCTCATTTGCATGCAAAGTTTAAAATTTATCATCCTATAATTTCTGCTTAGTGCTATAGGAAAATCGTTTTAAAATCCAATGCGTACTGTTGAAGAGGGGAAAAATTAAGCAATGGCAGAGCTGCAAGTGAAAATTCTGAGATTTTGGGGAAATGAGGTCAAAGGTTTTGCAGTAATAACTACCACCAACAGTGGGATGAGGCATGTTACATACCCACCTTGTGTTAATTTGCCTGGCTTCCCAACGATGGGTTTTGGTTTTGAAGCTTCTGATGTCATATCTTTTTGAAATAGAAATCATGATTGCCACTGCTTATACAGTGGCGATTACCATCTGATTTATTCTGTTACCTTAGGAGACCCCAAGCTCCTCCCCTGCCCTGGTAGGGTCTCACTCCTTCAGCACATGTTTGTGCAGTCTGAAGCTCAGTCAACGAGCAGCTCTCAGAAACGTGACGTGGTAACCATGGTGAACAGGCACCCAAGGGAAGTCACAACCATTATTCTGTATCTTTGAAAGGAAAACCTCACAGAAACTATTTATTAAATTTTACTGAAAATAGCAAGCAGCAGAAAGAAGTTAGGATAAGAGGAATTATAACCAGAGTGGCTTTCATAATGGAGCATTCGATACTTGGAAACATGGGTGAAAATAACCTCTCTGCTGTTCCTATTTATTTGCCCAGAACCCTACTATTTCAGAGTTATTCCTGGTGATCAATACCAGCTTAAAGACCCGCAGAGTAAATCCAGATGACTGGTGCTCAAAGTCTTGTTAAATGGTTGGTAATTTTTTTTCTGAAACTGGCTCTTCCTCAGCTTGCAAGCCAGGCTTTGCAGAAGCTGTGGTAGGAAGAGGAGTGATATATGCAGGGAATGACTGGGGCTCTGCACACTATTGAACAGGAGAAGAATGAGCGGAAAGCACAAAGAGAGGAAATTGGTTGTGCATGGGTGTAATGAATATGTGGCACAAAGAGGTAATTAAATGAAGAATGGTTTAGCAAATGAATAAAGGTATAGTATATATCTTCACAGAATAAACAGGCAGGCAATTTGTGTGAAGTTCTCATCCCTGTGCACATCTACTTGCTACTTCTATGTAAAAATATGCACTAGAGTAAAATACAAAACACTAGAAGGGTGGTTTGTGAACGCTTTCATGTCTGGCCTCTATGTTTTTGAAAATAGATACTGTCATGGAATAGCCTGCATGTTCACCTCATATGAGACTACCTAAAAGCTGCCTTACATACATAACGTGACCAAATAAAAATGTTTCCAGGTTATAAAGCTCAAGTTTGTTCTAAATGCTGAAACACAGTTTGTTAAGAAAGAGCAGTCTGTTTATGTGCAAGAGGAAAGAAGCAGTTGGGAGTAAAGACAAAGCTCTGCAAGACGCTTAACAGTTGTTCCTTGTCATTACAGGGGAGGTGCATATAGAAATGTAAATACTGCTAGAAAACCTTCACGTGAAGTATTCCCACACCCACACACATAAACCAGGGTCACAAAGGAAAATATTTACCAGAAGTGCAAAGAGACTTTATAACTCAGATGAGTTTCAGCATATTAACATTTGAAGAAAAGGTGTTTATTTTAGTTGGAGGGCTGAGTATTTTAATAAAGGTGCTTTATCCAATATAATGCCACACTTCTGTGCATGGGTCTTATTATGAATGGTTTATTAAACTGGTTCAAGTGGTCAACAGGCACTGCAAATGCATTTACTTTAACTTTAATGTTGCATGTTACATTAGAAATGGCTGGATAAACATATCTAAGACATTTAGCAGTGTGAAGTGTAGCCCTAAAATTCAAGTAAATGTGTTTTTAATAGGGGTTGATGTGTTATGACTATCCTGCGCCATAAACGTTATGCATACTATTTTTGAGATATTTACACATTGCTAGATTCCATCTATAGTTCTCCTGTGTTTGTTGAATTATATAAACAAACGTTAAAATAAGTGTAATGGTCAAGTGTAAAGTTCCCTCTCAGACCTCCACTGCAGACACCAGTTTGGGTATTCCAGCGCTGTTAAGCATTCAGGACTCTCACTGAAAGCAGTAAGATCAAAACTACAGTTCAAACGAGTAGTCGAAGTGTTGGCACGTTTATCTGAGTTTTCTTGATATGGAAATCAAAAATGGCAGATTTGCCTGTTTCCATACATTCTCAGTGAAATCAGATAAGATAGAACTTAACATGTTAAGGCCAGTTCATGAGGACCACAAAACAGCTTATGCTGGAGCATTTCATTACATCTAGACTTCTTTATAACTGGTATGGGAACCATATCTATAGTGAGAAATAAAATAAGTTAAGGTTGCCTGCAGTTCCTGTGATCAACCTCTAATTTTCAGTTGCTTATAACTATCTCCACACTTATGTTTGCTTTTGGCAACATAATTCAAGCCACGTTATTTTGGATTTCATCTCCAGCTATACCTATGAGAACATGTTATTTGACAGCAGAGTCCTCTTGTGTCAAAGAAGTGATTTTTGCTGACTTTGAAATAAAAAATTCCCCAAAGAAGAAATCTTTGCAAACCTCCGTCCCCCCCCAGCTTGCCAGAGAGTTGTTGCAGAGCTTTGCACTTGGCTCCTACTGAGGGGTGACTCAGCCTGCTTATGTTGGGTCTCCAGCTGCTGGAAGGGTCATATCATTTTGCATTTTGGGGTTTCTGTCACAACCAGGCTCAAACTGACAACAAAAGCCTGTCCTGCCTTTGCTTTTTGCTGTGCTGGTGGCAGAGGCAGCTCGGGATAAGAAACCTTATGTGACTGAAATGATGAAGGGTAAGGACTCAGAGAGGAAAGCAGGGAAATGAAGGAGCAGGGCCAAATGAGGTCATAGGAAATGGATGAGATATGAGGTGCAAGTAAAAATAAGAAAGCCGAGGAGGATATTAGGAGCCATAAAGAAGAAGGGACAGGAGCGATGATGATGGTAAAGGGGGGACTTGAATGAATGCAAGGGCGCTACTCAGAGAAGCGGGGCAGGAGACAGGAAAAATAGCAGCAAGCAGAAGGAGATAGGGGAAAGGAAATTGAAAATGTGAAGCGAGTTAGACCCGCATAAGAACATAAGCCAGCTGACCACTGACGTACCTGGCTCAGCTGTGTTTGTCGAATGGACCATTTACTACCTGGTGCAGTGCTAGTAAGGGCCCTTCTGGTAAAATGTGGTCCTGTGTCTCTATATTGCGTACAGCTATGCAGCGTGTTGTGAAGCAAGTGCACGAAGAGGACACTGCAGTTCATAACTCCTTTAGTGTTTGACAGTCAATCTAAACATGCTCTTGAGACACAGAAGCAAACACACTTATGAAGAAGGTCGGTCACAAGATGTCCCTCTTAGATGTGTCCCAGCGGCTGTATGCCTATGCTTTTATGTGTCTGCAATGAAAAAGATGAATCTGGGTAATTCAGTTCTGGAATGGGTAAGTGTCAGAAAAAGGTCTTTGTCTGTGCGAGGCAAAGAAGCCTGCAGTGAGCCCTGAAAAGATGCCACGTGGGCAAGCAGGCTGGGATGAAGGAAAGGCCCAACCAGGTATTACCTGTGGGGAAACAAGATCTATTTCCCTTCCTGGGTTTTACTGGTGGGGAGGGAGGACTGTTCAGGAACAGGTAGTGTTTGGAAGCTCCACACTTTCTCGTTTCCATCTTGCCAGGGATTGGGAAATGCTGAAATCACCAAAATCGCCAGTCTGTAAGCGCACACACTAAGTACATCAGCGCATCAGATGGCTGAGATGGGGAGGTTTTATGCCTGTAATTGGGAGTGTCCACAATTCTCCATTTCATAAACGGGATAACAGACCTCCTTATCTGGACAAAACGTAATCATTTTCGTGACTTTACATGTTTTACACACCCATAAAAGCTCTTGCCTCATTGTCTGACTTCCTTACATGAAACTTTTACCTAAACAGCTTGTATTATTTGCAGCCTGGGAGGAGACACACTGAAAAAGGAATATTAGAGCATTTCAACACTGTCCACAGCTCTGTTTAGCTCTAAATTATACAATTCTTGAATTAGCTACTGTCTGTTTTCAGTAGTTTTCCATTACAAGGGGTCAGGCACCAGAGGAAATAGTTTTCTAAATCAGAAAGGAATATTAAATGACACAGCTGATAAGTATGAACAGTGGTGCAGAAGATTTATTGAGTAATGTGTTAGGTTGATAAATGATAACATTTATTTGCAATTTGAGGATGTGACCCAAATGACACTCATTAGCTCAGCTTGTGTAGAACCGATTAGTTTTGTAAATTTATTATTTGTCTGGTGCTATTGGAAGAAGAGTCTGTTTTAATTGATTGGAAATCTGTTTTATTTCAGCGAATATTACATATTCTGTTCTTAATTGTATTCTGTTGTTTCCTCCTGAATGTCAGGGATATTATAGTCTATTACTTGAGCAGGGGAGTGCTTGGCATCTTGCTAAAAGGCTGTAGTGAACGCATTAATCCATACATACAGAGGTGGTAATAAAGCAAGATTTCTATTACCCACTGGGCTTCTTAGGAGTACACTGGGAGTGAAATGAGGAAGCAGCTGGCTCACGGACAAGTTGCTCTCCTTCTGTTGGTGGAGGTTGAATGACACATGTTCAGTTTCCCAAAAAGGTTCATGATTTAAGAGCACGATTCCAATTACACAGAGCTTTTTGTCTGTGCCCATCACCAGTGCCAGGTGAGGACACTGAGGAAATGTCTCTGGCTCTCTTCTGGACCCCCAGTAGTAAAGTGTAGGGCTTTGGAGAACCCAAGAAGAAACTGTTGTTTTGGGGGCTTTGCAGCAAAAGTCCAGTGAATGTTAAACAATTACAATTTTCTATAGGTCTCTCTACTCCAGAAAATTGAATAGAAAATGGTACCTTTGATTTAGGAGAGTTCAAAAAGCCTAAAGAAAGGAAAAGGTTTTCTGGGAGCTGGGGTCTGTGCAATAGTCTGAATTAGGCAAGAACCTTCAAAAGCTTTTTTAAGGACAAACACTGGCCTGTTGAAATCAGGAAAATATTTGTTTCCACAAAAATATTGATGTAAAACTCTTCAGAGAGGAAGGCTTGCATGTTATTGAAGTGTTCCATTGCAACCTTTTCTAAACCCATTTAGGTGTTTTCTGAAGGCTGGAAATGAGTTTTGTTTTGATACTATGTTATCCCTTACTGAAGTGTAAACATTGGAAGATGAAAACTGAAATGAAACCTGAGAAAAACTAAAATTTTGGCTGGACCCATGAGAACTCCCTCAGCCTCACAGCCCTTTTGTAATGGGGAGTGAGATGTCAGCGCCTCACCCACACCTGGCAGCCACAAAAGTCCATGGCAGAAAAAATTCTGGTGCAACCAAGAAACTATTTCTTGGCTCTTTGTCACAAAGGTTGAGGTGATAATTTAGTTTCACCAATTCCTGCTTCCTTCAAATAAGCTGTAACATATTTAAAAGAAGAGACCCCCCCCCCCAAAAAAAAAGGAAGCTGTCCCTTTGTTTCAATAGGTTCTTTGTTTATTATATCATCAGAAAAGATGGCAATATGTCATAAATCTCAAAAAAAACCCACACTGGAATATTTTTCCTCTGTGTCCATTTTTTAGGACACCTTTTAGAGTAAGGAAAGCCTGCAAACGCACGTGGTGAAAGAAGTAAATCCACAGATTCAACGGTTCTCGAGAAGAAATCTCTGCCTGTTCACATTCAACTAAAATTGAAAGAGCTTCTACAACCCCGGATACATCTATTTCTTTCTTTCTGATTTCCTCTGACTCTTCCTGTGATTACAAACTAGGGCTAAAAGAGTTCTGCTGAAAGGCAGTAGCGTAACACTGGATGGTGCTGTTCAACGAAAACACAAAGGAACAACAAGCACTTCCTTCCTAAAAAGAAGCATTTCCCTCATTTGAAGGATTCGCACTTCCTAGTAAATACTGAGATTTAAATAATTTTCCTTGGGAAAGTTGAGGTCTAGTGTTTGGAGGCAAAGGACACCCCCCCATGTCTTTGCACTGCCATTCCCCCATCTTCCAAGAGCAAGCCCTTATCATGGGGTTATTGACCATTACGCAGGGAAAGGGCTTGTGACTTCTTTTGTTTGAGCCATACTTATTTGCAGGAGTAAAGGTGCACTCACCAGAAAAGGGACCTTTCCTTGCACACCCCTGTTGCCTGACTTGGGTATCAGTTTGCTAGTTACTTCAGGGGAAGCATTTTTCATCCTGAACAGAACTTGCAGCTAAAAAGTATTTCCTGACAAAAGGATCTGCTCAGCCAGTGTTTCCTACCAAAAAAGGTTCAGCTATGATAAATTATTGTTCACTGATGGCAATTCATTTTGTCGAAAAAATTCCCAGATGTGGCCGTTACTGACACGGCCTCCTTGTTTGTTTGTGCAGTCAGTGCTCAAGGCTGGGTGACGGCAACCCGCTCTGTCTCAAGGCAGGACAGCACAGCTCCCGCTGTATTGCTGAGGGAACCTGTGCATGCACAGGGCACAGACTTTGTGTAACAAATACACAAGCATCCTGCTTTTTCACACAAATACCTACATAAAACTGTATTGTCATTTTCTTTGGTTGCATTTCCTTCCTTCAAAACGGATTTCAGACACATCTTTGGGAGAGATACTAACATCTTCCTGTCTCTTCATATTCTTACATTTTTCTCAGAGCCATTTTATATCTTCTTTTCCTGGGTGTGATTTTTATTTACTTTAAAAATCACATCTTTCTTCATGTAGTTATGAGCTACTAAAACCATGGAGCTCGCTGAGAGACCAGTGCTGTTGCATGTGCTGCAAAAGGCAGCTGCATGGAGCCCTGAGGGCTTTCCATACTTATTGATATAAATCCCGGCATTGGGGTTTGTGCCAAAGTTTTGCTCAAGTAAAGCACGCAAAGTCAAAACACACACCATCTCAGGAAAACTGGCCAGCGCTGCCATCTGCAGGGTGGGCTGCTTAAATTATCTCTCTTGCTGTTTTGGCTCCTGAAGCAGAGATAAATAAGGCTTAAAGTCCATCTCTGCCCTAGCTATTTTCTTGGGTGTGGGAGATCTGTATTAAAAGCACAGCACAAGATGATCCTTAAATGATGTTTATTAATTAGCATAGAAATGTGTTTAATCGAGATTTAAATTTCCTGAAACAAATTTTTCATCTGCTATTTTAAGCAAACGCATCAGTTACTGCAGTCAAATCTTTGGAGCAGAAAATGCTGTATGGCTTTGTATGAAAACATAAACTTGCTCATAATTACAGAGCTGCTACTTGCACCTCCGTAATGACATTATCCCTTTTGTTGTTCACACATTATCATTTGCCGTGCAAAATAAGTATGCATGGTAAAACTGTTAATGAATAGTACCTGGATGCATTTTCAGGAATGGATCTTAGATATGCTTTGGTGGATGCGAGAAAGTGTAGCTCTGTGCTCATACGATCAGCCAGACTTGAGCAAATCAAGCCAATAACAGCATTTTTTTCCTGATAACCATCAGGTTTGGCTAGTTCCAGTCTGTCGGTATTTAAAAAATTGCTTGCAGTTCTTTATCTATTGCAAGGTCATTTTCTACATAGGGTTTTCTCCCATTTTTCTACAAACACTGAAGAAGGACATACATCAGCCAAGCAAAGCAGCTGCAGCTCATACATGAAATTACAGCTAGGAACAAATATTTTGAAGGGCTACACGGTGCATGTCTGTTGTGCTAGCCTTGCAGCAAATGACAGCAATACAGACATTAGCCCACTATCTTTCTTGCACTTGCATGACCTTGTCCTGGGTGCGGCCGCTGTCTGTCCTAGCAACTGAGCATCAGCTCCAGCACTCTTTTATGTGTCTGACAATTCCTATCACATCTACCTCCAAAGTCAACACTAATATGTTCTTATTTATGCAACTATGGTAAATACCCCCTGTCCCCCCCCCCCCCGTCCCCCCCCCCCAATTATTTTTTCATTCCTTGCAAGTAGAAATAATTATTATTTTTCCTTGGTACAAACTATGCCAGCTCCATGAGACTGTAGACAGTACTGAAAAATAAATGCAGCTTTACCTCTGGGTTCTCTACTTATGCTTTCCACATAACTCCAGGACAGAGGAATTAATATTGCTAAACACTGAGAGGAAGGACATAGTCATTCCACTACTAGCCCACAGATAACACAAGAGCTGGTTATTATTATTTAATGCTGCAGCACTATCCATGGGCTCTGTGCTTCAGTTTCCTCTCACTAATAAGTGTATAACAGAAAACCATACCTTTATAGGAGAGCACTCTGCATGTGCCAGACTGGACTTTGGGTTGTTTTGCTGAGGATTTATGCCGCTTCCTACCAAAGCTCTGTGGTCTGCATGGTTTGTAACAAAGGAGCAGGAATGCCTTAAGCCTTTATCTTTTCCTTTATCTGGTGGGCCGAATGCTGGTAAGGATAACCATCAGACCCCAGTATAACCATCAGGAATAACCAACATGTAGGAATTCGCAGTCACCTCTTGGCTTTTTTTGTGTTTCTCTTTTTTTTTTTTTTTTTTCTTTTACTTGTGCTCCCGAATGGCAGCTTCTGTAACATTCAGCGGTGTCCTGGAGGCAGACTTGTCTGCTTAAGAAAGGTGTAAGAACTGTACCTAAGCTGGACCCAACATATTTTTAAAATCATGTATTAACTCAAAGGTACAAAGATTGAAATATCACCTACATCTTTGACACTTTAGTCAGTTTTTAGAATAGCGCAGGGAAGGTAAGGAGTTAAATTCATGCCATAGATGAGAAAAAGACTCAAAAAGTGTTGCATATTTAGCCTGAAAGAAAAAGCAGACTGGATGACGATCTCATTACTGTGTCTAAATATATAAAAAGATTAGTCCAAATATATAAAAAGATTACAGAGGAATCTGGTCGTGACCTACCTGGTTGGACTCTGTGAAAATCAAGGGAAGATATATTGACCATGACGGACAGTGAAATCTACACAGAAATGTAACAGGGAAATTCGTAATAATGCCCTCTGAGCTGGACTACAGCACGAAGTCTCGAAATAGAAAATGCATGTAAGAGAGTTTTACAAATAACCCAAGCTGAGGTGTGAGGAGTAGAGGTATACGTGGAACACAGTATTCTTATTGCTGCTCCTTAAAGTTTATTAATACACTAAGCATTGTGAAAATTATCAAGACAGCCTGGACGAATGTTTTTGTAGAAGCTGTGTTCGCATTTGTTGATGGTTGACATAGTAGATGAGGACGGTTTAAAATATACAATCCATAGAAAATGGGGAAAGGCTAGAATGTTGGGAAGAAGCTTGCCAAAGCTAGCTGCTCGACTCAGGGCTGTGTTTATCTGGCCCACACCCAACCCTGGTAATGAGTCCCTGCTATATGCATAGTATAGGGATGTATGGTGTAAAAGTAAGGTTTCTTAAAACTTTTTCCAAACTTAGAGCTGGCTTAAAAAATGTGAAAAAGGCTGCCAACAGGTGTTTTAGTAAATGAACTGCCACTTAAGAAAAAAAATAATCTTTTTAGCTAGTGAGAAAAAATAAACATCCATAAAAATAACACTCATATTGGTGAGGAATTGCATAACCAGGGCAGACAGCCCCACAACCTCAAAATTAGGAAATTAAGAACAATGAGGGAATTCACTCAGGCAGGGCTTTTTACTCAGGGTGGAAAACACAAAGAGTAAGTTATCAAGGAAGGTCATAAAAGGCGATGGCATAAATGAATTTAAGAGACAGCTAGACATTTTTATGGAGAGAAGGGATTGAAGAATTCAGAGCCAGTGACAAATCAGGGAGATGGGGTTGAGATAAAATTAACGAGGACAGGCTTTCTTGTGGCCAGAGGCATTTTACTGTCCAGCAATACCTTATGTCCTCTGTCATCACATCCTAATCTGACGCTGACATCTGAAGGTAGCATAAAATCTTTTACACCTCTTAGTATATTAAAGAGAAAAAAGTGCTTTCAGAGTTTTCCCCCAAAGGGAAAAAAATAATGTTGCTTATTCACTTTTCAACACATGCACATAGTTGCACCAGATGCTGAAAGGATTCAGCCTCAGCAACTACACAGTTGCCTGGTTATAAACTCAGACTATTGTCCCTTGGTTGCTTTAAAATTCCCTGTAGCGAGGTTTCAATCATATCTCCTTCAAGTTTTAAGCAAGGTTGTGTTTATTTTTCCGGTACTACTTCTTTAGATCCTGGAGAGCAACCAGAGGTTCCCATGGAAGTGTCCTGCTTCTCCAGTGCTGGATTAACGCATCTTGCTCTTGCATCACCTTTGCTTGTTGGTACATTGCCATATGCTGACAAGGCTTGGCAGACTTTGACAAGGTCCCTGCATCACCAGCAGCCGGGCAGGGCATCCAGAGGTCTCTGATGACTTTTTTAAGACTATAAGCTCTTGGTGCAAAAATCCGACCTTGAATAAAGGGAAGAGCAGCTCATGCTGTTAATTTTATCCAAAACTGGAAGACAGCTGTGTGCCAGTCAGGAAACCGATGTGTCCCACACTGTTTAGGAGTTAATGCTCGTGAAAGGAAGATTGAAGGAAATGGGCCTTGACGTTTTGGAGAATGTAGATTTACATTAGTTCAGGCTTAGAAGTACAGAGGACAAGTATAAGGCATGGACAAGGACATCTGGGATAATAGGACATCTTCACAGACAAACATGAACAGCAGTGCTATTGCCAGCAGGACATGGGATAGAAGGACTTTTCTAGGTGTTAGACAAACCTCAGGTAACTCAGAAACCTTTGTGAGAGCCTGTTGGCCACCTCTGGGACACCAAGTCCACCTGCCAGGCCAAACCTTTCCCTGGGTCCAGAAGAGCTTTCCAAGACCAAAGAGATCAAGCACCAAATAATGTATATGCTTTCCTCAGAAATTCATGCAGGTGTCTTGTAGCTGTGATTTGTGGGAAATGTGTGTCTGTGTTCCCAGTGTCTTCTCTCAGCTTCTTCCTTGCAGGAAGGGCAGGAGAATGAGCCTGGCTCCTCCGGGATGACCATGCTGAGAGGAGCATGTAGCAGTAAGGGACAAGTGTCCTCAGCTTCTCACTGCATGTGAGAGGAACTGAGCCCAGACTCTAGGTCAGCATCAGGGGTGGTGAGCTTTGCAGTATGCATATTCTAAAGAAAATACTCAGCTACAAAACATTCCCATCATACTGACAAAACGCAGTGATGCTGTCTTATTTGCAGAATCTTTTTTCCTTCTTGCTAATAGCTTCATCTTATTCATATATATTAAATTCACACAAAAGCATGTGTGTTTTCCCTTTTTAATCCTTTTCATGGATCTCTATAAATATATATCCCTTACACCCCTTTGTAGAGAAGCTTAAGAGGTTTTTATGGTATGGCATTTAAAACAAAGCACGTCCTGGTTTGTGTAGCGTTTACTGTAACCGACTGCTTAATCTAAACCATGCTAATGAAAGCTAAACACAAATAATGCTAATTTGCAAAAAAATGCTTGATGTGATTAGACTTCCATTGAACACAACAGCAAGACTAGAATGTATTTTCCTTCCTTTTTAGCTGCTGTAATCTGAATATCAAGAGCTTAAATCCATCAGGAGCCCAGCAGGCAGCCCACCTTTATGAAGAACTTTACCCTTAAAAATAGAATGAAAACGGCTATTATGAGCCATCAGGGGATGGGCAGCCCTGCAGGCTCAGTGCGTTTAGCTAATATGGAACAGGAGGAGGTGGAAGTTCTCAGATTTGTTTTTGTTTTAAACGGCCCCTCTGCTTCCCAAGGAGCTGTGTTGATGGACTCTGAAAGAAAGCTGAGGTCAACTCTTTGTCTTGATGAGTTAGTGGAGAAATATTTAACTGGGGCCTTATGAAAACTACTTAGCTGTAATAATAACATCAAATCACTGTTAAATGTGTTTCAGGAACTGTCATTAGCAGCATAGCTATACAGCCTAATTCTATTTGTTTAAATAAAGATCTCCCAGGCTCACATTATTCTAGTATATATTTGAAAAGCTCAGCTGCTGAAAACAGAAAACTGGAAACAGAAAGCAGGGTTTGGATGATATCCAAGCTTTATCACATCCATTCTTTAGTGTGGGCATGTAGGGACAGAGATAGGGCTTTATGAGCTCTATAAGCAGTAACACAGTACGATTCCTTTTTGCCATTCTGTGATGCAGCTGAAAAATGAAATCACCAGCTCCACCTTATCATGGGGGTCCTGGCAGGAAATATTTATGATGGCTCAGAAGGAACTGTCCATTTCTCTCTTCTTTCCTGGTGATCAGAGAATCACTCTGCAGCGAAGACAGGGAACTTAAAAAAGCGGTTGCCCAAAGACAGGATGGGGAGCTACTAGTGCAAATGATGCTTAAGACTGAACACATGAAAAAGAATAGAGTAGAAAATAGAGTATTTTCACTCGGAAGGGACCTACAACGATCATCTAGACCAACTGAAAGAAAAAATGAAAAGTAAGAAAAAGTAGATTTCAGTTATTTGTGTCCTAGTCTTTCTCTAAAGTATCTGGGATATGAGATCCAAAACTGTATAATGAGGAGACATCCTCAATTATTAGGAACCCCAACCGTACAGTTAGAGAGACATCCACTTAAAAGAAGTAAGTGGAAGGCATAAAAAGAGGAGAGCCCTTACATGCTGTCCCCACTGCAGCACAGGTCTCTCACTTGGGACTTCGGAGATGCGCTATCATCCGCTTGCATCTCACTTGAAAGAGGCGAATTAAGAGAGGTATCTGTGTGCTTTCTGTTGAAGAACTGAACACTCACTTAAGAACACTTTAGCATCCTGGCTAAATGTGGAACAGGACTTTTAGAAAAGAAGTAGTTTTACCCTCTTTATTAGTAGACTGAGGTTATACCTGTAGCCTTGGGGTGGGGCTGAAAGGTGTCCTCAGCCAGAGGTGGGATCAAATTTGTGTCCCTTTCTCAGTAGTTTTTGGCAAGGATGCAGTCACCATCCCTCTCTCTAACTGTTTTCCACATTTCAGAAGTGATATAAGGTTCATTAGTCCAGAAAAATTGAATGTGCAGCCCAAAAAGCAAGGCCAGCTGCAAAGGAATCATTGTAAAAAGGATGCAGGAGAGAGACTTTATAAAGAAATGCAATTAAGAATAGTGTTGATGGGCTAATTTTAAAGTGAGTATACAAAAGTATAGTGGATAACAGGTGAAAAACAGGTCAAGAATGTCTTAAGCACCCACTTCCAGCCAACACTGGCTGGAGTGCCCCTCAGTGCACTCAGAAGCCCTGCAAGAAACACTTTAGACCAATATATGCAAAAAGGACTTTTATAAAACCACTGAGAGCAGGGGATAAAAATAGTAAATACTGTAGCTATTATTTGGAATAATGTCGTGGTTTAGCCCCAGTCAACAGCCAAGCACCACGCAGCCACTCGCTCACTCCCCCCTGGTGGGACGGGGGAGAGAATCGGAAGAGTAAAAGTGAGGTAACTCATGGTTTGAGATAAAGGCAGTTTAACAGGTAAAGTAAAAGCTGTGCGTGGAAGCAAAGCAAAACAAGGAATTTATTCGCCACTTCCCGTGGGCAGGCAGGTGTTCAGCCACCTCCAGGAAAGCAGGGCTCCATCACACGTAACAGTTACTTGCGAAGACAAATGCCGTTACTCCAAATGTCCCCCCCTTCCTCCTTCTTCCCCCAGCTTTATATACTGAGCGTGACGCCATATGGTATGGAATATCCCGTTGGTCAGATGGGGTCAGCTGCCCTGGCTGTGCCCCCTCCCAGCTCCTTGTGCACCTGGCAGAGCACGGGGAGCTGAAAAAGTCCTTCACCTGTGTAAGCGCTACTTAGCAACAACTGAAACATCTCTGCATTTTCACCACTGTTTCCAGCAAAAGTCCAAAACACAGCCCCCATGCTGGCTACTACAAAGAAGTTTAACTCTATCCCAGCTGAAACCAGGACAATATGCAAAAAGCACTTTTATAGAACCACTGAGAGCAGGGGATAAAAATGGTAAATACTGTAGCTATTATTTGGAATAATATACTTGAAGTGGAGAGATGAAAACCCAGAGGGTCTTGAATGAGCTGTCAGGATCCAAATGAAATGCTTAGCTAGGAAAATATTTCTTTTCAGTCTGGAAATTATATTAGCCAGCTATGCCTCTCCTTCTGTGGGTGAAACTGAAAAAGGGCATTCTTAGGACCAGTTAAAAACATTGTCATTTGTGGGTTACTGCTTTGAGTAAAATTCTTTAGCTAACTCATATTACATTTCTTTATCCGGTTTCCAAATTCCTTCACTCTGCACTCGGAATGAGAACATATTGCAGATGACTGATGGTACCTGAGCCTCCATTCAGAGCAGGACTGACCCATATGAACAGTTCTCTGAGCTGGGAAGGAGACATTGCCCCAAACCTGCCGGAGCAGGACATGGTCAAGATCTGCTTTTAGTCAAACCAGTCCTGTAGTCAAAGATATTACTGTGGCTTTATCTGAAAGCAGAATTTGATCTAAAATCTTCATTACGTGCAAATTTCACCAGGAGATTGCATAGTTAAGGTCTCTGAACACATTTAAAATAATCCTCTTTTGCTTTATGTAATGAATAGAATAGATGGAATTGCTTTCCCAGACTTTCTAAGGAAATTGAAGTGATGTGTTAAAGATTTAACAGCTTTTATTTCTCTTTTCAGATCTTAACCCAATATCAAATATTAAAGTACTAATATATTTAAGGAAACCAGAAGTTGCTGTTATAATTAATTTCCTTTCTGAGAAAAAGTATTGCCAACTTCTTTTAGAAAGAATGTGAGTAATCCTTTAAAAGAAAACCAGAGCAATTGTGTGTGCATGTATGAAAGCCTTTTTCTTCTTTTTCCCTAAATCTCAACTATAAAGGCACATTGTTTTTGTTGTATATAAAGGCAAAGACACATAATCTGAAATGAGCATATCATGTCACGCGAGTAAAACAAAAGTAAAAAATGCATTTAAAATATAAAAAATTCAAATCCTGCAAGACACATGGCCTCTAACTCTGGTGAGAAACAGGCAGAGGAGTAAAAACTGAGCAACCCTGAGCCCACTGAATTTTCTACCAGATCTTCACCTTCCTAAAGAGGCATGTAATTGCAGCACGGGTAACTGAGGGTTATAAAATGAGCTTAATCTGAGCAACGGATTGGGAAGTATAGAGAAAGGGAGAGAAGGCTGGCACCAAAATATCCAAACAACGATTTCATTGTTCTTTCAAATGCACTGTTAAAGTTACAGGCTTGTATTAATCACCTGGGAGGGCATGCAATGGCTTCATGAAGCAGTGCTAGTCATAGTTCATGTGTACGTCTTCATTACCCTCGCAGATGTGCCAAATGGTTTCTGTTTTCTTTCTGGCTGGAGACAAAGGAGAATGAGCCTTGCCAAGTACCTAAAATAGCTTTTTTTTGTTGTTCTAACTTCAACAATGTAAACAGCCACTTGTTTATCTTTTAAGTTTATTTACAGATTACTCAATAAAAGATTAATCATGAATTTAAAATTTCTGGTAGCTGATGATAATAGAACTGTGCAAATACATTTCACAGTTCACAAACCTGTGAACAAAGAAGGAAGAGGAAAGGCAAAATTTCAAAGGTGGGCCATAGAAATATATTTAAACAACTATTTTTCCGTACTGTTCTTCTTATCACCAGAAGGGTTGCCATTTGAAAGCAGGCAGTGATACCTGGAAAAATACACATCACATTTGACACATGGCTTACCATCCCGCTGGAGAAAGGGTGAAGCAGGGTGGGCTCTGTGCATCTGTTCAGGCTCTTTGGAGCAATGCTTTCTTCTCTGAAATATGGGCTGGAGAAATCCCTTGTGTGGTGTTAACAGCAAAAACGCAGTGTGTGAGGTCCTGGGGGAAGATCATGGCTTGGGGTGGGCTGATGGCCCCACTTCTGTGCCCACATTGCCTTGCTTTCCTTGGCAGAGGCAGACACCCAACAGGATGGAGAGGGAGCACGATGGCATCACTGCTTTTGCATATGTAATCATCAGTTCAGTGGCTCTGCACTTGTCGTCAGCTGCATGAAGGTATTGCTTTGGGGTGTTGTTTTGTTTTGGTGGGTTGGAGTGTTGTTTATTTTTTATTTTTTGCAGTATAACATTTTAGAGTAAAAAACAAATCCTAAAGAATAGGACCACCATTTATTTGCGCACTATATAAAGGGGTTTAAAATATAATAATAATAGTTATTATCATTATTATTATTATTATTTCTAGCTTGTTTGTTCATTCAAAAAGTCAATGGAGATGTCTGGTGCTTGTGCAACTAGATGAGCATGCCAAAAATACAGTAATATTTAAAAAAAATCCAGTAATATTAAAAAAAATCCTCAACAAAACTTCCTCAGGGCCACAGCTGGAAGCAAAATGATGGCTGACACAAAAGTGACTGATCATGTCACCTATCTTCATTTACCCTTTGGTAAAGTATATGATGAGGTAAACCCATCTAGTAAATACAATGTATCTGGAATATACCGGTTAACTTATTTTTTTCCTCTCTTTTGTTCAACTTCATCAAAGATTCATTTAAAATACTAATGTTCTGCAGTCTATTATCTGAAGTTAAAAGAAGCATATGGTGCTTTGTGAAAAAAGATAATTAGATTTCTTGTGTGCCTTCAGTATTATAGTTTGTTAATGCACTTTAATGGAGTTTACAAACAGAATAGGCAGAATAAATGATAGAAGAGATTAAGGGGTTTAAAATTATGAGTTTTGGTTTTCTGGGTTTGTTTCTTGGAATATCATGACTGTCCCATGAGCTGTCTACTGCAGCATGCTTTGTTCCTTTAGGCATTGCTAGATGTTTCAGAAGAAAGTACAATAATCCTGGTGGTAATGGAAAGACCTGGTCATAACCGTATTTTCCTCCTAAGCACTGCAGTTAACTCTTATGGCCTGAAGCACAAGGGCTCATAGCCCCTTCATTATGTCCTTATTCGGTGTTCTGTCAATGTTCACTCCATCCATACCAATGGCTAGTCATTCATTTGCATCCTTCTAAACTCCCTCCCCGTATTTTATCTGACAGCAATGAATTAAACAAACTGCATACGCATGGTCTAAAAACCAGTCCTTTCATTAGCCTGATTTTATTTTGTAATTTCATGCTCAAAGTGATGCCAACCATGTAACTAAGTAACAAGTTGAAGTCTTAAGAATCTTAAATAATCTTATCTATTGATATGCAACTTCGCACAAACATTGTCTAGACATTTTGATGTATCCTTTTCAACTCCTGGAAGGAGGCTTTGAGAAAAAAAGGTTTGAGGCAAGACATGAAACCACTGCTGTACATCTGCTAGGCTCACTTCTGTCTGCATTTGGAATGAAAAAAATGCATATGAGGAAATAAAGTAAAATGCTCCATAAATTTACTATACCTAAATCACCATGATTTTTTTTTTCTTAGACATTATAAATTTTTCAAAAAAAGGAGAAGGAAAAGCAAGTGGATATGTTGGGTTTTGGCTTTTAGCAAAACATCTGATTTGGTACAATATGGAAAATTATTAGTTCAGGTAGAGAAGGTGGTGATGAAGTCATCAGTTTAACACATGTAGAAATATAACATACAGTATTCGGCTTCATGCCATATATGAGCCGCTCTGTAGGGCACTAGAAAAGAGCAACTGCAGCCTTTTTCCAATTAAGATAATGAAATATTTAAGTTACTGAATAAGTATATGAAGTGACTTGCTGCATACATTGCATGTTGTCCCTCTTCAGATGATCTCTAGAATCCAGGCTTGATTTGGTACACAGAAGGTGTAAAGCATCAGCAGGTGAGGAGAGCTTGTTTACAAAATCAGATTTGTTTCTGCTAAACCACTGAATGGGGGAGATATGATTGCCCTTGATAATTTCATTTGCTGAGGTGACTAGTGGTACTGCCTTTTGAAATAACCCAAACTCAAGAATACATGGGTCACAGTAGCAAGGTTTGCATCCAAGAGGAACAGCTTTCATTTCCCGCTAAAATGACAGTGAAAAATAACATTCCCCTTGTCACATGTATTGCCAAGGTGTGGGAGTCAAATAAACTTCAGTCCTCTCTAATGGAAGGGAAAATGTAGTCCTGCCTATATAATGTCTTCCCTTAATGCAGCGTGTCCCCAGCCCAAACTGATTTACTCATTCAAATAGTATTGTATCATTTCCCTTATTTCTTGTCTAATTTCATTTTGTGCTAAGGTTTTTACATGTAATCGCTATTTTTGCATAGCCTTACTTTTCAAAGACAGTTTGTTTTATTTCTTAAAATATATTTATAAGATAAAACATTAGACCTCTGGCCTCGTTGGCTAACAGGACATAGGCAAAGTAATTTTTTATACTTATGTGGTAATTTAGAATATTAAAAAGACATTGGCTATAAAGTTTTATGTGTCTTCTTATTTTTATGCAGACCCACAGCTGATATATTTATACTGCAGCATACTCTGGGTTGTTTGATATTATTATTCTCCTATACCATAATATGAAAGATGCATATGACTCTTTTTTTACTCACTAAGGTTTACATAAATGCTTCCTACAGGGTCTTTGATTTTTTAGTCATTAATGAATCCCAAGGTCTAGTTATGAGGCAGTATAAGTAAACAGCCACTCATAAATGATAAAACTGCAGGATTTCATTGCTTCCTTGGAGAATACAGTGTAATTTCAAGGCTCTCTGTGACCCATCTTGTCCATCTGGTTTAGTCATTTCAGATGGAAAATAACAAGATTGGTCCAAAAAGCTTCAGAAATAGGTAAAGTGAGAAGCAAACTGAGAAGCAACTAATAATAACATTGCAGTTAAGCTTTCAACTAGTACAAGCATCTACAGAAGAAGTTGCTGCATTCAGTGAGTCCTGCTCTATGCATATAAGATGAGCTCTTCACAACAGACGTAGGGATACATCTATTCAATATTATTGTTCTCCTGTACATTAGTATTAACAATACACAGGATTTTCATTTCCTAACATTTACACAAATACTTGCGTTGAGTACTTTGCCAGCCACTACTGACCCCCAAGTTTTGAGTCCTTTGCAGACAGACACACTGACCCTCCAGTACAAGGAGAGAAATGAGCACAAGGGAAGTGACTGTCCCATCTCCTGCAGAGCAAAGCTCTCAAATTCCCCCTCAGAAAACAAAGAAGGAAGCAGAAGTTGGCCGGAAAAAAACGCCAGGGCTTAAAATGGCTGTTGTTGAAACCTGGCAACAAGGACCTTTTAAAACTTGATTAAAAAAAAAAGGAGAAAAGAAATGTAACCGTCTCTTGCCAGCTCAGCAGCATGGAGGCCAGGTTTGTTTAAGCTGAGAAATGGGCATGTTTGCCTTCAACTGTTTTGAAACAGGTGACAGATATTGTGCCAGAATTAATTTACTGGCACAATTATTGTTTCTTCGAGTCAATGTTTGACCTAGACCTAGGGCTAAGTGTGTTTACTCTCCTAACATAATCTCAAGCCATTTTTTCTCCAAAGGTGAGGAAGTTTACAGTGAGAAAAAGAATTAAGGTGCACAGGCACACAGAAAGTTTACAAGTTGGTAGCAATCCAAAGCTAAAAATATTTGAAACACTGTGCAAGCACATACACATACCTACTTGAGAGTCAGAACCTGTTTGCACAGCCAACAACTTGTGTCCTAGCAGTCTAGTCTAGAAAAATCCTTCCTTCTGCTTCAGCTCCTTTCCAGCTGAGAGGCTGCATATAAATGTACCATGACTGTAGAAACAGAACAGGATCATTGACAACAATTAACATTAAGACAACAGATAGTGAGGATATTTTTTTTAAATATCTTTTGAAATTGTGGAAGGAAGACATGTAGATCTATAGAAAAGCACAGGTTGATTTCAGGATCTGACCAAACTGTAAATACACATTTCCTGTGAAAAAACCTTTTACGTAAGGTCTTTTAAGTTTTTTTGTTGGTTGGTTTTTGTTTTTTTTTCCAAATTATTTCTGTATTTGCAGGACAATCTACTAAATATCCCAGTCTTTTTACTAGTTTAACATCTTTCTCACTGTCTGTTCCTTTCATTTGCTAACTGTCCCTTCTTTTCCTATGTACTTATTAAACCTCTGACCTCCTTTCATCCACCCTTTTGGGAAAAGTGTAGTTAGAAAAGTATATGGAATCCTTTAAATTTGAGTAACAATTATGACTTATACATACTCTCCAGGGGAAAGGACAGTGTAGTCCTTGACACATTTTCTACTTAACTGAGTAATGCTGCATTTTCTTGACTTACATCTTGTGTGATTTCAGTTTGTACTAATAATTTCCTATATAACTTGCAGCTCTGTTTCTGTTAGTTTACTTCTTATTAAACTATTTGAAGATTTTCATCCCAATGACCTGATTCTCCTTTGTACTAAAACCATTACTCTCTCTTCCACTTTCCCCCCTCTCCTTTGGTGGCTCTTTTCCCTCTCTTGTATATCAAAAAGGACAGACTTAAGTATCCTCTTAGAAGGCACTCTTTATGCTGAAAATAAATATTCATTAGACACCTTTGTGATGTCAAAGATAAACTATAGTATATTTTACTGTAATTGGTTTTGGCCTCTGTAAATAATCTTTCTTCCTATAATATAAGTAGTAGCTTCAGTTCAGTTAGATCAAAATTTACTCCAACAATTTCCCCATGCCTGCTTCTTTCTTTCCAACAGTGCTCTTGAGAGAATTACAGGAGTCTGCTGAATAACTGGAGAGGCTGAAGATTATATGCACCCCTCTGGATACTCTGAAGTGTGCTGGAATAGCCAGACCTTTGGTCAGAAACACATTTACATTATGACTCAGCCTTCTGACAATTGCTCCTTCAGTAGGTATTTAAAAAGAAAGAATAAAGATTCCCAGCAGACCCACCCGTTTATATTCCTCCGAACAAGTGAGGCAAAAATGTGCAGTGCTTTTGCACTCAGAAAGTATTTATTTCATGCACTAGTCAAATTGTTACATTCTCGTCCATGCAAGGATTCCTCTACAACCCAGAGATGTCCACCCTCACTGAAATTGTTGCAGTGAACTACACACACACACACAGAAAAAAATAAAATTTAGAGTTTTCTTTCAAGGTAGTCCGGAAAACCTGAGTCCATAATACCTACGAGGGGTAATTAAAACTTAGTGAGGAGCACTATGACTGACAGATTTTCTGACAAGATGCAATGGACGATGCAATGAAACTTTCTGCTGTAGCTGTTTATCACAATTAGGTAGGAAACAACTTTCTTGGGAGAAAGCACTGTGCCAAGCCCAAAACAGGAATAAAGTCCATAGGAGCTAAGAACATTAATTAACTAAATAACTGCTTTGCAAGGGAAATATGAACGGTTTCAACCTGGTTGTCTCAAATACAAATGCAGGCTAACAAGAAAAATGTGTGATTTAATGCAATTATTTGAAGCCTATACAGAACAAACAGACAAGTCCATGCAATAGTTGAGGTCACTGATGATTAGTGGAGGAGAATAAGAGAAAAAATATGAAGGTGTTTAGAAGTCTATATAATCCTTTATAAGACCTTCTAGCAAGAGATATATGGCACCAAGGATTCATAATCACTTACAGAACACTTCTTGTGCTATCTGAATTGATCAGTCATAGTGATGGGATGGTTTGTTTTGTGTTTCATTTTCTGAAAACACCCTTACTGAGCACCATGACATTGCTGCGTGTGCAGGACTGGACTCTGCTGTATTGCAGATGGATCAAGAGCCTGGGTAACATTTAATGAGTATATGAAACAAATCTGTGAAACTTTTTGAAAATGTGCCTGTCAAGGGTAGCCAGCTGATCTTGCAGGGGGAAGATCTGAATAGCAAAACCCAACTTGTCTCAGAAGAGCAATTATGATTCATCAATATCAGCATTTAAATGAAGCTCAGTCATAAATCCTAGCCGTAGTCAATGATAGTGAGCCTAGATTTAAAGCTTGACTTCTCGGTTGTCAGGGTGAATAATCTGAGGGCCTGAGTTCATGGCAGCAAACTCAACTGGACCATCTTAACGTGATCAAGAACCAAACAAGACATGCATATATTTGGTGTTTTCCACAAGGTAAGGACGGTCAGTATTTTATGGGTTCAGGCTGCAGATTTGTGAATACAAGAGCTGTGGCACAGGGAAACTTTCAGAAAACACAGCAAAATAGGAGATGTAGTCTTACACTTGTGAGGCCTGTCAGAATCAGAGGTAAGGCAAAAAGATGCAGAGAGGATGTTTTGAAGACCTGGATGGAATGGGGACTTTTTTTTTTTCTGTTAAAATGTCTGATGTTAAACAGGAAACAAAAGAGGCGATTCAGATTATAATAAGGCATATTGTGCCTGTGCCAAAATGGGATCAAAGGAAGCAGTATATTATCTTGGAAAGCCTTAGGTCTGGCAGTTGAATAAAGTGGACATTCTTCAAATCATTTCTTGGAAAAAATAAAAATGCAGAATTTGGGCTTTGTCTCATCTGTGACCCAGGAATGTAGGTCTTTTACTTTCTATTCTAGATTAAATCCTGTTATATGGCTGCCTTTTGAAGGATTTAATTGCTCCAAGGGTTCATGTGTATACAGCATTCTTCACCTTTTAAAACCAGCCCAAGTCTTCATTTAGCAGTGTTACCCCTTGATGGGAATATCTCATGACCTGTGTAAAGTGGGTTAGGACTTTGCTCATTCCCTTGTCAACATACATGAATCCTAGCCAAAATAAATGTCCTGTCTTATTGGCAGGAACCACTTAAAAAATCTTACTCTTATTGAGGGGATTGCCAATGAAGGGATTTTCCAGCCCCATCAATGTTTTTATTCCAAAGACTAGAATATTTTAGAGCGAAATACGGAGATCATGACAACAGTTATTGACTGCTGCTATCTATATTATGCCTGTTTTGCAGATAAATAATAGCTCCAAAGCTTTGCTTTGCAAATAAGAAGATAAATGTTGTCTTCTGCATTGGAGGGCAGTTAAGAGAATAGAGCCAGAAATGTGTTCATAATTTCCATGAAAAATAAGCTGAAGATTTCTGAAGGCTCACAGAGGTAATAATAAGAAAACAGGACAAAAGAAAGAGTATTTTCAGTTTTCAAGGTCTTAATTTTCAAAGTGCCACATTTTTCACAAAGTGCTTGATTTTACTCCATTGAGGGATTTTTGGTGTTTACTATGGACTTCAGAGGAGCTAAGATCACACTGCATAAGTTGACAATGGAGTGGAAAACAGAAAAGCAGGAATTGACACGGATTTTTCCTACTATTATTAAATGCTTCTAAGTGAAAAAAATGTTTTTTTTTCTTAGGTTTGCTCTAAGTATTTCAGAAAATTTATTATTTCTCTGTTCTGCTTTCGTTAACAAGTGATTCCACTTGCAGCTCAGTCTGAGATGCATGAAATAAACGTGAGCATCCAATTTTCTAAATTAACATTTTGAAAACATTCCATATTTCTTCTCAGTAAAGTTTGAATCCATTATTTATTTTATTTTCTAAGACAAAGGTAATTTGTTATTTACTGTGAATTTATTTTCTGTTGAGCAGATTCAGATAGCTCCATCTCAAACTGTCATTGAAACAAAAATTCAGTCATTACAATTTCCATATTCTGAATATAATCATCCATGAAGTAAATGAAGAATAAACAATATTGGAGAGATACAGTGAATTCTTTCTCTGAAAATCAAACACTACTGAAAAGGTCCATTTTTTTCCCACAAAAAAAAGAGATGTATTTGTGGTTCCATAGAAGTAACTGCATGAATAATAGAAATACATTTCTATACTGTTATTTTGATACTCTCAGGGTGCAATGACAGAGCTTTTGTAATATTTATGAGTCAGTGACTGTACAGACCAACACTTCCTGTTGATTAATTGTATTAGACAATGATGTGAGCAAAGGTGAGGAAGCTGCTGCCAAGGAAAACACAAGATAGCAATGAGAAGTACAAAAATAATAAATACCTAAGGATGCACTGATGCACCTAAAATCATGTAGATGCCAATATGTTTAATATCACTGATGCCAACTTCAGTGAGAAAACATCAGAGAAGAGAATGTGGGTTTATGTACAACAATTTGTGTAGGTGAGAAAATCAGAATATTTTGTTGATTTACAGTCACTGAAATTAAAATCTCTCCCTGTAAAAATAATACAAAGATCATAAAGAAAATATAAAATTTGGCTAGATTTAAATTTTCAAAGGATATGTCCTTCAAATCCAAAATAAAGTACACAGTAAGAGATTTCTTTCAGTAGAATTTTTAATCTTGTAACTGATTCAAATTAGGTCCAAAACCCTCTCAAAGTCAAGTTCATTGCACAGCAGGGCCTGAAGTTTTCAGTGTGGCTAGTGGGCTCCTGCAAATAGGGAAATTAAATATTTTGCTACTGTGCATTGTAAATATGCTGAAATGTTTTTAGAGATCTTAGGCCAAATTCTGTCTTCAGATAAGTGTGTACTAAACCCAATTTTTACTTTTAAGATTTATTTTAGTGCTACTAAATGTATAATGTCATCTGTTACTTTATTTGTTTATTTTACTTACATAAGCACTTACACTTACCCACATATATTCACAGCTGACTTAGCAGTGATGGTTCAGGGAATCTGTTTATGCAGAATCTATGCTGGGTAGAGATCTGAAATTGTTCCTTAATTAGATGCTTTGATATATACTGAGTCTTGTGCAGTCTGTCATTGGCACCATTTTCTCTAGAAATAATAGAAAGTTATTAAAGCTTGATGACCATTCAGACACAGAGCTCATCATCAGACCTGAAACATAGCCACTGTTTTGGGACAAAATCACAGTGGAACACTTAATTTACCTCCTGAGGGTGGGCTGGGCTGGGAGTAATTTTAAATGCACCTTGAAATTATAAAAGGGAAGATCCCTGTGCTAGGCATTTTAAAAAACCTTGAGATAAGAAAAAAAAAAAAAGAAAAAAGCATATTTTAATAATAGATAGCTCCCACTCAACTATGAGACCAGTAAGGAAACTTATAGGTCAGGTGAGATAGCAGATCCTTGCTTAGAAGAGAAACAGGAGAGGAAGGACTGTTATGGTCAAGGTCTATGTGTAAAATTAATAAAGTAAATGAAGAAAAGAAATAACTACAAGGTTTTATTATTAGATCTTGATCAATGTCTTCATTTCCCCAGCCAAAGCAAAGAGTGACTAATAAGCATCTAAACCCAGACGTCTGCTTCTTTTGAAGTGCTGTGTGTCTGTCTGCAGCCATTCATTTTAGAGGAGCTGCCTTTGAAAAAATGTAATTTAAGCATTCATCTTAAAGAAAGATATTAATGCAAAGAGGGTTCCCAGTCTTGGGCCCTAGGTGCTTTTATGGGGAGCCCTGCAACAGCCATGCTGCATCCTGGTTTCCACGGAAGGGAGGCCATCAGCAAGTGTCCAGCAAGGAAATCTGGTTCAGAACAAAGAGAAGATGCTCACCAACCTCATTTTGATATAGAGAAGCTTGAAAACATTCATATACGATGCAGTGAGACCCATATGCTGAAACTTAATAACTGTCTATGAGGCTGAGGCCTAGTGGTGCAATTTGAGACCCAAAATTGCAAGGAGGGTTTATTCTAGGCAAGACAAGAAGGGGAATGGTCTTCACAAGCCTCCTGCTAATGCTTTTTCCATTATTGCTATTATCACCATTGTTGGTATTATTAAACAGAGCTTTAAACTACATAGAATCTCATAACAATAAATGACATTTTTGGTATATTACCTGTTTAATACTACAGTAATTGCTTGTGATTACATATAACTAATAAAAAGACTTCTTTCCAACATGATCTTTTTAATTAAGTATTTTATAGCTTCCAGTAAAAGTAAAATATGTCTAGGCTGGTGTTATATTAACTTGGGACACCAGCCCTGATGGTGTATTTTTTCCTACTTTTCTCAAAAGTTACCTTTTCATTTTTTTCCTCACAAGAACTAAAGGCTACTGATGTCACTTTCTTCAAATAATTGTCCTCACTCTGCTTTACTTTAGATATAACCATTCAGATTTTTATGCTTTGCATGTTCCCCTTCCTGTTCCTTCTAAGGTTGTTCCCAGAGGAGTTTAGGATTCAACCAAGTGACTTCTACCAATTTCATAAGCAATAGCATCAGATTGCTTTTCTTCTAAATTCTTCAGGAAATGAGCTTGAAAGCTTGAAGAGTTTTTGAAAAATAGTGTCTTCTTCCACCTCTGAATTGCGTTCTACAATTGCTAACATACACATTTGATATTAAACAGATTACCAGACACAAGGGCTCTGACTGGATTATAGGCTTGTTTAGAGGTTAAGGACATAGGCAAAAAGTCCAACCTTTCTGCACAACCTCCATAGTTCTCTGATACATGTGAGCTCTTACAGGAACTGTCATAATTTGTTTATCACAGATTTCCATTCTGTTCACCCCAAATCAAATCCTGAGGTTCTGATCTTTATCAAATATTAATAACTACTTGATTAAGGTTTTATTTAATGACCTTCCCAACATTTATGAGGGGGATTTTCAAGAGCAGTGGTTCCCATTTCTGTTTCATTTCAGTGCTGTCAGCTTTTCTTCCCTCCCACTGTGTCTACATTCATTGCTGATGGTTTTTAGGGCCTAAACAACCAAAAACTTTCTGCTAATGCCAGTTTGGAGTCTCCTATCTCCTAGCATAGCCCACCCTAATCCAGCGATGCGATCCTGCCTACAGCAAAACCACCTCTAAGCAACATAACCCAAGCAGCGCTTCTAAGGCTCTAAGTATTAATTCCTTGTATCTATTAGAGTGTCCCAGAGCTGGGATGAGGAATTATGATTTCTTTTTTTTTAAGGAAAAGGGTTGAAGATGGCAGCCTACCAACCATACACTGAAAATGCTCAAGAAGATATCGGCAGCAGGAGATGCTACCTAGCTACCTCGTTAGAGAACCTGGTCTAATCAATCACTGAAATTCATCCATAGCTTGTGTGCTTGATCAAAATTTACAGATGTTCAATGGTTGCAAAGGAACTGCAGGTTGAGTTTCAGCCCATTTCTTATATTTATTTTGATTGTGCTGATTTTTCCAAGCTAAGATGAAAGAAATGAGCAAATCTTTCCCCATCTGTAGCAGTAGGAAGAAAACGCTTCAAGTACACACATATCTTCTGAAAACTGTTTTTTTCACAGTTCTTAGACCACAGCTTTCAGTTCCCCAAATGATTCATTTCAAAGTTATGTTGACACGGAAAACTGAGCTGATATTGTTTGCAGGAGGGAAAAAACAATCTTAATAGAAATGCTCGATTTTTTCAGGGTCACTTTATACACTTTTACAGTAGGGTTTCAGCCTCATGCTGGCCAGCAGAGACTCCTTCAGGGAGATATTTAGGATATTTGTAGATTATTAGAGAAAAAGGAAGCAAAATATGTAATAGAAATACTCTTGCAATTAGACTATTTATTATTTTTAGCTGTAGATTGGTAGTAAATATGGTTTTTCTGGAATTGCTCCTGGCAAACAAACTAACTATAGAAATGCAAAGTTGTGGAATTTCCATTTCATTTCTTGCCTCATTAATTTCATTAACTTACAAATAGATGAATACATAAAATTAAAAAGTAATTTCCTTTTAATATTTTTAAATTACTCTCTCCAAGTATTCAAACCTTTTAATCTGTTCTTTTAAGGTCTCCATCTAATTGCTTTTACAGAGGCATAATTGAGCTTTTGTGAATCAGATATCAGTGTGATTGATTACAAGAAAGCTAATCAGAGGGTGCCATTCACAAGACAAATGCAATTGTTTCTAAAATATTTGCTTGCAGCCTGTGACATTTCGCTAGCTTGGCAGCATGTATGAAATGATGTGTGGGTGGGGTGTGTGAAGGTGTGGATTTATGTGGGGAAATCAAATCTGGCCATGGAGGAAAGGCTATTTCTTCTTTTTTTGTTACACAAGGACAGATTGCATGGGAATTATAGTGTTTCCCATTTAATAGAAGTAGCCTTCATTTTGATGTTTTTCACAACAGTGACAAATGGCAGCTAAAAAGAAAGGGGGAGAATGTAATCAATCTTTATACCTTTAAAAATAGTTGAAAACTACAATGAAAACTAATCCATTTCAGAAAAAAAATAGTTTGAAACAAACAAGTGTCTGGAAGATAAGGAAAGTGCAGAAGATGATTTGGGGCTAAGTGCTGGGTCTTGGAAGAGACAAGAACTGCTGTTCTGTTTTTCTTGTCTGTTTGGAACTCCAGTTTCCATGGACACAGCACCGTAATACACATGTCCAGAAAGGACAATATTCCCCCAAAAGGCCACAGAGTAAGTCTGAGAGCAGAAAACTTGTAAGGGAGAAATTAGGAAGAAAAATTGAACTCTCTTCCAAGAATTCCCAGGTATCGATGACTGTTACATAGCAACGGTGCCAAAGGCTGCAGGTGTAGTTCAGACTAGAAATCATCTAGCTATTTAACATTTATTTAATGTTAATATTTTAATTATGCATTGGCATAATGTTAATATTTATTACTATTACTGGAAAAGGAATAAAAATAAAATTTCATCTGCGGATATTTTATTGAGATTTCATAGATATTAGAATAAGCTACAAAAACGCATAATGCAAAAACTTCTGCTGTGTCCTCAGGTATCCATTCTAAAACCTCATATTATAAAGGAAAGATGAAAATAGGGAGTCTTGAACATTTTGCTGTACTCAATGGAAATTAACTCCTAGGAGGATTAGATCAGACTCTGCTAGGTACCCTTTTGGTGATGGAAGACTTGGAAGGGAAAACTTGGCACTTCTCAAATTATGTGAGATAAGAAATGAACAGGTCAGAGCTGGAAAATGGTCACTTATTTATTTTGTTATTCAAATGACCCTCATACAGTTGTGGGCCTCAGCTGGGTTTGCAGACTTTGCGCTAAGGCATTCTTTATCAGGCTTGTTTTTGTGCCTGTAGAAAATGCCAACCAAATGTTTTCTCAGTGACACAGCTGAGGGTAGAAATTCTGTTATTGCAATGCATTGTTATTGAAAAGCAGACATGTACAGATGCTGACACCTCTAGAGTTTTACAAAACTCACCATTCTTCCTTTTTAAATCAAGTATTGATTTGGCCTGGGTTCAATGTGTGCTTTAAACTAATGCACCATAATGAAAAGTCATGGCAAGATTCCTTAGGAATAAGTTTTTCAGACTTCACTGAACTGCATTGTTCTCATAATCTTAATGAAGACACTTAGGAGCATATTTTTCATGTAATACTTGGCAGTAGTCCAATGTGATTCCAATTAAAATAACCTGGTCTGAAATTTAAGGCCCTGGTGCTTGAAAACTTTAATTTTCAAGTAACAAATTGTTTTTTCTTAAGTGAAATTTAAAATCCCCAAAATAGTATTTATATATTTTGTATTTCTTGTATCAGAATTTAATATCATTCTTTAAACACATGGTAGAAGAGGACAGCACAAGATTATTGTTAATTTTTACTGCAGGCACAAAAGACAAGTTGGAACTGAAATTTTTTAATAACTGCACAAAAAAAGATATGATAGTTGAAATATACATCGATCTTAAAGAACTACTTTTCATAATACGGTAAATACTGGTTTCCTTTGGATTTTTTGCAGCCAAGGTTTTCTGCACATCCAGACAATTATTGATTATATATACCTCACTTTTCATAATAATCTCGTAATATAACTTTTATTCATTTCCTAAGAACCTTTCATGATGGTATCTTGATATACCTGTCTGACTGGTTAAGCTTCTGACATCTTAATTTACTGCTCCATCTCTTTGGTCCACTTTTCACACTACACTTTTTCTGTGCTCTTGTACAGACTATTCAAAAGGAGATAAAACCTAGAGTTGCTGATGTTGGTGGTGTTTCTTCTACTGGTCCTTTCTCTGGCAGACCCTTCATAAGTTGTTTCCCTCAAAGCACTATTTTGTACCTGCCAGTCCCTGAACAGAGGGTAAGGTGGTCAGTAATGGTGGTCCAAATTTCCAGGGACCATCACTTTGAAACAGAGTGGAAATACCTTCAAAAATCTGGCTTGGTCCTGGAGGAGTTAGAACTTCAGGCGAGTCATGAGAAAATATGAGCAGACACCCAATGTCCAAAGCAAAATTTAAAGGATGGGTGTTTCCCTCTCTGCAACTTGATCCGCCACTTTAAGATAAGAAAGGCAGCAAGCAACACGCACTTGGAGTGCGCAAGGTGATGCTGGCAGCCAGAAAACATCTGCAAGCAAGATGAAAATTCATTTTGCTGGAACACCTTTGTCAACACAGAGACTCTCAAGATAAAGCTAACCTTCAGTGAGGGTCAGGGAGAAAAAGCAGTAAAATGCCAGCAAAACTGGGAAATGTTGTCAAGGCATCTGACAAGTTCAGCAAATACTAGAATTGCCTCCCCAGTGAAGTTTAATTTAAAAGTCTATTGTTTCCATTATTGCTTAATGATTCCTCCAAACGTGGAGTAAAAGTTTGTTTTAGAGGTTAATTATTCCTCGATATTTTAAAGGGATATGAGTGTATTTTCCTCTATCTCATTTGGTAACTGAACCATTAAGGAGAGTGAGGCAAATAGTAGTGTAAGAATTGGTAAAAACAATTTAAGTCACAGAAGAAAGCATACTGTGTCAGATGTCGTGGTGCTTTTGCATGAAAACCAGTCTACTAGCAAATTAAATTAACTTTCTGTGCTGGAAGAAACTTGTCAATGACTTTTCTACTTTTGCTCCTGAATTCTAACTGAGACTCAGCGTGAGGAAATGGTGCAGTTGTTTTTGCAAGCGAATGAGAAAATGCATCCATCAGGACACAGCACTCACTGCACTGCCCAAAAAGCTTGATTCTGCTCCTTTATACTCATGTATGCTAATTACCATGCTGGGTTTTGTCATCTATCCAATAAGCCATACATCAAAACTCAAGATTCAACGTTAAAACCTCATGCTAATGGAAGAAAGAGGTATAAATTAATAATTTTTCAACAAAGTAAATGGTAGAATAGATTATTGCATGTGGGGAACACATATTTTTTAACATTAGGAAGAGAAAATAAGTATTTTTACTCACCTTAATTTTCTACCAACTGCATGTCTTCCAGAAGTACATTAGTCAGTATACTAACATGTGTCACATCAAGTTTATTCTTTGTCAGTCCTCTCCCAAACAATTAAGTCGCAACAATTATAAATGTCATAAAAGGCAGAATTTCCAAAAACACTGAAGTGAAAGTCGGTAGGACTCCTGCTTCCCAGTCATGTAGTCCTAGATATTCAACTATAACTAGGCATCTTCTTTGCTTCTTAAGCAATGTGCCTTGATGTGCGCTGCCCAAACTGATGCAGGTTATAGACATTACCCAGCTAATGCGAGTCTAGGATACACTGAAAATTTCTCTCCGATAACAGCAATGCTTCAGTAATAATTTTACTAAGAGGCAGTCACAGCAGTAGAGAAAATGTAACAATTCCAGTCACTTGAAAAGATGACATTATAACCTACTCCACAATTAAAGATATTTTGAATTTTGGAGATGGTGTAAACCTTGAATGAGTAGAAGAGAAAGAACCAGAAAAAGTACCTTATTTTAACTTCCTGGGATTTCCTGCAAAGCAAGCATTTTAAGCGGGTACCTCTGCAGGTTTTTGATGTGTATGCTCAGTGGCATTTCTGAAAAAGTTTAACATTTCTTAGGCTAATATTTTTGGTAGACAGTCTCTCATTGTCATCTCTACTCCAGTCTAAGTGCCATGTTTGGCAAGTGTGTGCTCAAGTGTGAGGTGCAATTGATGCGCTGGCTGGATGACCTTGCAGTTTATTTTTATTCTGTATATATCACTAATGTTTATTTGATTTACTTCTACCATTCCCCTATCTATTCACTTCTCAGATCATCTTCTGGAGAGCGCATCAGTATAACTTCTTACTTTTGTTTAGTATCATCACCACTTTCTACATAGGATTGCTGCTTTGAGCAGTGTTCATTTTCCCACTCAACTTTTATCTCCCTCACTTCCAGTGATAATGTGGCCATATTTATCATTAAAAGTAGGTTACCTGAGCGCACAAGAAATGTATTGACTTTATTTTTCTGTCATTTAAAAGGCCATTCTTCATGTTTCATTGAAATTTTTGCCAGGTAATTTTATGTATTGCTGTTTATTTATCTCCTTTTAGGTACACAGAGAGGACAGAGAAACTCTCTTAAAGCCTTGGGCTCTACCTAACTTCAATCCTTTAACCTTTCTTATTCTTGCAGTTTTTGAATGGGTTTGAACCAACGACCTGGTGGTGAAAGATCATTTTCCATCAAGAACATCTGTCTTTCTGATATTGCCTTTATGGCTTTGCTCTACATGGCATTTTCTTCTGCTCGGGCCCGCCTGTGTATTTGTGAAGGTTAACTGTAGGAATCACTCACTAGCTTCTTTCCTCTTGTTAGTGCGAACTACCAGCATCCAGCAATGATTTCTGACACAGTGGTGTCTTCATTCGTTCATTTACTGGCATCAAGGAAATTGATCTCCTCAGGAGAAGACGATGGCATCTGACCTGCTAGAAAAGCGGAGGTTTAATGTTCTGGGATGGGAATCAGAGCAGAGATCCTGGGGGCTGAACACAATTTGGTGCAGCCTTCGCAATGACCTGTCAAAACCAATCATGTCTTTTCTAAACGAGTAATATTGGCAGTATTGATAACTGAGTAAAAATGATTCCTGGGTGAAAAATAGAGGCAACTCTTACTGAAAGCGTAGTCCACAGAAGCTGAAAGAAAATGGCTTCTAATTTTTTCTGCTTTTCTGTTGTGAGCAGTTCTCTTCTGGGGATTTCAGGTATCATAAAAGAACTGGAAAAGAGGAGGCCTCCTGAGGAAACACTAAAGCAATAAATTTTATTTTTTTTAAGTCTTCCCAAGTGGAGGAAGATACAGAACAATGCTTTTGTAGTAAAAATGCATTATACGAAGCATCTTGCCTTAAAAGCCCATTTAAGCTCTATTTTAAATTAATTCTACAGGAAGGTTTTTCAAGGAATGGATTTTTTTTCTCCAGTTAAATCTTTAATTGCTAGAAGTGGTAGAACTATTAACAAAAGAAACACTCTTGTAGGTGAGCCTGAAAATCCCAATAATTTAGTTTATTCAGGCATTCACATCTGGTTCATTATTTGTAATCTAACAATCTTCACACTTAGTCTAAAACCTTTTATTTTCTCTCTAATGTATATCTCCATGAAAATGAGCAGCTCAGAAGACAATACAAAAGAGGACATTTAGTCTTCAGCAGTGCCCTTTAAAAGCTCAATGTGCCTTTTAAAATATTTTTAAGGTTTCACTTGAAAAGGAAATTATGTCAATAGGCATTAATCATTTTGGAGGCTTCATATTACCTCACAGGTATTTATAGTACTAACGAGATCAGCAACGCTGTTAGGAACTCGTGTGTGTATCAAAAAGCTCATCTGCCCTGATAATAGCAGAAAACGGAAATGGTTTTCATGTAAGGACATTGCATCATTCAAGGTTGTCTTCTACAGAAAATCTTCTGGGTGTCATGACATTCAGATATGTCTAGCACGAAGTGTTATTTCACGAAGTATGGTATTCATTGGAAAAGAGAGAAAGGTGAGATGTGCATGTGTTTCTTTACATTGTAAATTATACAACAGCAGTTTTTCTCCTTCCATCCACAGTATTTTTGTTTGTGCTTTGCTTAACCAAAGTGGGCAATGATAAAGATTTTAAAGTTCCTTGTGTTTTTATGATTTTGGTGTTTTGGTAAGTTCTAGGGGTAAAACAAACTAATGATTTCTGTGTTACTTTTTTTTTTTTTTTAATTTTTTTCATTCCCAAGTGTTTATAAGGATAAATCACGTAAACCTTAAAAAAAGAGAAATATAATGACAGAGGGAGTGATAAACTAAAACACATTAAAAAATAACGATTTAAAGGTACCCGTACTTTTTGCTGTAGGGTTATATGCTCTGTGTGTGATGTTCAAATGATTGGTTGTGATTGCTGTTGGCAAGTGGTTGAATATGGGCTTATTTATATTGATAGACATCTCCTGTGTAATGCCACTGCTGTTGAGGATGATACAAACGTAGACGCTGTTTCAGAGTCTGCAGGCCCAGCTACAAATGGAGCCCAGCTACAAATAGCTGATTTTTACCGACATAATTTCCTATTTTATCTTGTTGCTAGAACCCTGATGCCAAAACTCTTTGGTACGTAAGCCCTCTGGGAGACAGCCTTGTCATGTTACCTAATCGGGCCCTAAATACAGTTATTCACAGTCAAAACTCAAACAGACTTTTAGCAAGTGGTTGTGTTACAGACTTTAAGAAATCAACAAAAGGAGTGCTTTTTGCATATATTTTCAGTATGTCATCACTCATTTCAAATATTTCCAGAAGTTTTCCAGAAGTAACTTACTCAAAAAAAAGAACAAGCACTGAAAAATTTATGAGACAGGGATATAGCATGTGTGTAAAAGGGAAGAAAGTGAGTAAGAGAGAAAAAGAAAGAAATGGAGAAACAGAGAAAGAACAAAAAGAAAGAATAGAAAAAAAAAAAGCAAAGAAAGAAAGTTATATACCATATTTGATAGCTGTAATTGCTGTGCTGTGTATAAAGGCTTCATTTTTTGATTGGAGGCTTTAAGATAGTTACTACTAAAACCAGTATTTAAATTTCATTCTTTTTCTCCTTTTTCTTTGAATTCTTCATTATGTAAAATGTGTAATCCAGTGCTCTTGAAATGTTTTGTTCTCTTCATTAAATTGCTCCATTTTTATTTTAATGCCCTTGTAGCCTGGATATTCTCTAAGAATGCCTATCTGCTAAGAACAAATGTTCTTTCAGAGCCTGTTTCCCGTTTCCTTTTTTTAATTCCTTTTCTAAGTGAAAATGTAGTTTTATTTGCCTGCTTGTTTCTTTTAAATACCTGCTTGCCTTTGTTTCTTAAAGAGATTTCTTATACCAGCACAGTGCCCGATAGTCAGGTCCACACTAATTTTACATGTTCAGATCTGGCTGAAGACAAGGGCAGCATGTGATTACTAGATATAATAGATGCAAAATTAAGTAATCGTGATTTTTCTTTCATAAATATTAGTTTTTATGGCCTTGGTTAAAGATCTAAAAATGTGCATTTACAAGTACGCGACTAAAATAAACTTCACTCCTCCAGGCATTTTTGAAAAACCAGTTTTCTTAACCAGGATAATAAAAAGGTACAAGTTCCTGTGTCAGTTTATCAAGTGTTGCCAGCCTTTGGGCTTATGTTCTGTAGGACAGCAGAGGAAAGAAAGCCAGAGAAGCATCTCAGACCACAGAAACCTGTCTTTCTGCTCCTTAACGTGTGTTGAGCAAATGGCTATTCAGTTAGACAAGTTCTTTTGATATAGGCTTATAGGTCTTCACTTAAGGAAACATTTTTATTGAGGGAGAAAAGCCTCATAATGGTACTTGTTTTTACTGTGGGTTTCAGCATTGCAAGAGCTATGGCACCGTCTAACCAGTGCTAATGTGCAGAAGCAGTATCAGGCTGATATACTGAGCATCATTACTTACTGTGGACTTTTTAAGAAGTTAGAAATCGAAGGCTGAAATCTCAAGACAGTCCTCTCAGCAGTCCAAGGACTTGGGTTTAAAGTTATCCATAAATTTTGTTTATGTTTATCCAATAAGAACTTAGTGAATGCTGTGAAGAATCATTTACTTAAACATAAATGGGAATTAATTAGTTTATCAAATGAAAGTAAAGGAAATACTGAGCCAAGGATGCACTAATAGTCATAGTAGCACATCATCTCTTTGCTTGATGTGCCTGAAATTTCTTTTAAGGGTGGCTGCCAAATACTCTTGTTTCTTTTGTTTATTAGCCAATTTATACAAACATGTCACCTGAAATAGGAAAACTTCCAGCCTTTTCTACATTACCTATGGCAGCCATTTTAGTGGTTGATTCCTTATTGGAAAATATTCCTCTGAAAAATACATTTTGCTCTTTATTGATGAATGATAATTTTTACTGGAGCTTTTTTGTAAAGATTCAGAATCAGGTGCATTTCTAACCTCCCAGCCCCCAGTTCAGCACATCAGCTGGCACACCGATCAGTTTGCCAGTCCTGCACTAAAAGAAATTAATGGACTATCCTACTTCATTTCATGGCATCCAGTTGATGGAGTACAGAAACTGCTATAAACTCTGGGGTTCGGTGGAACTGCTGGGATGAGCAAGTTGTACAGCATTTGGCCCGCTTTTTGCATCATCATTGGCCAGGCAGAGTTGAAAGTATCACAGCAGGCTGTCTTGAGTGAAGCAGAAAGGCTGGTGCAGGCTGTTCAACCTCCTGACTATTAAAAAGACCCATTCTCTCTTTTATTTTTTCCTTAACTTAATTTTGTGCCATACTGAAATAAAGGATACTACTTATATTGTAAGAGGAAGGACTGGCTAATCTGGCCAATATAGCATATGAAAATTATATGTATTCCACAGTTTATAATCAAATATGATGCTTTTCCTGAAATAAGCACTATCTGGCTGTACTGATAATCACTAATGGGTCAACTGGGTACCAGAGCACTGTAAATTCAGATGATGACTACATGGGGATGCTGTAGCTGTTTCTTTTTTTTTCAACTTTTGTGTTATTTCAATAGAGAGAAGAGTCAGGCAAATAAGGGAAAATTTCCTCTAAGGTATACCAATAAAATCTCATTTAATTGTATCTTATGAATCTCATGCTAGTTAATGTTCTCTTAAAGCTTCAACACTTAGAATCACATTCTTTACAAATGGATTTCCCTGAATGGGAAAAATGGCATTCTTCATGGACAGGAGCAAAATATTGAAAATTACACTTGAAGCTGAAAAAGCAGGTGGAAAACACAAGTAAAAGGAAAATGTTTTGCTGCTGAAGCCTGGCTCATGAATTCAGAACACAAAGGTCAGCACTGTTGTTATATAGTCCCTATACCTTGACAAGGCTCCTCAGGATCCTCATAGCCACGAGGAACTGGAGGACAGGTTGGAAACAAGTATTCTCTGAATAACAGCTATATTTTTAGAGATACTGGGTGCTCACAAGGTACTCAGTTACAAGCCTAAGGATAGATGTAAATACTTTTCTCTGCCCTTTCAGATGAAGCAAATGCAGCAGATCGGAGAATTTTGCACTGCAGAAAGAGTGATTCAGCATTATGACTTATTTATAGTCCACACCTTGTAAGAAAGAAAAACAGAGGGACAGGTGAAATCACAGCCTGAGTGAGGTCAATAGAATAACGTCCTCAGAGCAGCACTTGATGCCAAAATTCAGCAGCAGACAGATTTCCAAGATTTCCTGACTAGCTTCTGTTAATTCAGTGGAAATTACAGGTGGGTGCTGGATATTTTGAAACTCCATTTGTACACTCAGTACTTTGAAACTCCCTTGGCATGTTTTCCTGCCTGTTCTATTTCTGTCTGGTTTTTATTCCTCTATTGATTTTAATGGACTTCAATTAAGGTCTCTTGTCTCTGAATGTTTAGAGCTTTATTTATACAGAGCACAAGCTGCTAGATCACTAGTCTCATTCCCCCCCTCCCCCGACGTCTTAAAGCACTATTCTTTTTACACTAGTCTATTATTTTAATTGGGCTAAATTTAGAAAGCTTTAGATACCTTTCAAACCATCTGCAGTTTCACTGCTGTTTAATGACTTTGTCTTTATGGATATATTGCGATAATTGACAATTACATCTTACTGCGTGCCATCCAACTCCGATGTTCTAAAATTGGTTAAATCTGAATTTTAGTCACAAACTAAATTCACAAACCATTCCATCATTAGCTACAGCAAATGGTAAGAGAGTTTTAGAGTGGGAGAACATTATTCCCTATTCATAAATTCAAACTTCGTCATCCTCATATTTCATGTTTATGGGAATGTATCTTGAATTTTAAGTTTAGCAGCTCTGACTATTAAAGTGTGAACGGCTGGCTCCTCCCCTCATCTTTCCAACCACTGTAAATCTTCTGTACCCACTGCCAATGAGACACAATATCACAAACAAAACCATGCAAACCCACTGCACATTTTCCCTCTTGGGGTATGATAAATCAAGAGCGATCACAGTCAGTGTCAGTAACCAAAAATCTTCAGAAGTGGACATTTTAATTCAGATTTATGCACTCACTAATTGGTCAGACTTTCAATGTCATTCTAATGTTATGTACATTTGGGGGCTGGAATTACACTTCAAGGCTCTGAGAGTAGCACTCAGGGAGGAGAATTCAGTGAAGCAGAGTCTGGCTGTAGTCTGAGTTTAACTTACCTTGTACATATATGCATCAATCTCGTAATAGGAAAAAGTCATATGCAGGCAATCCATAATCCATTCTTCTGAAAACTTTAACCTGTGTACCACACTTCAGTTTCCAGAAAGCTACCTGTCCTGGGAACTGCCTTGAAAAATGGAGAATAAAATGAAAGAACAACTTCTCAACTGTCTGACGATTTCTCTCGAAGGACCCCTCTTTAGCAGAACAAAGAACAATACTGTGGGGTTTTTTTCCAGACAAAAATTCTACTTTCCCTTCTCTCAGGAAAAAAACCCAGAACAAAACTTTGAGACTGTCGTTAACAAAATTGCCTGCTGACTCCTGCCACAACGTGATTAATCAGTGGTGCTTTTCACAAAAATGACAGTAAGAACCCTGATTTCTATAACCAAATTCCTGCTTAGGAGTTAAAAACTAATCTTTAACATGCAAGTCCAGTTAAAACTGGATAAACTGTTCTTCACTATACCCTAAATGACTGAAGTGGTTTAACATACACAGAAAATTCCCCTTCCTCTATCACAGAAGCAAATTTCCTTTCGGTGAGCTTACTGTGTATGGAAATGCCCCAAATAAGTTTTAACTGTGGGCTACTCGGTTTGGAAACCAACCCAGCAAGTCCAGTTTTGAAGTGCAGTGTCGACCTGTGATTAACTTTCAGTTTCATTAATCTCTCCCTATCTAGTGGCTGGGAAAAACTTTAACCTGAGGCTCAGGTATGCTATAAAAGAACTTAAAGAAAAAAATTTCTAGTCTAAGGCAATACCCCATATTTCTTAGCCTGTGCCATTCAGTGCTGGCAGTGCTGCAGAGAGGGTGAGGAGTAAGACTGCCTTCAGCTCCAATTTTGTATTCTTAATCATGATCATTCATCCTCTACTCCACATTGAGCAAAGCATGCCTTGCCGAAGTGACCTCCCCACCAGCAAAGCAAGGGACACCGTTGGACATGATCCATCGGTGCAGGTTGGGCACCAGAACTGGCTCATGCACCTCTCAGAGCGGTTGTTTGCTTTTTGGAGCTTACTGTAGAGGCTCACCTTGGAAACAGAAGCTTTTCAAGACAGCCTGCCTCAACACCAGCTCTTCCTTCCCAGCAAGGCAAAGGCAGCTTTAAACAACAGTCTTATAGAGCATAATGTATTTCCAGGAGCAATACCCCACATCTTTATTCATGATGTGAATGATGATCCAAGTAGTAATAATGAAACAGGGTCATAAAGGTTTTCCATTGTGAACTAGTATTAATCTAATTTCCTACAGGTTGTTTATCTAAGTCAGAAAAAAGCAAGTAGTTCAAAATACTTTGGCAAGTCTCTGATGAAAAGAAGCCTGGGAAGTGCTAAGGATTGCTGGAGAATGCTAAATTGCATTCTCTCAACTCTGCTGAGAAAGCTAAGCTGGTTCTGGCAGGGCTTTGCTAGGATTTATCCAGTGCAAACTGACTTCTTATTTTTATGAATGTTAAGAAACATCAATATTTTTTAAAAAATAAAATAAAAATCCAACAATGAGCATTCAGGACTTTCATCCATGAATAATGACAATTTTACCATAATTTTGCATACATATTGCAATTCTATGGGGCTTTTAAAAATTAAATAATAAAGTGTAGCATTAATGTAGGCATTTTGCAACTTTGTAAGTGCAGCAAAGTTCTGTGCTTATTTTTAACCACAAACCATTCCCAACATACAAAAAAGCATGGGTTACCCACTCTCCTATTAAGAAACTTTTAGGCTGTCAGCAGAGCAGTTTTTTCTGCAACTCGGTTTCCATTTGAATGCAATTTCCCTGCCTTGCCAATATAAGACACAAGGGCTGCTGGGCACAGGTTGTCTTTAAAGATTTGGAAACTTTTAAAAACAGGGGTGTTCAGCATTTGACTGGTGCCACTCCCATATAGGCAGACTTGAGCCCTTCCAAGAGAAAGAGAACCCCGTCCACCTCTCATTTCTGCCCCTAGCAATTCTTTGGCTATCTTTCCTGCTGAGATTGCTTACCTTCCTGGGATGCGATCCAATGCTAATTAAGTTATTTTAAGGTTTTTAACGCCAATGGTAGATCAGACACCTGCCTGGGCTTGCCTCCCTGACCCTGTACACATGCCAACGTGTTCTGGGCTCATTCGGCCGCCCCGGCTCCTGCCTACAGCCCAGGCAGATGAGGTGTCGATGCCTCAGTTGCACCTCTCTTCCCAGGAGCCACTCCCCAAGGGCAGGCTAAAAGGAAGGATGCTTTGCTGTCCCAAGAGCAGGACTTTTGCTTTGTGTTTGGCGCAGCCTTGGCTGGTGCTGGCACTGGCAGGTCTGCAGGACTGTCCTGGAAAGGCAGGGTGGTACAGCCACGTCTACACCATGCCTGGGCACAGGATTCCTGAGCAAAGTCCTTTTTTCCATTCTTAGAAGTTAAAAGCAGAGGTGACAACCTCCCGGTGAGCAGTGCCACGTTTTGCTGTACCAGCATAGATGTGGCTGGAGAGTCTCTGGGAACTGGACCTTCCATTTGAGAAGCAATTCCCTAAATCACAGCATGGGAATGTCTTTCAAGATGTGTAAAATGGCCTGAATGAATTAGCATATCTGACAGGCAAGGAATTTAACTAGCATTCAACCTCGTACTTAATGAATAGTCCATATGTCCAGAGAAGCAGGTAATTTATAGTCTAACATTTTCTTTTGATCTGTCATTTGCTCTTTCTCTTTAGAATTAAATCACTTCAAAATGCACAAGGGAAGAAGGCAAAGGGAAGAAGTCTTTTTATGTTTAATTAGAATGTGCTAAATGGTAATAAAGTAATGTGAATACAGTGGAGACCTCTCAAATCCATAGCAGTAAATCTATTGCTGCAACAGGTCCATCCTTTATCTGGTGTTCATTTAAGAAGGTTTCACCTGAAGTGTAACAGTGGCATGAACTGATGCTAATAGAGTAATATATTTAAAGAATTCAATAAAGCATCTGTTGTAGATTGTGATATGCCTTGTAATTTTATTGACAGAGTTTTGTTTTGTCCTGAGACATATAAAATGCTTCGTTAAATGGTTTGATTATACAGTACTTTTAAAAAATATACACTCAACTCATTCCTTGCACTGTGCAGCTTGTCAGTGATTAACCAAGATGATTTTTAAAATACAAATAATTGCATAGGCTCTTAAAAATTGGGATTTCACTCACTTGGGAAGGAATCCTAATGTGTGTGGCAGAAGCAGTAATTTGAAAATTCCATTTATTTGTACGTAAGTGTTAAGTACTAAGTAAAACAACACTGAAGGATGTTTTAAAACCATATGTGTAGAACAGGAGAGAGATAATTTCTGAAACATAAATGCAACCAAAAAGTTATGCTTTTTTCCTTTTTTAGTTAAGGAAAATACCCAAGATTTTAGACATATTTTTTTTTCCCCCCATATAGATAGATGGATTGTTTCTACTTGAGTAAAAGTGGATTTTGGATATGACTGTAAGCTTCTTTCACCTGAAAGCAATTATCCCCACACTGTGTATGCAACAGCCTATTCACTCAATCTCCTCTAGGCCTGAGAAGCCGAAAAAGGCCCTGGCAACGTTAGGCATTATCTGTACCCTTTGCGCCTTTGGCAGAGGGGACATGTGTGGTGTTTGGACATGATACAGATTAATATGGGAAGATTACTTTATTTCCAGGTTAGCAGGAAGCTTGTTTTTGGAAGTACTACTAATTTGTGTTAGATACGATGGCTCCTTGGTTTGAAAGGGGGCTATTTTCCTAAAACAACTATCTTCTCTGCTTCTTTTCTGATCACTTGATCTCGGGCCAGCAACGCTGGCAGCAATCCTCTGCCCAGACTTGACACTACGTAATGTCGTGGGTTTTGACAACCATTCCTGTTCCCTGTTTCTCTCACTTTTAGAGCAGGTATGTTTTCCTCTTGTCAGAAGGAGAATTTATGACTTCATGTTTCAGCATGCTTTGTGAAAAAGAAAGTAAATGATTTCTTGGAGGGATTATTGGTCCTTGAGGACAGGGCTTTGAGGTGCTTATAGGATGCATGTGTGGACATATTGTGGAGCTTTTTTACTCAGTGCCTTGATTTATTTATTGTTGGTGCACTTTGTTCTTTTATTCTTAAGTGAAATATTTTAAGAAATGTTGTTACTTTTGCTTTGGTAGAAACAAGCGTGATTGCACACATCGTAAGGTTTTGTACCGCCAGCTTTTTGCTTTAATCTTAAATGACAGCTACATCTGTTGGAAGTTTGTTCCTATCTCCTGTTTTGTTTTTTAAACTTGACAGGTTGAAGGAGCCCTTTTAACCACAGTCTTGCTAGTGGCAGATAGTTTTTGAGATGCTCTTCCCAGGCTGTAGCCTGCCCAACACCAGTTTTGCTCTCTGGTAGAAGTTTCAGGTGACTCCAGAGCTTTTATACCAGCAGCCCCTGGAGGTAAAAGCAGAAGCAGACACTTATTTAACTTGCCTTAGTTGTTCTTTTGGATTCTGCAGGCTGGGTTTTGTATCTTGTCACTCTGGGGTTAAACTCAGTGGACACACATACAGGTTTAGGGGGTGGATTATGGCCAAAGACTGTCACAAGTTATAGCAGCAGTTTCAGCCAACATTGTTTGATTTTCCTTCTTCTGGAGCCAGGTTTTGTTTCACTGTTTTAATCTGATGTCAGATTTTAATTGATTCTTCACTCATGGTCACAGGATCATAGGCCATGGTACCACAGATGTTACAGACGTCGTAGTTAAAGGTCATCGATATGATTAATTCTGTACATAATATTTTTGTAAGGATATGCCATTGTTATCAGGTTAGAAAGCATAAAAAGATGCTTGAAGTGTTTCGTTTTTTTTTTTGCTTTGAAGTCCTTGAGCATTATAGTGATGGATAAAACATCCCATAGAAAATAGAAAAAAACTGTTGGAAAGTGTGCTTTCCTTGAAAAAACAGACCATAGGTGCCTTCGCTGACAAGGCAGTGCCAAAGGTTCATGGGATACAAACCAACCTTCTTAACATCTGCAGATTTTTTCAAAGATGTTGCTAGTCATATTTTACTTAGAGTACTAATTTCTTAAACATGAAATGTTTTTACAAATATCCATATATATATGTCTATATCAATATCAATGTTGATATCTATTTATGTCTACCAATATAGATATCTATCTATTACATATATAGATGTATGCATACATATGTAGTATATAAAAGTATAATAATAATAATAAGATATTTTATAATAAAAAGAAATATGTACCATTGTTTTGTTTGCAGTCTTTCTTTACAAAATATTCTATGAACTAAAGCAAGCAAAGAAAGGCATCACAATATTAAAAATAAGCCATAGCTGTAGACTACTGCTAAATAACATTAGATCAGCATGCTGATCTTCAAGTTAATATACTTTTTCTCTTCAAGTGAAAAAGCAGCTTAAACCCATCTGCATCCACCTACACCCATCCCAGAGCACATGGCTGTGTACACCATGGGAAGAATTATAGTAGTTCCTAATCTGGATTCTGGGAAAGAGGTTGGACTTGTGGCTGAAAACACATGAAAGGCAACCAATTTTATTTATGTTCCTTGACCTGTCCCAAGACTCCCGTTCTCATGCCACTTCAGCTGCTCATATATAATTTGTACAGTGCAAAAGGCATTGTTTCTAATCCAGCTGAGGGCAGCTAAAAGAGCATTGGCAGTGGTGCTTCTCCCAGCTCCTTCTCCAGCTTTTCTCCCTCCTGTATTTTTTTTTATTTCCTGCTCAGGCCATTTCAAGCTTCTCTGCTCTTTCAAGGAGTTCAACATGCAAATATATTGGAAATGAGATCTGCTTTCACAGTTGTATTATGCTGATTTCCTAACTACTTTACAAAGCAGAAAAAGGCTCTCCTGCCTGTGTGTGGCCATTAAATTATGCAACATTCAAGCCACAAGAACTTAACCAACATTTCCTGCTGAGCTTTATTTTGGCAAGGTGTCCCAGCTGTAGTGCAAAAGCAATGTCTCTGTGTGTGGCACACTTGAGTGCAGGTGGAATAGGGAATTGTAACACCAAGAGATGTACCATAAACAAGGTAAAAGGGTGGAAGTAAAAGATTTTATGACAGCGGTTTGGTGTGGGGGTTTCATTTTATCTCTATTTATAGAGCTTAAATCAGTCTTGTCTTTCTTTAAGTATAGGCAGCTGCTGAACACAGGAGACAGTCAGGGTCAGCAAAACATTCTCTGTTGGGATCCTGTACATGCAGATGCACCCAAGTGTTGCCTCCACCTCAGTATCTGTTCTCTTCTATGCTGGGGAGGAGGCGAGAGCAGAGCAAAGCTGGCCTTGCATCACCACTGCACAATACTGGAGCCTACCCTTGAATGCTGAGCTGGGGAGTGAGGAAGAAGTCATAGCTTCTGACTTTCCAAGCCATGACATGGGTGCTAACTGACCAGACAATCAGGAGAAGATGAAATACAAAGTAGGAAGGATGGAGGGTTTTTACTTGTTCCTGATGAAGAGCCCTGCTAGATATGGTCAGAGAGAAGATGTAGGAAAATGTCAAGATTACTCTTTTAAATGGACAAAAAAAATAGATTTACAATTAATTTATCAAAGGCAATTTACACAGAGGTACCTAGGCTTGGTTAGGTAAATTTTTAAAAAAGCTGTTTTATTTGGCTAGGTGCTTAACAGCACTAAGCCATTTCATCAAATCGCTGCGGCAGTGAACTTGGAAGTGCCAACATGGGATCCTTGAATATAAGAGAAGTAACAATAACCGGACTATTTTCACAAGATGTTTTGGACAATCAGATGTCCAGATGGAGGAGCGGCAAACAATTCACTGCTGGCAGGCACCCAAAGCTTCTTGAACCTCATGTACTCTTCCCTAATAAATATGTCATTTCATACCAGCCATGGTAATGTAGTGATAACAGCAGGAGAATAACTCTCCTTATAATTGTGTGAGACATCCAGATATATTCCCCTGTCTCCCTGACTAATGTTTCCAACATGACTTGTTAGCTTCTGCAATGATCAAGCAGCTATTAAAGATAAAACTGTGTTAACCTTTTCAAAAATTAGAAGAGCATGACTCTAACTGGAACTGCAATGGCTTCCCGGAGACTAGAGCAAAAGGGTGAAAGATCATCCTGCTGAGACATTAGTAATGAATGTATTATTTATTTAGTATGTCTGCAATTCATATGAAGGAGGTGGCCCCAACCAAATGCCTCCTCTTCACTCTGTGATTGCTCTAAGCAATGTAAGTAGATGAGGAGAAAGAACCTGGATCAGTTTTTATAAGAGAGGTAAATTATCTCTTTGTTTAGTTTCCCTCCCTGACACAGAGTCTAGCAGACTGGTCATAGAAAAAGAACTCCTGAAACTGAAATCAACCACATTTTTCTCAATTTTAAGTTTAAATTGGACCCCAAATCATCTTAATCATAAGTAACTTGTGAGAACCAATCCACCCATCACAGTTTGTTCACATTTGTACCTTCAGTCACAGATCCATGAATTACACACTAGCATAATACTTGATATAGCTAGAACCTCAACAATGACAACAGGGGTGTCATGTCATCCCATGAACTGACAAACTAGAGGTGCAGAATATACAGAAATTGGCTTGTGTGATGTCAAAGGTAAGTAAAAAGTCACCCTTGACATGTATAAGCTATAGTAAAAGACAGGTCTTTGTTTACTGATAAGTATAATCCGTAGACTACAAGTGACAAATAGGTACTAAATCCCAACTAGAAATAAGATGACTGGCAGTCAAAAAAAAAAACCCTCTTAGTCTACAATGAAAACCTTTTCAGATTTGCTTTCTTAAATAAAGTTTTTACTGAAGTTATCAGAGCTGCTGATAAAATAAAGCTCATAGTAAAGATATATAATAGCAGTATGAAAATTGCAGGAATGCAATTTTCCCAGGCACACAGAATATTTATAAGTTCTGACTTCTATGAAATTAGCGTCTCAGTCGCGTTTTTGAGATTTTAATATCTGCAAGTAATTCATTGTCTTCCCGCAAGGTCTGGTAAGAAGATCATCTAAACAAGCATACCCAAATTAGTTGTTCCCTCCTTCAGGTCAGGCTAGAAAACACAGAGACTGACCCCTTATGGAAACTGGGTCTGTTGCTTGCTTTCATAGAAGAAATGGAAAAAGTAAACTCCATAGGGAAATACATGAAGGGCTAAGCTGCCCTGTGTGAAAATGTTTTATAATGTAGGATCTTCTGTTCTCTCAACAGAGCTAAAATACAGCCCATAAAAATTCAAGCAAGGGAAGACTGAGGTAGGCAATGATGAGAAGTGCCTGATTTAGAGATAAAAGAGAGATTTCTCCCTGAACTTGGATGTTGCTCCTAATATCCATTAACAGAAATTTGCCCCAGAAGGGCAGTTGAGCAATTGTTAACCTCCTCACCCCAATGCCTACCAGCAAAGAACAATAAACCCCAGAAGTCACAGAAAATTGGAATAATCTCCCCAGGGAAGGGGTTGACTCGGCCACGTTGGACACCTTCAAGAGTCATCTGGACAGGGTGCTGGGCCATCTTGTCTAGACTGGGATCTTCCTAGAAAGGTTGGACTAGATGATCCCTGAGGTCCCTTCCACCCTGGGATTCTGTGATTCTGTGATTCTGTGATTCTGTGGTTCTGTGAAAATTCAGGCAGTCCCCAGGAAGGATAGGACCTTGTGGAGGCTCCCCCAGTGACCGTGCAGCAAAGAATAAGCAGAGCAAGTAATTTGTCATAATTTCTCAGTTTTTTTCTTTTTATTTATTAAGAAACTTAAAGACAGAACAAGCCCAAACTGTTAAGCAAGAGCATTTTGATCTCTAGGCAAGAGTATAGTTTTCTTATAGAATCTCTTCTTACTTCACCTGCTCTTCCCATGTCTAGTCATGAGACGAACAAACGTGCATCTGGCATGTTACACACCCTTCTCATCTTGCACTTCATGCAAGACTTCAAAATATCAGGACAAAGTAGGTTTCTCTCATATCAGTTTGAGCAAGACAGCCTGGGTTATTATATTTTACATATCCTGTATGATACTGGAGTATCAGAGTTCCAACTGCTCAGTAAAATATTTGCCTATGAAAAGAAATGGAGGAAGAATAATCTCCAATTTTTTGTCACGGAGAAGAAGTATTAATGTGGTATTATCAAGTTAATATTTATCCTGAACTCCACTAACACAGAATGATGCTGTTTGCCCAAAGGAGGACACGTACTAGGTCATTCTCTTCCTTCAGTCAATTGGTGCAGCTGAGAGGGATGATCACATAGGCATGCATGAAAACTCAGTAACACCCAGCCCTTCTCTAGGAGATTTGATACCAGAAAGAGATGGAAAGGCAGATTTTTCTGTAAAAGGAATCTGAATCTAACAGTAAAAAACACTAGAAAGCTAAAAGAAGTATTAGAGCATCTTTTCTCAGTAGGGCATCTGGTTCCATCTCTAATCTGAGCAGAGCTGTGAGAAGTTGGTGCAGTACCTGGGAAACTCTGACCTCATTCCCAGCACTGTGCTTCAGCTGAGGGGTGAAATATTGCAGGCATAAAATTTCTATTGAACTGGGACAAAAATGGAGTACCGTAATACTTGTATGTAAATTATTAGAGAATAAGAAGGCAATACTAAAGCTATCAACTAGAAAATTACTTCAGTACTTAGCATATCTTTTTTTGTCAAACATAAACTTTGTGAAGTCAGAGATATTAAGAAAAAAAATTCTATAAATCCCTCTGGTAATAAGCAGTGGAATTAAAATCTGGGCAAAATTAAATTCGAGAAGATTAATGTTCCTTTTTACATTTTGATGACAACTATAAACATAATGCAATTTTGTGAATTTACAGCTTTAAAATGCAAGCCGATACCCCACAATGGTGCAATTTAAGTCACAAAGCAAATAAGTACTTTTTATTCTAATCTCCCCACAGATAAATTTCACAGTAGTAATGAAATGGCTTTGAACTTCTTAACTACCATTAAAAATAATACAGAAACAAGTAATTTATAATTGAAGCCCTGGCTTATTGAAAATATACGTAGCAGCACATTGATAATAGTTGCATATCGTCAGGGTAGATGTCCCAGGTGCCTTAAATACAAAGTCCGGAGGATTCTCCTCTAAAAAGGTTTTGCGAGGTTCTGTGGCTTATACTGCATATTTCTTTTTCTCAGTCCTCTGAGATATAAGCACTTTAGTGGTAATAACCTTGTTAAGTCTTTTGAAAAAATCTTAAATAACCTACAAGGGCTCTGAGTTCACTGGAGGGTGGAAGAAAATGGGAATCCCGGTGGACCAGTTGGGGACAATATGATGTCCTGGAGTAAACAGGGGGAAACTGGAGGGATCCTTCACAGAAATAAGGAATATCTTGCGTTATCTGGTTTGTATACTGCACACACCCCAACAGTGCAAACGCATGCATAAACACAATAAAAAAAGAAAGTCGGGGGAGGGGGGAATTCCAAAAGGAGTGAGGGAAAGACCAGAGAACATAACCAGAAGACAATCTGAAGAGAAGGTACAATGTGAAGGAGGTGCTCGGATACTTTAAGGAACCTCAAGTGGAAGTCAAGTGGCAGGGGACAATCATGATGGTTTCCTCAGTGCCGTGCCTGTAGTCACAGTACCACGGTTTTTCCCAGTAAGATTAAGTTGTACCCCTGTTTAGTGAAAACGAGAGTTCTGTACAAATGACAAAAAAGATGTCCCTACCTGTTTTCACACTTCGGAATTGTGTTAAATTTGCCCTAGCTGAAATTTTCTCTTTGGATTTCCTCTATAGAACATTTTGGGAAAATGGACACCTTATCTCCACTGTGTCTCTAATTCTTTTTAAAATTCTAATTATGCTTTAAAAGGAACCTTAACGATCAGATCTCCCCATTTCTGAAGGCAGAATTCTTCTGCTATTATTAGATAAATGCAAACAAAAAAAGATCATCTAACTTTTTTCCATATGTATTCAGTCTACTTGCAGAATGTAATCCTGAAAGGACATTTAAAATGTATTTTCCTCACCAGTATTTTTTCAGAAGTCAGTTCTTGCAAAGCACAAATGTGCATAATAATCCACTCGGATGAATAAGCAGTCAAAACAATTAGGAATGAACAATGTCATGTCGTTGCCATAGAAGTGACATAGTCACGCTGCAGACTAACAGGTTTTAGAAAACTCTTTAGGGGATTTCACAATTTAAGGTCCTATTCCACTGAATTTACAGCAAAACCTCCATTAACTTTGCAGAAACAGGTCTGGCCCTATGCCAGCTGCAGAGTCGGTATGACAAGGAGAAGGGAGGAGACCAGGACAGCGTTGGCTACCAAGGACGGGGAGGAGAAAGAGCCTTGGTGCCTGCCACTTGCTTTCAGTTAAATCCATAGAGCCTTGCTAGCAAAGGAGAGCTTTTGCCACATCTTGTAAACAGAGATAATGGATTGGAAAAGGAGAGGCTTTGAGTGGCGGCTCAGACATCCCCAGGTCCCTAAGGCCTGCCTCAAGGACAGGGATCAGCCATGGGGTGATGTAGAAGACACTGGCCCAACCCAAAAGCACCGGGTGTCGGCACTGCTGGGGCTTGCTCACGCCTGAGTTGGTTCCCCCTTGCTTTGGCCATTGCCTCGCAGACAGCCTTGGCTGGTTTTTGTCCAGTGCTCACTCACTGTTACTCTGGTTTCCAAACTAATGAATGCATTGCTAGTCCTATCAAGAAGAAATATGTGCAGTACCCACCACTGACAACCCTGCAAAAATATTTTTAAATGCAGAATTATAACAGCCATTAAAATTTAATATTAAGTAACCTGTGGGAATTTTAATGTATTCTGCTTGAAAAGACTATGTAATGTAATAATAAAAAGGTGAAAAGAAATGCAATAGCTGGTTCATCTGAAAGCATGTAGCAATTTTAACTTGTGTTTTATATATGAACCCATAAAATTTATATGGAAGAAATTAAATGTATGAAATGATTTATAGGTGGATTAAAATGGCTTGCAACTTTTTTAGTTTCATACATCTTCATGAAAACATTTATAAATTTCTGTAACTTAAATTGCTTATCCAAGTTCTACAGAAACAGCATAAACAGAGCAAGCAATTATCTGTAATAAACTTTTTCTTTAATACTGTGGCATTCACCCTTTTGTAAAACTATATATTACAATTTCTCTTGTGCTGTATTAGAAAATCAGATTTTATTTTCTAGGCTGACATATTTTTTCAATTGTGCAGAAACTGTCATCTTTCTGGTAGGGTGATCCAGTCATTAAGTGTTAATAAAATAATAATGCAATATAATCTGTACTTCTGGAAATTAATTTTTATATATAAAGTGATGTTGTCTCCCTCATACACCACAGAATTCTCAAAACTCTAGAAAAACCCCTTTGTAAGTGTGCTTCCAGGAGTAGTTGAAAGTTCAGTTTTCATTATAGCCAGTGCTGACATTTTAAATGCTAATTAAAGCAACATTTCTGGGCATCCAGGCATTGACTTGCACACTCAACAGAAGAGTTTGATGGTTTTTGTGGCAGCCAACTAAAAATGTTCAATCTGAATTGGTGTCAGCTATGTTGAAGAAAAGCTTCCACAACAGTGGAAGAGGTGGGATATTTCAGAAAAGCAATATTAGCCCTCAATCTATGTCCTAAAATACAAGTAAAGTGTTTTCATTTGCTTGGAGTAATGTCTGGGATGGGGAATCAGGGCTCTGTGAAGCACAGATCCAAACTCAGAGTAGAGGCAATCCAGGAGCAGAATGAGATCAATGCTTACCTGGTTTGGAAAGCAAAAACCCTCAGATTAATTGCAATAGATGCAGAGTATATTGCTTGCATATTGTGAGATTACAAAAAAAAAACAACACACCAACCAAAAAACAAAAGTCTGCTTTGAATTAAAAAAAAAAAAAAAAGACAAGCTACAGAGATTTATTGCAGTATAGAAAGAGTTGTACTTGGGCCATATGAGGGTTTCAGAAGAGAGGACACTTTTAAGTGGGATGGAGATGTGCCAGCACTGTGGGTCAAGCCATGAGGTGGGCAACCCTGATTTTCACCTAAGGAGATTACAGGCAGAAATATAATTTCAATTCAGCATAACGCTTTCCTGGCATATTAATATATGCCGTGGCGTTTCTATGCAGTGCTTACCCGTTGTCATATTCCAGGGCCTGAACTCTGTGTGTTACACTTCAGGCAAATTGCTCAGATTTTGAGGTCATGGTAGACAGTTTTGCCTTGGGTAACTGAAGCTTTGAGTCAGCTGCTTCATGGAAACACACCAAGTCGCTGCTGGCATGGATGGTATCAGAGACAGAACCTAGAGTCTGCAGGCTCCAAAAGGCAGCTCGTAAATGAGGATGTCTGACACCGTTATTGGTAGCAGTAGACAGCTTTTAATCTCTGCGGGCCTTCAGTAGCTTGGACATATACATCCTGATTGCAACCCACACAATGCTTCACCTTAGCATGAAATCAATGTTAGCTCTTGACATGAAGACGTTGGCATAACTGATGGCATAAATCTGTACGTCTAATACCCTGCATACTGGATAAATCAGAACAAACCGCATGTCTATTCAGTGTAGTGTTCTGCTTCGCAAACAGGGAAATCAAGATTATAGTAACAGCTATAATAACATGCTGGCTGCAGTTTGCACATTTAGGCAATCCATGCACCTAAACTGCACAGGCTGGCCGTGGAGTCCAGGTTCATTTGCAGCTAAACCTCAGACAGCAGTTCGTTAGACTTAGTGCAGTCATTCTTGTGCTTCACCCTGAGACCGTGGCTTTCTAAAACGCACTGCAAGAGGCTGATGTTCCCAGGAGCCCTGGGGCTCTGCCTTCATTGTTCATGGCACAGGAATGTCTGTCACCATCCCAGTTTACGTGTTCAGTAAAGAAAACAAGACAAAATATCTCTAGTTGATATTAAAAGAGAAGTCTCTCATATTTAAGAGATCCTGTTGCTTCACCGCTCATTCTGCCTTCTACCCAGGTCAAGAAACGTGAGAGTTCCCACCATGTTTCCTGAAAGCAGCAGGATCAGTTGAACACTCGGTCCTATTCACTTTCATCCTTCTAATACAAAAAAGTACATAATTTTTATTGCAAACATCTTCCACACCTACATGCCTTTAGATTTAACCTTTCAAATCCTACTGTTAGTAGCAGAGGTCAGATTTAAATAAGAAGCTGATTTCTTGAAAAGAAAACTACTTCTGGCTTGAGCAGCTTCTGGGAATTCCTAGGATTAACAATATTTTGCTAAGCTTTATTTACAAACAGTGAAATAATTTTACTGAACTTGGGATGGCTACACAGGTAAGGTAGCTGGTTAAAGCTTCTTACCTTGAAGCCCTCTGTTTCTCCACCTGTAAAGACTGATCCAACCCATCTTAAAATATATCTGAGGCATCAGAGGCAGTTTAGGCTGGGTAACCTCGGTGGTTTCTGTCCCCAGCTGGGGCTTCCCTGGGTCATCGTCCCTTTGTAGGATTCTGTAGATGATGTAACAGCTATTGAATTACCAGTATTTTCTGTCAAATACATTAAGTTAAGCCAATATCAGCCTCCCCTGAAGGTAAATGATGTGATTTTTTCCTCTGGAGGAGTGCTTTTGCCTAAACAGATTGTGTGATGGCTATCTCATACAAGGCAGCCAAATTTCAGTGATATAAATCCCACTCTGAGTCTGTGTACAAAACAAGAGAAACTTTTAAGGGTAAAAAAGATTTAACAGTTCTATTAGGAAGACAGCAATGCCATATGAACCACAATTCCTATTTTTCCAGTGGAAAAACATTTCCTCCAAACAGGTGCTCCATCTTTAATCTGTCAGAGCTGATCCTCACAGAAGACCCAGGAAAAATATCTTCAAAAGACAAGCCAGGAACAAAAAGCTTAGAAGTTAACTGGTTAATACAAATCTGTAAAAGCAAAGCTTTTTACAGTCTTCCTCTCATCTACTCTACAACACTGAGCACCTTCATATTTCACCCAAACTAAGATGCCCCCTCTTAACAGCCCTCGCTGCACTGACGTGCCATCCCCCTTCTCTGCCACGAAGTGATTAACACAATTAGATTAAATTATGAGCTGTTGGTCTGACCTACATTAGGTTGAATTTTGTTCTTCTTGTCAGACTGAGAAAGGGATTCTGGCTTGAAAGTCTGTTTTCTAATGATATTAGTTACTTTAATAAGGGATATTACCTTTCCTTATAAAAGTTATTTCTCTTGATGTTAAGTAATGCATTCACTCACAGAAACATTGCCAGTATTTCATTAACTCAATTCCCCCAAACCAAGTGAACAGCACGTGGAAAAGTGTCACTTTGGATATCATTCCCCCCCTCTTCTTCCTCAGCTAAGCAACGTCCCTGCTTTGGTGCCACGGAGTATTATAATATCAGACTCTGGGCACAACCAGCCTGACCTGTCTTCCAGTCCATTTGCTGAGCCTGGCCGTCTCTTGAGGCACCTTAATCCAGCTCTAATGATCTGAATCACGTTCAGCAGCTGAGTTGGTGAGATCTCGCCAGCGTTGGATCATCTCCACTAACCCCTCCTGCAGAAGGGCTTTACAGTGCGTCTCAGTGAGATGCAGGCTTTCCCTGCTTCCCATCAAAGCATCTTCCCACCAACACAGAGGGGCCAGGAGCAGAGAAAAAGCTCCTTGATATAAAATAGCCGAAGCTCTTTTTGCTCCACTCCTCAGTCTGTCCTGCACTTCTTTTAGGCAGGGTGAGTCCTGCCGTTTCACTGCAAATGCTCTGTATAGAAAGTATATGTACATTAAACCATCTCTGTGACCATGTTTGACTTCCACTCTACAAATAAATGGGAATAGATAGCTCCCTTCCCTTAGGAACTTCTGTCTGCCAAAAACTGAGGATCGCTGGGATATGCAGATGAAACGGCTCTTTCTCTCCACCAAGATATGAAAGCAGAGAGCTCCTTACCCTTTTGAGTTTCAGGCCAAGGGGCTTCGACACACACAGAGCAAATGGGAAGATGTGTGATCAGGTAACTTCCAAACTTCAGAAACATTCTCATTTCAAATTCTGACTTCCTGCCATGCACATATTCTTCTGTAACCAGACTCCGAGGCAATTTATTAACAACTCCAGAGGAGTCATACCTGCAGAATCTGTTTTTCAGCTTTTGACAGCTGAGCAGGGCTAATGTTACTGTTTCAGAGTGCTATCACTCGAGTAATGTATATCCTGTATATTCAATGAAGAAGTGTCCTTTGAAGGTGCAAATGAAATACCTTATCTGAGGCAAAAAGCTAAAAAACCCATTTGAATATTTTATATCATTTAACAGCACATAGGAAAAAAATTGGAGGAAATAAAAGCCAGACCATATTTTCCAATGATTTTCAACTACAAACTACTGGAAGTTTTAAGCTGTGTCTCTTTTTTACTCTATTTAAGTAAATATTTTAGTAGAATGTACTGCATTTCAACAAAAAAATCTAAGCTAAACATTTAGTCTTAATTAATGTTAATTAAGTGTTAACTTAATACACCAGTATTTTAATTTTCTAAAATAAAAAAGACCTGTGAAGACACTTCTACAGCCTTGAAGTCTAAAAAAAACTATTCAGACCTGCGATCTGAAATGAGAAGTTTTAAAAAATACTCTGAGTATTGTATAAAGAAAAGTTACAGAGGTGTTCAGGGAAGGAATAAAGGGAATTTTGATCCCATTAGGGAATTAAAAAGAATGTGAAATCATGGAAGTCTTAACATTGTTCTTGAACTTCCCCAGAACAGAGGTCTTCCTTGGATGAATGTTACAAGGAGGGTGGTAGGAAGAAGGAGTTAGACTAAAGCAGGATTGACATGCGTGATGAATTACAGTTCATTAATCCAATTAATGAGTAATTCCAGAAACCTTAATCCCAGATAAAGCTCTTTATCATAGCTCTGTTGGCTAGTGGTGCACTAAGAGCCCATCAGCAAATCCATTGTAAACCTCTATTATATAAAGCCTGCTATGCACTGCCATAGCTTTTTTGGTAACATTTTGTCAAAAAATTAATGAGAAAAACAGAGAAGGGAGTGCTCTTTATACTTATTTGGCCAGACTCATATTACAAAAGAAGTCAATATACATTTAAAAAGACACAGGCCAGCTGAATGTAACTGCAAATATTTACAAGCATTCTTGGTTTAGAAGTCAAAGATATGTTCCCATTTCTGATGTGTATATACTGATTTCTACGCATGATTTCTTCGTGCACATCCTGTTGACCCATGGAAGCCAGTAAAGTACACCGAGCTGGTTTTGAAAATAATTTCGGTTCCATTTTTATTCTATTTAAGTTTTGGTAGCACTACCTACAAGTGTGATACTTTCTGAACACTTCAGAAATACAATCCTGCCTCTGTAAATCTCACAAAGAGGGATAAAGGGAGGGAATAACATGAGTTTAGATCCCAGTTGCCTTCATTCACTGCAGAGAGCACAGCAAAATAGAACACATAAGGGGGAGGTAAGTGTGAGACAAGCATCTGAACTTCTGTGTGTGCCTAAGAATGTCAAATCATGAATTAAAATCTATATAGCAGAAAGGACTGCATTTCAGGACTTCTCAGAAAACCAGAAAGACTCCCCTTCCAAGAAACCAGTTCAAATCACCACCTAATATCCCTGTCACAGCAGCCCTCTTCCTTCCCAGCAGCTGATCAGCTCAAATATTTGTTTACCCACTGTGATGGGACTAACAACAGCTGAGCCTTCACTGTGACCCTTCTGAAAACTGTAAGATTGACAGCTCTGGATACTGTTGTGCAGTGATTTTGATTTGGTGAGTACTTGGCTACTCAACACTACGACTATAAATTCATCTATTTTAATAATGGAGAAGGCTTGCAGTACCATGAGAGCCTGTGCGATGCACTCAAAGGTTGCTTCTAACTTCTCTGAGCAGCTATGCCAAATCATATTCTGCATTCTCAGTTAGTTAAAGCTGTATTACCGAGAGACAAGATCCTGCTGTGATGACTATTTAAGTAGAAGTGCATCATTTCTGATGTTGCCAAAGAGCCTGTTGTGGGATGATGACAGTTCACACCCAATTACACACTGATGGATTCATATTTCTTGATCAATGACTCTGAAGCCTTCTGGAATAACACTGCACAATGACCCTTCATTTTAAAGACCAAATAAGATGATTAGTGACATGCAAAAAAAAAAAGAGTCAGAATTTCAGGCATGTCAGAACTAGTTTTAACCAGTCTCTGTCTGTAGCAGCACTCCTGAATTGGAAGAAACTTCAATCACTCCATCACAGAGAAAGCTGTTCGACGGAAACAAGCAACTGCAGAGGTTATTGGAGCAGGAACACAATTTTCTCAAAAGGACTTCCATTTAGCAAAAGCAACATCACAATTTGAAATCAAAGGCTAAATACTTGTGTGCCTATTGATAGAACTTCAGATTTCTGGATCTTGAAAATACAATGGAAAACATGAACCCTGATGAAGACTCAGTGTACTTCAGTGTGGCAAGGCATATTATTACATCTGACAGGTTTTTACTTAAGTGTTTGAATCAGGGTCACAAAAAAGTGTGGTATTTAAAATGGTCTTTTATACTACTAGAGCTATAGAGGTCTCTTGGCTAAACCCCTAAAAGTTTGTCTTATACCATCCAAAGGGAACATTATATCCTTCAGAAAACACAACAGCTTGTAGGATGGAAATGGACCCGATCCACATATCTTGGTCCCATTGTATAAATGTAATCATGACTCTATGATGTCTATCCAGGAGAAATAGCATGTGAATCAATATTTGACTAATATGAACAATAACTCCTGTATTTATTTTAATAACAACCACGGTTGTGAGCATTCAGAAGCACCAGACAGGTCATGTTGAAAATTGTTCAGCAGATTGGAAAACAAATTAAAATTAAAGTCATCATGAACTTCAGGGCCACTCACTCCAGCGCTGGCTGCATGCTGCTGCTAATGGGCTTCACACCAGACCCTCAGTGCATGTACACATGGTCGGTTCAACTCTCCTGGCCAGATCTGCCAGGTCATTTGGTTTTGCAAAATCCATAGGTCGAGCTGTGAACTGGGGCACTGGTGATGGCTCAATTTGTTGGGAAAGGGAAGAGGAAGAGGAGGCTCACTCCTCTGCAAATCTATGAGGAAAAGCAGACGTTCCCTGGGAGCATTTCTGTGGGGGAGGAGCGGCTGTTGGTGCCAGGGGATTTGCTGGGTCCCACCTTTTGCCCTCTTTCTGGGGGTGCCTGGGACACTCCTGCTGCCATCAGAAGCTTTCACACCCACAGCTCACGGCCTCCCAGTGCAGCAGCAGCATTAGCATTTTCAGGGACACAAGAGGAATTACAAAACATGGTAAGTCACAGGAACTTCAAGACTTTGACCTTGAGCGATATAAGCCATAGCACTGGACAGCCGCAGCGCATTTCATACCTCGGGAGGGAGCAGGGAAGTGAGAGATGGTAAGTGTGTGAAGAAATTGAAAAGAAGGTGAAAAACTAAAACCGATAAAAGTGTAACATTAAGACAGAAATGGAAAGAAGGAAAGTCACCAAAAATGATCAGGCTCTTGAATGTGGGGAGAAGATGATCATGCTACAGTCTTCCAAATGTTTTTAAAGCTGAATAGCCATTTATATTTCTTTTCTTGCATTTTTGAAATGTCAGTTGTAAAAGCTGTAAACAGTTAATTCGAAAGCAGCAAAACAAATCCAGCCTGTTTAGACCTTCTGATATGTTACTGCTCTTAACTTCCTTAAAAAACATCTTTTGTAACTAAGAAACTTGCCACATGTACGCTGGTTTGTGAATGGGAAATTAGAGACAAGAAAGCCTGAATAAAATAAGACTGCTTGATATTTGCATTCAAAGCACTTTGCAAGTATCAGTCAGTTACCTTGACGTGCTTTCTTACGGTCCCGAATCTGGCTGAAAAATGCAAGCTCACAACTACCCTGCAAGATAGGTGTTATTAAACCATTTTTCATAGGTGGAAACAGAAACACAAGAGAGATGGGTGGTTCACCCTGGGTCATGGTGGTGCTAGTGGCAAAGCTGGAAATAGACCTTTGGTCTAGATTATAAGGCAGGACACAGGGCAGTTCATTTCAACAGATGTTTCCACGTCAGAATTTTGTAAACCTCCATCATACAGATGAATTGAAATTTCAATATCTCCAGTCACAAAGAGCCTCCTGCTACTTACATAATTCATTTTTCTTCTTATGCTTATTATAATAAAAATATTTCTCCTTCATGAAATCCACTTTCAGCTCAGTGTTTCCCTCCATCACTGACTCTCCATTGTTTCAGGACAACAATCTCTGTGTTCCTATAACTAGACCCTCATTTTTTTAGGCAAGATTAAGATGAGCAGTGGGAGGACAGAGGTATGGTCTGATGGTATTTATCAGTATCAGTTGTCAGCTTACGAAGCATTATGTGATGTACGTGTCCAGCTTTCACTGTTTGCACTGCTGGCAGATTGTATGATTCCTCTTTATTGCCTTTTGGCTTTTTCCCTTAAAAACAAACAATCTACTGTTCCCCAGAGAAGGACAGGTAGTGTTTTTTACATCCAATAGCAAACCAAAAAGGAATCCATTCTGGGACACTCATTTTTGCTCTGATGCTGACCATAACAACAGTACTTCTCTTCTTCAAGCAGTCATTCAGTCTGTTGTTGCTACTAAAGGATTATATATGCTATTTGCTGTGCACAGTTAAACCATATTTTATTTATGATATTTCTCCTGATGACAGCTCACTTTGTGCCCAGGCAAAAGTGTTTTGGTGTCAGACAAAGATTAGCTGTTTTGCATTCACTATCAAAGGGAACTAGACACTTTTTTCTCCCCACCTATGCAGGGAACAACATCCAAGGAATATTTGTATTCCCCTGCCCAAATTCCAGGCAAATCTATTCTAATGAGAGGTGTTAAATAGTTAAATAAAATGGATTTAGATTTTTCAGTCATTAAGGTAGTTTCTAATACATGGCACATCATTTTTTCTTAAATACCGTGGGGAAGTGAGTCTCCTGTTAAAGACTAATGATGAAATAATTAAAAATGGCTAAGAGACCTTGAAAGTCATGTCTTTCTGAGAGTCAATAGGTGCTGTGCACATTAATTAGTGTTTTTCAAATACTGCTCTTAATATTTACCAAAGCAGAAAAGCTTTCCCTCAGCCAGTCAAAGGCAGGACTGGCTAGCCTGTGACTTTTGACATATTTACCTTTATCATGATTTTCTTTATACATGATTTAATTTGCAAAAATACATTTAATACTTTGTTAAAGAAAGCTCGGGTTGAAAATATTTTTTATTACTGCTTCATTTGAAAACATACTTATGAATAACAAATTTGATTGCCAGCATTGTAGGCTATCAATAATAGAAATGGCAGATAAAGGACACAAAAATATGATTTATTAGAAAGGGCATTAGCTCAAAGGTTGCAAATGTAACTAGTTTAAAAATATATTTGTTTTCATTGTATTTAATAAAAACACCCTCCGAAGAAGAGATTGGTTAAGCTTTACATTTGGTCACTTCTTGTTAACAAGAGAAGAGTGAAATTTCTGGCAAATACCAATACAAAGCAAAGAGAAAATTTTAACAGTAGTACCTATTTTGTTGCTAAATTATTTCAGAAGGCTCATAGTCAGGAACTCTGGAGACAGAAGTAGGCAAGACACTGAGGAAATAAAAGGCAAAACAGTCTTGTGCTAATGGAAGACTGGACAAGATGAATGTTTTCCATTCTCTTCAGTGTGTTTATGCTAGGCCGGTAAGTTATTGTAATCGAAGTACAGAGAAAATCTCCTGTCGAGTTTTTGCTTTTACATTTTACCTACCTGCCATGGCTCTTTATACTGTTACTATTTTATAAGATTAAATGATGGCATGATTAGACTTCTGTGAATGATAAACAAAGTAAATAATTTTAAGGAATTTTAATATATTTGTTCTTTACCTAAACAAAGGTAATAATAATTTGTTGTCTCTGAAGACAAATAACCTTGTCAGGGCATGCCTAATTGCCAACCAATACCATATGTGCTTGTGGAGTTTGAAATATGCACTTGTATTCATAAAGCTAACTCAAGGCCAGAGTCAACTCACCATGCACAGCCAAATTTCGATTCTCTGGTAGAATTTGCCTGGCTCTTTTGGGGGCTTGAATTACTGCCTGAATGAAATGAACTGCTTCAGTTCCACCAGATGAAATAGAAATTCCAGCTGTGAAGGACTTCTGAAACGTAACGATCTTCCAGCACAGCTGACTCCAAGTGCTGGTTCAGATTCTTTCCCCTCATGGGGCGGTAAGCTTTTATGAGCCACTGATTGTGCTCCAGTAGAGGCTAAGCAAAGAATGACATTTTTCTGCTTCCAACATACAGATGTTGAGTAGAATGTGCTAAAGCAGATGGTCCATAGCCAGAGTAGCGTGTTGCAATGCCTGGCAAGGGCTGGTAATGCATCCAAGACAGGTATAAATTGTTCATATATTTACTTTAGCTTGGGACACTACTTTCTGCTGCTTCCCTTGATCATCACTGGGTTTCAACATGTTATCACCAGCAATCCAAGTTGAAGAGTAATAGGTAACATAGTGTGAGTAAAAGTATTTTTAGTAAATATTTTTAAAACACTAATAAAATTATTTTTAATTATACATTCCACCACATCGCAAGAGTTCCAGCACAAAGCTGGCCCAACGACCAGGGTCCAAAGACTAGCTAGATGAAAATGATATTTCCTCATCTCATTATCTAAGGTAGCTAATAGTTTCTGAAGATTTTAAATGGGCAACAGTCAAGTCAAGATCTTGCTTAATTTTGTGGACAAAAGGAGCAGTTACACTGGAACTGCATGAAGACAAGCATGTAAATTCAGGCACATGCATTTTCTTACCCTTTCATGTGCATAAGTTTACTTTAATCTTGACAGTTCCTAACAGTATTAAATTAAGGGTCACCAGCCTGTATGGGGGCTGGTTCTCAAAATGCCATCAGGAAGTAAAGATACTCATCTTTGCTTTGTAATATCTTTGCAGTGTAATATAAGGGCACTGATTTCCCAGTACAGCAGTAGTGTTTCAGCCATGCCTTGTAATTACTTATTTCTTTGGTGACACACATATACACCTGGTATTATTGATATTTTCATACATTATTTTAGTTATTGCCAGTCACTCTGACATATTCTTTTGCTGTACTTGATTTTTTAAAAATGTATATTTATATAGTTATGAATGGAGTAGCTACACATAGACTTTAAATCAAATCATATTGATCTGATAAAGGTATATCTCAGCGCTAATATTATCCTACTGCTGTATTTGTGACAACTGAAAGAGTTTTACCAAAAAGGAAGAACAAAAATGCTCTCAAGCTGCTACTTTTGCATCGGTAGCAGCTCAGGAGCAGTTATCTGAGACAGAAAAGTTTATTATAAGTCAACTATCATCTTAGATTGAAAATATATTTTATAGTATCCACAATTCTTTTCATAAACATGTTCCACCATCTCCCGTTTACATCAGCTGCAGATTTAGGATCAAACGCAATTGGAGAGGAGCTATGAGTAGGACCCAAGTCCAGACTTGCACACTCAGAAGAGTTCACATGCAAATGCAAATCGAAGTGAACTCTTGAGGATTTCCAGGTGCCCAAGATAGCTGGGCACTTACGGCCCAGCTTTTGCCCATGCTCAGAGATGATGCCGTAATGCCTAAGCAGGACCAGGGGAGCTTAGAAATGCCAGTTGAAGGAACATATGAAAATCATCAACTCCAGCCTGCTTGAAACAGGATGATCACCAAGTTCAAATCAGGTCAGCAGGGCCAAGTCTTGGAAAACCTCTGGAAGAGGTTCTGCTGCAGAGGCAGGCAAGAAGGCTGGACAGCCACAGCCCTGCGCTGTCTGGCAGGGAAATGAGGGTAAACAGAAATGTATTTCAGAGCACTCCTAAGCCTCCTCAGAGGAGGCAGACAGAGCTGGTCACCAGAGGCCATCAGCCACATTAATGCAAGAACATGTGTGAAGTGCCCAAAGAGCTCCAGGTTTGCCAAGGAAATGTGAAGAAATGGGTTTAATGCCTGCTTCAGGCCAAAACTGTTTACACCTCCCAGTCGGGATCTCTCAGCGTAGCCTCAGTTACCTGACCAGTTTATTACCTGTGGTCTAACGGGAATGACTCTATCCCCTCCTGGCGAGACTGTGGAGTCAACACCAGATTAATGAGACCATGCATACAGATGGGAGAAAAAAACCCAGGTTTCCTTCGCTGTTATGTTACAGCTGACAGTTTAAGCCTCTTGCTATGAACTAACTGCTGCCTTTATATAAATCATGTCTTTTTCCCACTAGCCAGCTACATTAAAATTAATAACAATGTTAAGAGAAGGCGTTAGATTAATTAGCAACTGAGTATGGACTACACTTTTATTATCTGTAGATTTTAGGCAGTTGCAAGAAGATTACTTCAGTGCATAACACACAGCCAAAAACTGAAGGGGTGTATTTATAAATCTGATAACTTATATTCCACTCTGTGTATATATAGAATTGTTGTTTGCATGTACCACACACATTACAGCACTGAACAAAAGTGGTAGTACAAAATTGTGGTTTTGCAATTTGCCTTTCTAGAAAATAACGCTACAACCAATGTCCAGTTTTCAGTCAGGCTCTATGTTACCTCTAATTTTCCAGCTGCCTTCAGTGAAACAAAAGAAGGTGAAGTGACTGGTCCAAAATTAGACAACCACTCCAAGGCTCAGCTGGCTACCAAGGCTCGCTTCATCGATTTACACCACAATCTCCTTACACCGCAGAGCCTCCCACAGGGCACTGATAGTGAGACTGCCAGTTATTCTTCTCTGTTAAGCCTTATGATATAGTATTTCTTATATTCTAGTTTTAATTTAGAAACCTTCTAGGCTGATGCTTCTACACAGACTTGAGAGACAAAATACCATAGAAGTACTTGAAGTAATATAAAGTACCTAACTCTTTATTATGACCTGCTTGTTACAGCTGTATTTGTTTTGTAGTCTTCCTGGTCTGAATTTGTTAAATTGAGTTCTTGACTTGGATGAAACACTGCAGAAGGGACTTTGAAAGCACACTGACAAAGAGTTGGAGGGCTGGAGTCTGTTCCCACAAAATCAGCAAAAAAAAGGTAGGGAATGACTTGATGCAGCAGCACACCACCGGTTGTAGTGACCCTTCTTCAGTGGGTTTGAAAGCCATTTTTTTTTGAGGAAGACAGGCTCTATCCTGGTTTTGCCATCAAACTGAGGTCAGTCAGAGGCAGTGGAGACTAGAGGATCTAACACTGAGAACATCTAAATTTTTTGTAGGCTGATCACATTTTTCAAGTGCAAATGTTGAGGCACTTTGATAGTGAATTGCATATAAGTAATTTGAATAAATTAAGATCTGTAGCTGATTCGTATCCCAGTATTTTTAATGTAATTAATAGCATATCAAATGGATTGCTCTTCTAAGACAGGTGAATTACCAGAGAGATGGCTGTTATCTACTACAAATACATTTTTTGTAACATGCTAGGTTTTCTGAAGGTCAGCCATGCTGTGATGTGAGTGACTGGTGCAAATATTAGATATTTCTATCCTGTACTATTACTGTTATTATTATAAGAATTGTATAAATACTCAACCTTTGACTCTCAGTTTTGACAGAAAGTACTGTGTGTCCCCTACACTGATACAGCAACTGTTGCATGTGGGAAACCAGAGAAGTGGGGTTTTTTTCATTCATTGAAACTACAGGGTGAAATGACTGTTTAAGAGGTTAAATCCCAGTTTGAGCTGCAAGTCAAGTGAAACAAGGAAAAATTTTGCTTTGATGAGTCAGATTTAAGAATGTTGCTGTAATGAAGGATAATTATGGTGACGGAAATTAAGGACAGAATTATTATAATTGAAAACTCTGTTGTGGCAGATATTAAAAGACCCTGGAGTTCTGGGGCTGTTAAACGTTACCATTAAAATCCTGGTAATTAGAAATACTTGACAAAGGATGGGTGAACATTTAGTAGAACAAAACCTTAACTATTACTTTCTGATAATCCTGTTAAATTGCACACTGTATTACATGTTTAAGTCTTCTGTGACTGGGGTTGCTTGATGGCACAGTTGGTTTCCAGCATCTAAACCTTCCATATTATTGCCTTAGAAATAGATTTAACTAAATAAAAAAAAAAAGAAGAAAATATTAGAAAACCTCTTTCACTTCAGACCACTACTCTAAACAAGAACAGACCAGATATTTCAAGGTCTAATTCCCTTGACAGCTAGCTCGTGAGCCTGTTCTTTGCATTGTATGAGTGAAATTTCCCAGTTCCTATATAGTTGTCTAACGTTCATTTCAGGCTGAGCTTGTGGCTGGGTGGTATGCCCTAATTCCACTCTTCAGTGAATTTTTTGGGTGCCGTTTTTCTAAGCAATGGAACCGCTTATGTTTTCTACTTTGAGAGATCTCCTTAGTTTCTTTTTCCTTGGGTTACATGCAAATCTGCTTTCTGATCATCCATGTAGAAATCAAGCGCAGCAGAAGGTCATCCAAAAGACCAGGGACATGCATGATCCAAAGGCAATTTTCATACTGGGGAACACCAAAGTAATTAGGTAAGACTTGTTTAGGTTATGAATTATTTTAGACAATTTGAAAATGAAGTGGTTTGTGTCCTGGAACACAAAGAAGAAAGAAATGGCTAGAGTATTCCTATTAAAGCCAATTTAACAGAATTTATCACTTGACCAGCAAGTAGCTCCCATAATTTTAGGAGCCGTCTGGGGTCCAACCCTGTAAACATGCTATCCTGGCAGTCCCAGTGAAGAATTCATTGTGTCCATAGCAACATGCTGCAGCATGAAGTATTTCTGCACCTCCTCAGCTCCCATCTTGGCATTGCTGGGGACACAGACCAGCTGTGCATGACTGATCCTGTTTATGTCACAACTATTTTAACTCCACATTACAAACCTTGTTTCCCCTGCAAAGAGCATCTGTTCTCTGAGTGACATGTTTTTAATGTGCTGATTTATCATTGTCAGATGCAGGATTTTTATTGCTAAAATCTGAATATTGTATTTAAGGCACTTTTGTGATTACAGATGTTTTACATATAAATTGCCTTATATTAAAAAAAATATATTCTGTACTTCTGAAGCAGTCTCATTCTCATGTGTTTTACATTTTTATACCTTACTCTGCATGGCTAAGTGGATGTGAATGCCCGTCTGCTTGGGATAACTGCAACCCAGGCTACAGAGCCGCATTACCGACTTCCCCTTGATCGTGCACGGGCCGCGGTGCTTGAGGAAACATGCTGAAAACAGAAGTGTGGATCCTGCCCACAGATTTCCACTGTATCTGCACTGTGGGTGCCTCAAAACTTCGGGACTTCTGGGAGCTCCCTCTAGGGCCAGAAAAGCCAGAGGCTGCAAGTGCACTGCCATCTCCGCGCAGCATGGCTCGGAGGTAACTAATGCAGCCTCAGGCGAAGCCCGCTGCAAGTGAGCTGCTGACTTGGAGCCATCCCTGCGCATGGGTTTGCCTGGGCTGGTGTCCGCTGTGGGTGTGAAAAGTCCAACAGCTCAATTCATGAACAAAGAGTGGAAGAAATACTATTATCAAAAGTATGTTGACAAAGATATATGCCTGTGTTGAACTCTATTTTACTGTCGGTCATTAAGGACATCATGTCAAAAGTAGCTTGGACTTCTAGGTCATGTTAAAGGTTTTGCCATATCCAAGAAACAAGTTTGGTCCTAATCTTAGTTATTACATGATATTTATAAACATTTATTTCTTTCTTAGCATTATAATACAGACACACAGACCTAAACAGGTAGTACAAATTTCTACTCTTCCTGGCATCAAATAAATTGCTTGCATCATGTTCAGATTTCGAGTTCATATAAAGTGATCATGAAGATACAAGCCAGCTAACTAAGCACATGGAGCAACTCAAAAAGTATGTACTGAAACATGTCACACCTCAAATATAAGCTAGTCTCCAGATACTGTATTAAACTGTAATTGTTTTAACATCATTAATTGAGCAAACAAATTTCATAAACTGCCTTTGGTTGACCATTTCCAGCTGGTGACTGACCATGTCATGCTGCAATGGATGTAATAGTTTTTAAAGTAAGGAAAAAGATTAAGTACAGCTTGATTTAGTGCTTGTAGAGGCAGACTGCACCCTAAAAATGATATTTCCCCCAGTCTAGTTCCCATCCAAAGGGGGAAACACCATCAGATCTGTGATGGGGTTTACTACTGCTCTGTGGGATCTTACTCCATGACAGCCAGACAACCAGGAGCTGAGCTGCTGTGTTTCTAGATCTGGCCAGTAGCTTGAGAAGGAAAAGGATACAGACTGCAAAAATGAGATGCAAGAGTCAGCAAATCTAATGAAGTATCTGCTCAGGAGGGGACAGGAACAAAGAAGAAAAAAATGTAACAAGAACTGAAAAAGAAAGGAACAGGGTATTGCTGGTAAAGAGCATGAGTAATTAGGCTGTCCCACATGAGCTGCAGAGAAGAGTGGAAATCCCAGAAGGAGGTAATTACACTACCAGACCAGGGCTGGAGCACAGCTTGTAGCAGACTGAAATTTCTGGAAAAGAGATCCTTCAAAGAAATATTTCTTCCTGCTTGTGAGAAGGGGCCCTTCCTCCTGTCACCAGCATTCTCATCAAGACCATTGTAAGAATGTTTAGTTTAATGTATATATCAGTAACATTTATTTCTACAAGAAGGAATAGCAGGAAGCTGCAGGAAATAACCTGTAAGTGTTCTTATTCCAGGGGCTGTGAAATCCTAAAGCAACTTTTCCCATAGTTGTTCTGTGCAGCCTGGCTGCTTCCCAGGGAGCACACAGCAAAGTACTTGAAATAACACCACCATCTACTGGGCAGCCGGTTAATACAGCAAACGGAGAGGTCATACAGAAATTAACGTGTGTGCAACTCCCAGCCGCAGCTTCTTTGGTACATACCAGAACATGCCTGGCAAGCTCTCATCACGTAATTCTTCATTATTTTTATTATTAATGTTGACTGATGCTTTTATGTGAGACATAGCTAAATAGATACATAATTAAAAATGACTGCCTTGCATGGGTGTACATGAATAGGAAAAAGGGGAACATTTTTCATAGAATTTCTGTGCAGGGAGCAACACTACTACAGCAGCTGTGCCCCGTAACAGATATATTAATTTGATTCCTATCAGGATTGATATGATTTGCTTGTACAGATCTGTTGCTAGGTCACATGCAGCTGCACACATCCAGCCTGCAAAGCAGAAGCCTAGAAATAGCAACATCCACTGACAAGTTGAGATGCATGCCATGGCCAGATGTGGGAAACAGCATGTGACAAAGACCCAGAAATTATTCTTGCAAGAAGTGTAAATGCTGCAGGATTTCTTGCTGTTGGGTGTATTAAACTTACTGTAGCTTCCTTCCACGCTTATTTCTGATACAAATAATTTTCAGTAGCAATGTGGGGTATCTGTGATACATAGGTGGCATTCTACAAAAACGGGCTGAGAAGCCACAAGCCTATCAGCTCAGCTAACATGGTTAAGGCACATTATTTTCTATAGCCTAAGGCACAAACAAGGATGATGTCGCTGGTATCACATGGAGCATTTCCCACCACCACCCCTGCGCAAAAGACCAGAGATGTACTAACAGTTGGATCAGTACAGAATAGTTTTCACAGGAGTCAGAAACAAGGCTAAAACACGTGTCCATTAATGTGGGGAGACAATCTGTTACTGTCCCTTAAATTAAGATGAGTAACAGCCCTCACATAAAAGGCAGTGAAATTTCCTTCTTCTCCAGAGGAAGAATTGCTGGAGCTACACAAGACAACCCCACTTCATCAGCCCTTTGAGTTTTTACAAAGTTATAAAAGCTCTTAGTGCCTCTAGCTATTTCAGGCCCCCATGGGGTAAAAGAAAAAAAGGATGAAGTCATTAGACCTCCTTGTACTCCTGCTAGGTGCTACCGAAATTTAAAATGCTTTCCCTTTCAGGAAGAAATGTCCAGAGGAGATGCAATCTGTTACCTGAGCTGCAAAGGTTTTGCTGGAGGCAGGACAGGGCCACACGCAATGAAAGGCTGGTGGGTGGGGATCGTGAGGCTGGATGAAGAACTTGGCCACTTTCTTACGGGATATGTGGAGACCAGGGGAATGGTTATTAATGCAAGGCTGAGGATAGGTACAAGCTTAGGCCAGGACCTACAGCGGTATGGGCATGGGTATGGCTGCAGCACCCCTGCTGAGGGCATTGCCAGGGATTTCTCCCACAAAGATCAGTGCAACCACAGCTGAAAAGACTCAATGGGGATATTCAAGGTCTTATTCTGGCTGGATATTAGACTAGTTTGTTTAATATTAATTATATTTATATTTTACAGCTGAATTGTGGTAAAACCCTAGCCTCAGAAACCTGCTATACCTCTCAGAAAAAAAAATATCCTTCCTTCTAATATATTTATTCACTTAAATTTACATATAAATGAAAATTAATAGCATCAGATAGCCAAGGTGCATTTTCTCCATCAGTAGCAGAAGCAACAGTCGATCCTGTGCATTTATTATGATTAAATGTTATTGGTGTCTGTCACACATGAATGAAGCCGTACGGGCAGCTAATTGTCTGTCTTATACAGAAAGAACTTGGAAGACAATATTTTATGTGTTTTTTTAAACCCGTTACCTATCCCCAAGCTATCCATTGGTTAGCTCTATTGTCCCTCAGATGTATCTGCCTCAGCACAGTTTTTAATACTATGTAGACAATGTACCCAGGAAGCTTGCATGAAATTTGTAAGTTCAGCAGAACTATGTAGAAATTATTTTCAATAGGAGAACTGAGAGCAATCACATTACTTAATATCATAATGTCGAACAAGACATTCTTGTAATATTGCCAAAATATTTACGAAATAATGTTGGGAGAGTGTATTTTCAGGTCAGTTGTGAAATGACTGCGTCTGAACACCTGGGACCCTGTAAGTATTTTTGACCCGACTTACCTTCAAGCTGTGATGGCTCTGCATATTCTATATGTGTAAGTAAAGGAAGGGTATTGCTTCTCCTCATGATGCTGCTTCAAAGAACATCACGTGGAGGAAGAAGACATGCTTTAATGCAGTATTACAATTGGATCATCTTAAATAGTCCTGTGTGCTTTGCAATTGCTTTCTTGCAAATACCAAGTGCCAGGCTATTTTTTGCATATTTTCCTTTGACCTTTTTTTTTGTATTCGAAGTGTGCTGTGTATTTTGAAGCATCAATTTAGATCTGCCGTCCTGTGTATAACATGAAGGCACGTTGCTTTAGTTAACCCAGGAAAATATTTTATTGGGAATACAAATACTAATACAGTTATTGGTGCAACAAACTATTTTCTTTTGTATGGAGATCAAGTAATTCAGTGCTTACTTCAGAAAAGACAATACAGCCTACCTTGTGAGACCATTAGCAGCAACAACAAATCTTTTCTGGCTCTAGAGGAAGAATTAATTATTTACATGTTTCTCATTAACTTTTTACCTACTGTTAACAGTAGGCTTTTAAAAGAATTCCTTTCTGTGATCAAAGTTTTCAACAAGCCCATTTACAAGCAGTATATTTAGCCATTTTTAATTATTTGCAGTCTATCACAAAATGACATTTGCAATTTGTAAGCATTGCTGAAAAGCTGCAGGTATTCCAGAAATTCCTGAGAAGTCTTTTTGAGCGGCCAATACCTTTACACACTGCCCTTGATGTGCTGTTGGATCTTGTTCTAATGTATTAGTGACCGTGTATATCTTGCCTTCACCTTACAAAATAATACCAGATGTCATGAAAGACTTGAAGCTGTCTGTAACTCATCCATGGAGCTGACAGTCCTGTATTTCTCTGGAGTTGTATCTCTGCACATCCTGGTAGCACCGTTAGTGGGGTTTAGAGCAACAGAACATGGATCCATAGTGCCATTTTAGGACAAAATCCCAAGTGTTTCCAGCCTAACCTGGACTCAGTTCTGTCAAGAGAGTCTCAGAGAAACTTGTGATAAAATGGACTTCGTATTTCATCTGAAAATCATACAGAATCAGGAAAATTCTCAATATTTTCAACAAAAAATAGGCAAAGTATGACTGTCTTTTGGTACTATTTTGGCTCACTTGTATCTTAAAACCTAGAGAAAACCATAACATATCCTAAGGTATTTCCATTTATTGTTGGACTTATTGAACCATTTAGACTGTCATGTCTCTGTGGTCTTGTGAAACTGAATCCTTTACTAATCGATTCATCTTTGGAAAAAAATTAAATAAATAAATAAATTAGTTAGAGGTAGTATGATATGAATTAGGTCCTTAGATTTATCAAGCCATGCTATAAAATGGCCCTTGCTTTCCCAAAACGGCTGTTGAGTTTTCTTTGCATGACTGATGTGCCTTATTCCCCATTTGTTCATCCCTAGCACCTAGTGCATGGCTCTCTTTAAGGCCAGGATCCTTACCCAGGGGGAGTAATGTGGTTTTTATCCAAAGGCTGAATATACAGCTAATGCAACGGTTCCTGCTCCATGAAACAACCAATTTCTGTTCTGTGACCCACTCCGAACCTGAGAGTCCTATTTTGCAACGCGACGAGCCAGACTGTTGTTCATCTTGTCGAGCACGGCTCAGCACCAGCTGCTTCTGAGAAAAGTTCAGCAAACTTGATGATGAGCACTCGGGGAATAACAGAAGTTTCTTCTTCAGCTGAACAGTAGTTGGCTTATGTCTTAAATATTTGATGTCCATTATACACTAAAAAATGCTGTAAAAGGGCTTTGTAAGCTCTTGGTTTTCATATAGGTATTTAGTTTGCATTTAAACACTTATAGTAAATTCAGTGTTGTGTAATGCTATGAAATATCACAGATTTAAGATTTATTAGCAAAATAAATTGCACTGAAACAATTTATTGGAAACAAAACAAAACCTGTGACTTGATGATGGATGACTTTGTTCTCTAGTCTTAGACCAATTATTTAACAAAGCATTTGTTACATTTGACTTTAGGCCAAGCAATGATGTAAGTTGAAATATTCTAGAATAATTTAAAAAGTGGACAATTTTTAATACATTAGAGACCCTACCAAAAAGAAAAACACATTTAGATAGAGTTATAAAATCAGCTACCTTGATACCTTAGCCAGTGGTATTTAGTCATAATTTTGCCACTGATATTTAGTCAGTTCTACTAAGTGTATAAAAAATGCTGTAACAAAATGAATCATAAGTTTCAGGTCCCTTAATGCTACTTACTGAGTTAACTCTTCAGCGAGATGTCATTACCTGCAATGATTACAGGTTCACAGCGTGGAAGTCAAAAGCAAATTTGGCAGGTGCAAATGCCTGCTTCTTTTTTACAGCTGAAGAGGAAAAGTGTCCTGTAACTAAGTCTGTTTCAACTTGGTCCAGAGTTTTATAAAGTTCAGTGTGTGCTGGGGTAAAAAAAGCTTTCCTTCCTCCTGTGCAATTTTATGAGAACTTATTTAGCTTCATCCAGTCTACCCAGCTGGGTAGGCGAAGGGTTTGGCCCAAGTTTTGGTCATTTTGAATGCTGAAAGAGATGTGCAGACTAATATTTTAAGCTAATAAATAACATTAGACTAATCATATGTGCTAACAGGAAACAGTTAGAGGAGTGTTTCATGGTGGATAATGTACACAGAGCAAGTCTGTCTTGTTCTTATACTTCAAAAAAAGTTCTTTGCACTGCTCTAGCACCAAACTTGAATGGGAAGAACCTGGGCAGCCCCACCAGACTGCTCAGCCAGACGATGAGGAGAAGACTCAGTCAGGATGAAACAACAACAAACAAACATCACCTTTTCTACACAGCTATTAGGGAAATAGCTGCTTTAATGGGCTTTCAACCATTAAAAGGCAGAATTAGAGGCTGAATTAAAGTATTCAATTAAGAGGCAGTCAGCTGTGTAAAACCTATCATGTGACACTGATGCTCTAAAATCCAAACAGGTAAATGTGATTTAAGTCCCTAATAAAGCAAAAATGTTTTCATTTGTTTTGTATAAATAGATACCATAATGCTTGTATGAAATTTGCTGTGATAGACTACTAATTTCAAGGACCTGGATTGTATCAGTTTGAGCCAAGATAAAACATAAGACTGGAAAATGAAATATTTTCTCTGCTGCATTTGTGTTGTTTACATGAACCTTCAGAAGCCCTGATTGCGGAATTGTTGGGTGGTTAATAGCAAATCTCATGTTGCCAGTAAAACTAAAAGGATAACAAAGCAACCGTAGAAGGGAACAATGGGAAAAACAGACTGTAGGTAAGATCTGAATTTTATGAATATTAGAAGCCAAGGGCTGTTGTACTCAAGGTGAAATGTCCCTTAAAAAAAGTGGCTAAGAACTCCTAATCCAAAATGAGGTCATAAAAATGTCCATGCTTTTTGAAATGGATGACAACAGAAAAGTTGGGCCAAAAGAAAGGAAACATTCAAAAAATAGCCTGAGAACTCTATGTATAGTGTGAGACAACAACACAGTTATTTAAGAACAACCTATTATCTCTGCTCAGAAAGCCAAACAGGCTTGTAGAGTTATGATTCCAATGTATGTGATATTTGGAATGAAATCTTACCTTAGTGAAAAAAGCCCCCACCCTATTCTAGAACCTTCATTCTCTTTAAAATTTTACTGGTCTATAACAATAAATATTATTCTATTAATTTTATATAACTGGGTTTTCAAAGGTAGGTGAATTAGATTAAATCTCTTCAGAAGAGATGAATTTATGAGACATCTGTTATTTATAAGAGCTGAAATAATGTGGTTGGAGTGCTTCTGCTTTTCTTTAACACCTGCTTTTCCATCCACACAATTTTCTCCAGAAAAACTCAGTAATGAATTGATTTTTATCTGTCTCAGAAGATGAAAACCTGGAATTTGCAAAATGTCTGTTTAAGAATACCAAATGGAGGAAGCCTTGTAGAAAGTAAATTATCGGGCTAGATATAAATTGGCCTGTAGCCCCTGTGAGGTCTTCCTGAGCCCTGTTGGAAACTTGCTTTTCCCATGGAGTGATGTGTATAAATCAGATTAAGTCCACTGAGAGCAATGGAGTAAATACGTCTGAAAAAATCCATTCCTGTATTTCCAACATTTCTCTAGTTTCAGTTATTTCAAGGTGGGCTAAAGCCCCTGCCCACTTAGAGGTTTATGACAATATTAGCAGTAAAAAAGCTGTGATTTTGACATAACAGTTTCTTTAAGAGGTGGAGGAGAGTCTCCCATCCACGGCTGGAAGTGTGCTGTTTGTGACCTGTATTTCAGCAACTCCTGTTCCACCTTCCGAGGTACCACTAACCACCAACACGGGATATTCCCCACATACATTTTCTAATATAAAAAAATTATAATTAATGTTTAATACAGAACAGGGAAGCTCATCAGATGTACCACCACCCTTTTGTTCTTGAAATTGATGTATTCTGTAAAATCCCTGGAGGAAGAAGTTTTAGGGAAAAAAGCCAAAAGAGAAAAGCAGGGAGCAGCAGGTCCCTGTGGATGATAGTTGAGGTGCCATGGCTGATTTATAGGTCTGGAAAATATTTGCAATGCCCATATTATACTTGTTCTGGGGATAAAGAGAGGATTTAATTCACTAGTACTATCAATCTGTTACCTTTCAAGGCAGTAAATTCACTAAATTCACTAAAAAAAAGCAATTCAGTTTCATGGAGTTGTTGTTGTAAAGTATCATTTATCATTTACTGTATGTAAGTACCAATAGCACAAACATTTAAAATCATCAACAGAACTATAAAGAGATGAAAGAAAAATGTTTCAGAATAAATCTGTGTCTTTTCTAAAGCAGCCTACTCTGCGATAAGGTGGCAGAGCGAAACATGTGCTGCTGGGAGCTTGGAATAAAATTCTTATTTGTTCCATTGCAAATGTTTTCAAGCAATTTTTAAAACTAATTTCCTATTTGTGTATGATACTGATGGCAGGAAGAAGAGGGGGAAATTTAAAAGTAGGCTGATATGCCTTGGTTTCTTCTAGAGTGATGCAGTGAGGTTTCTCTAGGGGACTCTAAAACTGTATACTATGGAGAGGATCCTATGGAGGAATCTAACTGTCCTTATTAAATCTGATGGGATGCCTGCCTCAAACCTAATCTTTTCAGAGTTAAGCTGATAGAGATGAATATCCCCATTAATACTTAGATTAACCTATCATCTCTGAAAAGAAAAATATTTGCAATATTTTTCTTTCTTGAATGAATGTAAAAAGGCAATTGAATCAAATTAAAGGAGCGATCTATGCTGTAATACTCCCATTTCTCTGCCGCTTATTTTCATTCATCCACTAGTTAGCCATATTTTACATTTTGATACCATTTATATTGTATTTTCGGTACAGATAGAATTTAATTTTTTTATTTATTCCTAGCATTCCTTCCTCATTTAGCAGTCTGAAAGCCTCGAAGAGGCAACATCTGTGTTGAAGAAGTCGAAATAACCACCAGGTCCGCTCGAGAGGAGCCCTGCCAAGGCCACTTGCAGTAATTGAGCTTTCTTTGAACACAACATCTGCTTACACAGACTCTCTTACAAGGTGAAATTGTAATGACTAAGATGGAAAAGGAGGATGAAGGAAGAGATGACAGATATATGGATAGACAGTTTAATACCGGTTTTATGCTGTTTTTTACCTGAGCCAAATTCCCACCTTTTGTTATTAAACCTGGTGGTTCTGCTCTGATTCTCATTATTACTCCTGGCTGGAAGATCTGGAGGGGGATTGGCCCTTTATGATTTTGATTTCCTCAAAAAGAAAAGTTCCAGAAAAAGGCTGAATGAAATGCCTCAAGGTAGGAGCAACACCTTTCCACTTCGTGCCTTTCCACTGCTAACACTGATGAAAAACTCCTGTGAAATGCCTTTCTGCTGTCATTTCAAAGGAAACTGTTTCCTAAACGGGAAGTTCACTCAATGAGAAAATTCAGTCTGCAATTTTTCTGAGTAACAGTGATTTTTGCATTGGTGTTATCTGTCCATAATCGAGGCTATGAGTAGCCATTTTTCTTAAACTTTCTTTTTACTATCCAGTCAAGATAAATCAAGACTAAGGGTGAACAGGCAAAGAAGTTTTCCAGAAGTCCAATTCCTTTTCCCTACTATGTCCTGTGTTATTGGACTAATCCACCAATGTAAAAGTATTTTGAGACTTTCCACTCCGTGAGAGTGTTGAGATACTTCCATACTTATTAATATTACATTTGCAAAAGAACATTCAAAATGAAGGTTGGTTGTTTTTTTTTTTAATCAAGTAATCTATTTCGCCTAAGTTGCACAAAAAATGATGTTCGCAGAAGCTGAAGCAGTTCCTTGTGGAAGACAACCATGACCGATTCAGGCACCAGAGCAGCTCACAAAAAATGAAATATTGAGCTGAACTAAGAAGAAAAAAGACTTCTAAAAATTTATCTCCATCCTACTGATCTTGTGGAAATAAAATACTTTTCTGAAAATGGATTCTGGTGAGAAATCCACAGCCAGTTCCAATATACACAGTTTGGACATTGGTGTCCTCTTTTTATTAGTATTTGCTGGTTGCCAATCTCTTCACATAGAAAAATCAGTTTTGGTTTTAAGCTGCTGAACAATGGCAACCATTCTCTTAGAAATGTCTTAGGGCACTCTGGAGCAGAGGTGAATTGCAGATGTGATTTATATTGGCATCTCTGCAATAGTTTGGTGTTTTCCAGTAAAGTAATGATTGCGTATGAAGAATGCATGCCTCAGTCATGACTGTGCCCTAGCACACCCAAGTTCACAGGGTGCTTGGCTCATGTATAACTCACTTGCCCTGGCAGAGGAGTCTGTCTGAGAAGGGTGTTGATGGTGCAAGCTGCAAATTAGTAAGGGCATGCTGCCCCAGCTAAAGTTCAGATGGCTGGGGCAACACGCATGGCAAACAGTGAAAAGAGCAATGCAGATGTTCATCACCCTGCACACCCAGAGCTGTGGGTGCACCACATCAGGTAAGGGATCACATCCAACTATGAGCCACACCAAGGGGCAGTGTATTTACAAGGAACTGATTTAATTCCTCTAATAGGTTCACTTATGTTGTCTCAGAGCCCAAGCGCTCATGCTCTGTATACCCTTAAAAAACCTGGACATAATGAACAGGTTTCTTTATCTCTGCTTTAGAGTTTGAACTCCCATAGTTTGGACCAGTGGCTAATGAGGAGTGATGCACTGAAAGCCATCAGAGTTCTCCCACAGGGGATTTAGAAGCTGAAATATAAACACACCAAATGATCGAAAGTACAAATCACTCTTTATACTCCCAGAGCTGTGCAAAGGGGATTATACTTTTGTATAATGAATTATTACTGTAAAAATCACTAGTCCTCACTTAAATGAAGAGCTTGGTCCTGCAAATTACATGTACTAGTTATTATATTATTTTCTGAAGAACCAGAAATGTTGTGTTCTATACAAAACAGGAAAACACAAGCTCTAATCACTCTGTGACAACTGTTTATTTACCCAAACTAGGCATAAGCTGAGATGAAGTTGTTCCCATTTAATGTCCCTTCCTGTGCCGTCTTGAAATAAGACTGGTGAGATAAGGAGTATTTGTTCGGGCTAACGAGGTGTGTGAATACTGTACTTTGGTTATTATAAGTGTTCTTGGCATTCCTCTAAAATATATGGACAGAGATGACTAAAAGAAATAGGAGCCAACAGCAGAGAGGGAGGATCCCAGGCCTGAACCCCTTCTCATCCCTTTTAGGAAAATCCTTTGCGGGGGGATGCTTCCTAAAGACTGCTGGGACTCCGTTAATGACCGTTATGCCAAGCTTTCCACCTGCTTGGAAGCTGCAGAAAACATTGCAAGAGTCAGTGGACATAGCTAGGCCATATCGACGTGGAAGGGATTGCCCTGGGAGCACAGTGAGTTTATTCCTTGTCACTGGACTTGGCAGGTATTTTCGATCAGATAAAACAAGCAAACAAAAATGCACAGAGGAGGGTTTTGGCACACGTAAATGTGTAAATTCAGACTTGCAGAATAATAGATTCTGTTTAATGAAGACAATTTTTCCCTCTGAAGGACTCTGTCCTACTAGGAAAGTGTGTGTACAGGCAGGGTCATGCTCTCTTTGTCACCCGTGGATAACAAATCTTTTCTATGCCTAGGAAGCCACCCCAGGGGACAGCCTCATAGTGAGGGCTTTCCTCATAGGAAGCAGAGAGAAATAAACCTGAACTGTCATTTTTAGATCAGTTTCTAATGAGTGTGTCGGTGCTTAAAAGGACTGTACAACCATCTGGTGGCTCAAGTGAAAAAGGAAAGTGCTAGCCACGCTCAATTTTTGAGAAGAGGAACATGGTATCACCCTCTCTTCTCCTTCCTGGGGGATCCAGGTAGACAGACACTTCCACGTGACCTTCAGAAGTCACATGAGTAATGGGATTCATCCCTTAAGACTTCACTATAGCCCAGGACTTCCACATGCAACTCTTAAACCTCCTACACTGACTAGAGAGCCTGAGCATTTCATACTTGGAACAAAGTGTCAAAAAGTCACATCTTTGGAGGCCTTCAAGGTATTTGCATTTGTATCATCATGTTATCATTCAGTCCCATCCTGAGGTTTCGTTCTGCATCTGAAGAAAGAAGCAAAAATTGTTATTCTTAATACTCTTCCCACAGCCTTCCTCCTACCTCTGCTACCTCCCCGTGGGCTGCCCAGTCCTCTCCACCCCAGGTCAGCACAGTTCCTCCGGCCCAACCCAGCACTGCAGCACTAACTTGCTGAGTGAGATGTTTCAGGCAAACACTGTCTCTTTATTATACAGTGAAGAGATCTGAATATCTAACATGCGTATCCATCAAACAATTTTTGGCCAAGTCTGAAATGCTGCTGCCAGCTTCCAGCTGTGACTTTTGGCTTGTTTTAACTCCCCATATCCACCCCTACCATTGGAAATTAATTTAATACAAGAAGGACTGGTGTCAGGCCTTCAGTGTTGTGTTGTCTTCTTGAACAGGCGGTGAAGCTAATTGTTTCAAGTCTTCACTGGCCACACTTGACAACACCAACTTTCTGGGGACTTCCAGTTTCTCCTCTTACTGAGGTTAATGGTGTGGAGACTGTGAGAGTATTTTGCAATATTTTTATGCAGGTTCTCCATGGGTTTAGTTTCGCATAATTTTTTAGATTAATGTTTGAGGGGAGGGAGAAGGTGCTGTTTGCTATTTTTCTGACTTCTGTGAGGTCATTTCTTAGTCTGGGAGAATGGGAAATGTGGAATATTTGCATTTCATTGCCTGACCTGGAGTTGGTTTTCCCCCCAAATTGAAGGGAGCCATATCCAACCAAGAGAAACAACTTGGCTAAGACAATGGTAAACTTCATTTCTTTACCAGGAGTAATCACCTTCAGAGGCTTCCCTTGATTAAAACCTGCTTAGAGAGACAACAGGTAAGAGGGTAAGCAAATCTACAAAACTACCCATTTCCCCCTGTTGTAGGAGGTCCTGAATACCTTCCACTTATGCTTTTTGCCTGATTACTTCTGATTTCAGTATCCAAACGACCAACAAAGGATGGATTTTTTGTGGAAAGCTCTGTTGCTTCTTTGTAGGTTATTTTTGGTTGCTAATACTTTGGCAAGGATAAATCTGAACCCACAACAGATTGCAGTCTTTCTTAGGCTAAAAGTTAAACATTAGAACTATGCCTTTTAGGCCAAAACTTAGAGTCAAAGAAGATTAGCCCCCCATTATTGTGTAGAAACTACCACAAATAAATTCAAGAATTGTTTATTGAAGAGTAAATTGTGGCCTGTTTAAAATAAAGTGGAAACTTAGTCATTTGTCATACATTTGTACTCAAGAAATGGATGGGGATCTCTTAGGAAAACATCAGAAATATTGGGTTTGGAGTCTTAATTCTTAATGAGCTTGAAGGAATAAAATTTAAACGTCAATAAACTCAATGGAAAGACTCACAAAGACTCCCAATGGGCTACAAATCGGGCCTATGAGACAGACAATCCAATGGGACTGTTGAAAGCAGATTTTGCAACATTGAAATCCAAAATCCAAATTAAGAAAAAAGTTTTGGAGTTTCTTCTTAAATAGCCTATATTTCCTTCAATGAATCCAGTAGTAAAACAACTCAAGGAATGTAGTTAAGCCACATGAACAAGATTTGAAACTCCTTAGCTGTACTGAAAAATATTTTTAATGTCTTTGTTGATGCTTTTACACTAAATGCTCCTCACAGAGATTTGCATGGAATGTTTACAGACTTGTGCATTACTTTGTTATCAGATAATTCACAATATCCTCACTTAAACAAGCAGACACAAAATAATCAAACTTGACAACTCAAAGAAAAGCAGTGCTGTCAAGTATGGAAAACATGGAACAGTGGGTGGACATACAATATTTTCTAAATAAAATGCCATGAATATCAGAGTATAGCATGTGATTTAATAGCAAATCCTTCATATCACACATTAAGCTGGCAATATGCATTGTCATACAATCAACGTTGTTCACACTGACTAGAATTAGCACAGAAAACCCATGCGGGAGCAACAGGGCACTTTCCGATGAGACAAAACTTTACAAAAATGTGATTGAGTAACATGAAGGATTGAATTCTCTCACTGCCATTTACTTCTGTTTTCTATTTCTGCTATTATTGCTGGTGAGCTGACCTTCGGAAACCTACATCTCATTTTTCAGGACGGGTTGGCAGAGCAAACACTGCTGCACTTTATTTCAGCAGCAAAGGACTATTCTCTAAAACACCAAATGATGATACATTGACCCAAGACACAAACTTTCGGGATCGCTCTTTGTGCTGCACAGACCAGTTCTGTAACAGTTTTGCATAAATGTAACCTCCAGTGATCTGAAGTGAAAAGCAAACCCTTTGCAAGCTTATATTTTAGCATTCTTTAATGCCCTCTCATATGAACGCAGCATCAGATATGACTTCAATAATCTGAAGTTAGTGTCATCTGCTTTAAAATCCTCAGAAGCAGGCAAGTTCTGTTTACAACCCTAATTTCTCCAGGATCACCTCCTACCACCGACACTGACGGTACATGCTGTTCTCACCCTCCGTGTGTGCGCGGGTGTGTTACCGGGTGTGTAAATCAGAGCAGCTGCAGCCTGAGCAGCTGCAGGGACACATGCTCTCCGCTGATCTGTTTGTGTGTGGGTGGGTGGGTGAGTGTGGTTTGTGTTTAGCTGGAGGGCTTCCCTACTGGAAATTCTGGGATTAATGACATTTTAAGCCCTGTCCAAGAGAGTGGATTGAAAAGAACGAAAGAAAGAAAAAAAAAATTGATGCAGGCAGGCAGGCTGATGGCTTTTCCTGCAAAGTTTAGTACTTCAAAAGTTAACTTCTAAGCAACTGCAGATGCATGGATAAAACCTATCTTGGACAACATGCAGCAGCCCTTTCCTTTCCATCAGCATCTCCAACTTGTTGCCTACCTCTGTTGGATTCCCTTGTTGGCCATTAGCACTGAGTCAGCTCCATTAGGTAAGGATTTTGTACTTTTTAATTATTTGATAGTCATTTGGGGGATAGAGTTCATGTGTATTTTAAACCGAGATGATCTTGTTTACATTTGCTTTTGAATGTGGGTTACAGTGATAGAGGGCTATTATTAGAAAGAGTCTCCAAAATAGAATGGAAGTAAGGTTAAAATAAACAACTTCTAAGGTAATGAAGGTCACAGTGCTAACCAAGCGTGCTTACAGCACACTGGGTTTATTGTCCATAGGAGGATTTTCACTTTCCTTTTTTTTTCTTTTTTTTTTTCTTTAATAGAGAAATTATAAACCTGGGAAGATTCTTACTTCCTACTAGAAAAAAATCAAGTAATTTAAAGAATATTCATAACATTTTCCCATAAATGAAATATATGAAATAAACCATAAAAGAAGAAAAATCTTTAAAACAAAAATCTCTTCCTCTAACGAAAGATGTATATACACCATATATCAGAGCAACATTCTGGATTAGCAATTACACATATAATAATACACAGCTATACAGTCTCTGGCAATAAAAAGTTCATGAGTAATTTTTCTACTACTGTACACATTAAATGTAAGGCTTGTTTCACTCTAGCATAGAGTTCGAAGAGGACATAGATTTTGCATATGTAACTTGTTTATACAGCTTTATTAATCTACTGCAGGAATACATCGAAAATCATGTTAGATGTTATTTAACTAGTAAAACCAGAGTTAATAAAAAAAACTGAGAAAAGCAGTAGGACCAGAGCGTAGTGCTGTGATTACAGATACAGCTCTGGCAAACTCTGGAGGCACTCCCCCCTCAATGGAAATGCATTGCAATATTTTACAAAATTTAATTCCAGTAGATTTCAACTAGTCTTAAAAGTGATTGTCAGCCAGGACTCATTAGCTCTATGAAGATAAAACAATTTAAAACACTCTTCATTTGAATATCAAAGGGTCACCCAGAAAGGTTTGCAGGACTAAACACAAAGCAAATGACCTTATCGCCTTTATCTTCAAACAATGCCTTTAATTCCTGAAACCTTTTGAAGGGTTGCCAGTTTTATGGAGTGTAGCAGCTACTTACCTGATAGAACAAGCTTTTCATCAAGGGAAATGACCTTTTAACTGCTAGTAACTAAGTAACTGTATTTTCCACTGTATTTTTGTTACTGAAGGTAGTAAGTATAGACATAGTTATTAAACTGGGAACACAAAACACAAATTAAGTAGTAACTTGCTGTCACTTAGGTGATGTGGAAGGATTCATTAGACTTGCTGGTTCTTTTTTTCATAGAGTGAATTTGAAGTAAATGAAACCGCTCAAAAAAGTTTACATCCTGACAGATTGTCTTGTGACATTATAAGGATATTAACAGAGCCATATGCTGTTTACTTTTGTACTCTGAGTATAACAAACCTACTAATCCCATAAGAATTTAACTATGAATAAGGAACTTCTGACCAAACACCTTTTTGCAGATGTCTCAATATGAAAAAGAAGATAAGACAGACTTTTAAAGACCAAGGAAGAACTTTATCATCCTCTGCACCCTTATTTTAGGGAACGAAGCTCCCAGTGATCCCATTCTTTGGGGTTTTTACATCATTTCTTGTGTTTGATAAAAGAAAGGTTTACCAATAATGTCTGTAGCTGCTCTCTGGTAGAAGATTAAGTAAAGCATCAGGGACAAAAGCAACTCAGTGAATCATAGATGTGGGAGGGCTGACAAAACAGAGCTTGTCAGACTTTTCTCGGATGAAATTCTGTAAATAAGTCAATCAAAAGAAAAAGACAATTGATTTTTTTATAGAGGTATTTTAGACAAAGTATTTATCTTAAAATAGATAGTTTCTCATAACATTACCGTCGAGATGGAATTGCTCCCTGTCCCCTCTGGAGCCTTTTCATAACATACCATTGAAAAAGTTTTTAATTTGGATATGAGCTTCCTCCAAAGACGCCAGCCTTCCTTGAAGCTCATGAAACCCACTGGAACTTCACTGCAAGGTGTTGCGTATACAGTAAAATCAGACACAATTAATTGTTTGCAAGTTCACTCCTGTGAATTTTCCTCAAATCTGAAACACATAATAAAAAATGTGAGCATATCCTGAGGTGAAGAAAGAGAAGAGAGACGATGATGTTGGGGAAAGGCTATGTGCCTATGGCCAGTGGGAAAAGACAGTGCATTCTCAAAAGGTCTAATTTGATTTAAGAAAGTAAATGGGAATAGTCTAGCATGGCAAAAGTTGTTCAGCATGCCTTGCAATTTTCGAAACCCTGGTCTTACTTCCACTAGAGGAATGAAATGAAAATCAGGGTATGTAATCTGTTTTGGGTACTACCCACAAGCAACCCATAGTCTCACTTGTGGGCTTCGGCTGTAAAATCTGAGTGACACAGACTTTCCATGCTTTAAGCAAAAATTTACTGGAGCTGAGAAAACTTTTTCCCATGAGTATTTCAGAAGGAATAATTAATATCTTTCAAGAGCTTTCTCACTTGCTTCATGTACCTACTGCAGGTGACAAACCCTGCCCCACCTTGGTCAGACCTCAAGCATGCCACCCAGGTCCCCAGCGACCCCCTGGAGCTCCAGGGCTCCTGCCACCCCCGGGGTCCCCAAGCACAGGAGGGGTGCAGACACCCCCAGGGAAGCCCCAGGGTATCTGGCCTGGGAACAGCTTGCAGGGATCAAGCTCTCGGGCCATGAGTGGGTTTGGTCAGGGGCATTCCTGTGACTTTAGAAATTATACTGGGATTATTCTGGCTCTGTCTTCACTCTGTGGAAAGCACAACAGACAACTATAGCACTATGCAAACAAAAAATACCCTGCTAAATGCTCTCCTACAGAAGCAGAACCAAGACTCCCTGGCCACGGCAAATAAGCAGTAACAGCTGCCAAAAGGAGAGGAACAACCTTCACAGAATGTTTCTCTCCCAATATTATTTTTAGTTTTCAAAAGCTGTTTACAGGTTAATATTTTATTTTCCTCTTATTTAAGTTTTTGTTAACATCAAGTAACCCATTGGCCTCATTGTCTGGAATGAATCCAGTTTGTATTGTTTGAACTAAGAGTGAAATCTGATCTTATCTGATTATGTGCCGTCAAAGCGAAGCTAGTAGCAGGGGTTGTACAATGATTTCTGTTTGGTGATAACTTTTTCATTCTTCTTTTTATCTGAAAGACAACAGAGTTTTCCTTACTGCAGGAACCGTTCTTTCACAAGGAAGGCAAAATCAGGTGGCTCTTACAGTCTGGGGGCGAAGAAACCTCTTTCCCCATGTAATGAATGTGTTTGTGACTCTCTTGAGCAGCATCAGTATGTCAGTACTGGACTTTAGGACTTCGAAATCACAGAATCACAGACTGGCAGGGGCTGGAAGGGACCTCTGGAGATCATCCCGTCCAACCCCCTGCTTGAGCAGGCACACCCAGAGCAGAGGGCACAGGACCGTGTCCAGGCGGGGTGTGAATGTCTCCAGGGAAGGGACTCCACAGCCTCCCTGGGCAGCCTGTGCCCCTGCTCTGGCACCCGCACACAAAAGAAGCTTTTTTCCCATCTTGAGGTGGAACTTCCTGTGTTCCAGCTTGAGCTCATCGCCCCTTGTCCTGTCATTGGGCACCACCGAAAAGAGCGTAGTCCCATCATCCTGACACCCACCCTTTAGAAATAATAGTTATTTATGAAATCCCCCCTCAGTCTTCTATTCTCCAGGCTGAACAAACCCAGGTCTCTCAGCCTTTCCTCATATGGGAGATGCTCCAGTCCCCTGAGCATCTTGGCAGCTCTCTGTTGGACTTGCTCAAGCAGTTCCATGTCCTTCTTCAACTGGGGAGCCCAGAACTGGACATGGCACTCCAGATGTGGTCTCACCTGGGCAGAGCAGAGGGGGAAGAATAACCTCTTTCGATCTGCTGGCCACAGTCCTTTTAATGCACCCCAGGACACCGCTGGCCTTCTTGGCCACAAGGGCACGGTGCTGGCTCAGGGTCACCTCGCTGCCCCCCAGCACTGCCAGGGCCTTCTCAGCAGAGCCGCTTTCCAGCAGGTCACCCCCAGCCCGTGCTGGTGCGTGGGGTTGTTCCTCCCCAGGGGCAGGACCTTGTACTTGCTTTTGTTGAATTCCCTGAGGTTCCCCTGGGCCCAGCTCTCCAGCCTGGCCAGCTCTCGCTGGATGGCAGCACAGCCTGCTGGTGTATCAGCCGCTCCTCCCAGCTCGGTATCACCAGCGAACTTGCTGAGGTTACGCTCTGTCCCATCGTCCAGGCCACTGATGAATATGTTGAACAGGACAGGACCCAGCACAGACCCCTGGGGAACACCACTAGTGACAGGCCTCCAGCCAGACTCTGCTCCATTGATCACGACCCTCTGAGTTCTGTTGTTTAGCGAGATATCAATCCACCTCACTGTCCACTCATGCAACCCACACTTCCTTAGCTTGCCTGTGAAATTTGGTAGGGAAATAATTTTTAGCTCACGTTTGCCTTCCGGTCTTCTGATGAAAACTAACAGTTGTTTTCCAAGTTATACAGGCTTACAAAATATATTTGGTGTGAGAGGGCTGCCTTCTTACTGCATGTCTCAAGGATATGGCTATTTCACATTGACCTGCCAAGTAACTATGCTGTTTAAACTCCTTAACAGCTATTTATTACTCTATGTTGTACTAAAATTGAGGATCATTTTATTAGACACTCTTTGTAACTGTATAAGACATTCATGGCCAAAATGTTTACTTTAATGGTCCAGTTCCTTAAAGTTATTTTGTCTCCAAATGCCAAATCCAGAGAAGTATTGTATACATCTAACTTCCTCTGCAATCGATAGGAGCTGCAGGTAGTCAAGACAAATCAGTGTTTGTTCCTAAATTGACAAGACAAATTGCTGCAGAGAGAAAGCATCATCATTCTGTTTTACAGATGGGATGGAGACGTGAAGTGGCTCAAGGTCATGAAGAAAAAGCCTTTGGTGGAGCCGAGATCTGTACTGAGGCATCATGAGTCACAACTCAGCCCTGTTAACTGCAGCACAACTCATAATTGAAAGCCAATATAGTAAATAGGAGTGTAATAAAAATGTTAAACCTTTCTCCATCTTCCTTGTAAACTCTGAAGTCAAATGGCTACACACACAAGCTCAAGGGGACACAAAGTATTGTTGGTGGGTTTTAGATTACTTAATGTATTTTAGATTACGAAGACCTGAAATATCCCCCAAATCATCTTCGTTTTTAATGAGGAAAGGATCCATGTATTTCCAAAATCATGTATCTACATTATCATACAAATTGATAATTTGAAGAAAAGAAGGAAAAGCCATTCCTGCATTAATTTCATTAGAGAGAGAATTTCTTTTCTGTTTTTTCTTACTTCTTCCTAGACCACTTCTGTACCCTAATAAAACATTTCTAGCTTTGGAAATGGCTTTTTCTTTCCAATATATTTCCTCTAAATTTTTTTTGTGATCTAGGCTTGCTGCTTCAAAATGCTGAGAATATTGTGAGAAGTACCATTTTCCTTATTTTTATCTGGGTTTGTGCAGTCAACAGTTTGCTGAGAAATGTTCTCAAGGCAGACAGATTACTTATTTGTCTGATTCTACCAGTTTGTTTCCTTGACTATTTGTGGGTGTGTTCTGAGTTTTTGGCTACTTTCTTCCTGGATGAAGCATCTGTCTTGTCACTTCACAGGTAGAGGTTTATTGTTAGACATAGCCGAAGCCCAATCTGCTACAAAAATGGATATTGTCTTTAACTCTTGGTGGGCAGCGTACATTGCTTGTTTAATGATTTTTAAGTTTTCTTCAAAGTGGTGCATTTTACCTTCACTTATGACCTTTATTAATTTAATTGTGGCAGCTACACTATGTGCTTTCCCCTAAGTAGAGATTTTTAATGGTGTAATCTGAAAAAAACTGGATTAGCTTGAAGAATATTTTTCATCTGACTTTGAAACACCAGTAAAACCATGTGTTAGTGCATGCAGCTGTTTGTACAGCTTTTCTGGAAAGAGTTTTGTGTGTTAAGCTCTTAGGAGATTTACTTAATGAATGTATGTACTCATTTGCTTCTTTCTGAGACATATTATTTTGATTATTCTGACGTCTATTACTTTGATTGCTGTGTTCACACTCCATGGCATCCACAGGGTGCCACAAGGGAATATTCTACATATTGAAAGGAAAAAAATTGATTGCCTAATATAGATGAGGGATTGCAGTAGTCTGCTCTGCTCCTTTTGCTGGTTTTATATTAATTCATCGATTGAGAGCAAGTTTATCTTATTCCCCTATTTTGTTCGCAAAGCAGCTTCCACAAGCTGGATAGCAATTTATCTGCATACCACAATAATGTAATGCATCTCCCATGGTTGCAGGAGCATTTTACAACTCAACTGTCCCTTGACAGCTTTGTGTGTTGACAGTTTCAGTAAATGGTCCCTCATGTAGCATGTAGTATCTTGCTAATGCCTCATCAGCTCAGTAGCTCTTGCACTTCCCATGAACTGGTGGATACCCCAAATATTCCTCCTTCTTATGCTAATAAGAAAAGGCATAACATTTCCCATCCTGGACTCACAGTCTAACTTTCTTTTCATTTTTTAAATGACTGATCAAGTTGCATTTAACTTATATTCACTACCTCTCAGAAGGCAAAAGTCTACAGAAAAAAAATCTAGAAGATGACACAGAGATGAGAGGGTTCTTGGAAGTTCCTGAATTAATAGCTCTATAACGAGTTTAGTCATAAATGTGGAGAATGACTTGGGATCTGAACTGGACCGTTCCTTTTCAGAAAGGAGCCTGTGTTATGCCAGCTCCTGCTTGCTTCTCTTCTCCGGTTAAAACTGTATTTTGCTGATGTTTGACTGTCATGAAAATTTTTCATGGAATTTATCTCATTGATATTCTACAGACCTATATGAGGAGCAAAGGGGGGTAAAACTCAGTCACTAGTTTATTAAATAACTAAGCTAATGTTTTGTTTTTCGTAACAATATTACAACTTTCCTTAGGATTAACACTATTAGACCTCACTGCATTAGTGAGATATGTTATTTGTTGATCTGGTCCAGCTACCAGAACAGGCAGATTGGCAAACATCTTTCAGAGATTATTTTTAATAGTCTTTTTTGTCCCTTTCCTCCAATTATTTGCTTTATAATCAACTATGGTTATGCTATAAAATTAGTTGACTGTGACTTAGCCTCCCTCAATAACACAGCATAGATACTTTGATTCACTCAGGCTACCTTATCATCAGCTCTGTTCTGTTCTTAATGGGCTAGAGAAAAAAAATATATAAAAATTCAAAGAGCCATTTGCTCTGTTCTTTTATTAGATGTTACGATTAGAGCTAGCAACAAAGACATAAACAGGGCGAAATCTAATTCATTCCTTGTTTCTCTTTTGCAAGAAATACTAGGAAAATGAAGAGGAGGTTATTTCCTACCCCAATGTACCTGCAACTCATTCTTCAAGTACTAAAATATGTGGACATTTCATTTTCTGAATGTGTATAAAGCAGGACAAAAATACAGGTAAAAGAAAGCTATCTTTCTCCCTTAGCCAGCCCATAACCACCCCAGAAGTTGGTTTTTGCTCCAACAGAAAGTTTTGTAAATGCCAGTGGGACTCAGCCACCCACACCCCGTAACATCCTAAAGCATTTGGGCTCCTTTTCTGCTATAACATCCTTCAGAAGTCTCACTCATAACTGTTGAAAATAGAAATCCCCCAGTTTTAAATAATTTTTCATCCTTTGCCTGGACTAGTTATTTCAGTTGATCCTGTAATGGAAATCCCTAATAAACCACTGTGACCAGTGACATTGGGAAAGCTGGAGTGGCTTGTAGCATACCTGGTCTGTAGCAAAGATGCATTTTGTTCATCCTCCAGTCCCTGCATGGGGGTACCTGTGCAGGGACAGGACCTGTCCTTCCCAGTGGGTCAGCATCTGCTGAAACAGCGGCAGGTAGGACTTGCTTGTACCTCCCAGCACAGCACCAGTACAGCCCTGTCCACTGCAACACACCTCACAGGGGAAAAGGTTTGATATTTCCTTAAGATATCATAGTCAAAGACTACGGCCATGTGGAAGCACTCGGGCTCAGACGCAGAGGGCTGAAGTTTGATTTAATCCCTGTCCCTAGCATGTGCTTGTGTGAGGGCTTTAGGCTTAAAGATACTGATGTACTTCAGGATAGCTGGATTTGAGTTGCCGTCTATGATCCCAGCAGCACAAGCTGTATATCTCCCAGAGGAACTTTACAACTATTTTCTCCTCTTGACATGATTGCTGCCTTGTGGTACAAATAGCTTTGACAATAAATCATAGATCTACTACCCACCCCTGTTCCTTCACCTCTTCTTCCTTTTTCATGTTTCCTCAATAACTGATATTTTAGTCATGAAAATCACTCTGCTGCTTCATAATATCTGTTATCCACTAACACTTCTTGTTCTGTTTGCTATTACCTAAACTTCTTGCATGGGTGTGTAGACACTTTCTCTCATTAATACACTCCTGACGATATTTTTCATCTGCTGTTTCAAAACAGCTTCATCTTCTGTCTTAGGTCTGAGCTTGCAGCTTGCCTCCCGAGAATACCAAGCATCCTCATTAAGTGCCAACGGGATGCGAGGGGACCTGGTGAGCTGTGCCTGGTCAGCCCCGTGCAGCTCCCAAGGACCCCAGCACAGAAGCACTCACAAGGTCAAAATACTGTGCTGGAAGGAGCTGCTTCACCACTCAGAAAGGTTGGCAGCAGCGACTCTGAACAGTACTTGTATATACAGTGACTAGCTGGAAAACAAGCTGTCTTCCAAAGTCTGTTTTTTATGGTGGTGTTGGATTTGACTTTTTTTAAAACCTTTGAAGCAGACAACTTTATTCTGGCTGCTTTTAATCAGATTTGCTGAGAAAGTCTTCCCTGGTAGTGAAGGACAGGTTTTCTGAAAGACCATTCGGTGAGGTTCTCAGATTTAAAACCTTGCAGCTGGTCAGCACACGGGGATAAGGTACGCCTTTGACAACCTTAACTTATATTAATACTTACGTTGCTTTAAATGGAGCTAAACTGAATATAAAAATAAAATGTTGCAATCCTGTAAAGGGTAGCACAGATGGCCACATGCACACATAAGCATAGGAAACACCATTTTGGCCACCACTGTTATCACTGCTTCAGGTAATTTTCAGTAAAATCAGTGCTGCGGAAATGCTGCAAGAAAAATTATGAGGGTCACAAAGAATACACAATACAAATCCACCCATTAAGTGGGATTTTTGCCTTTGAATTTCATCAGAGGCTCACCACTGTTATAGCCCAACTCTGCACTGTGATTATCTGCATAAGAGTTTATAGACTATACAACTTCCCAAAGATAATTTACTTCAGGTTGAGTAAGTGCTGTTGATCTACACAGGAAGGCTTTTTCTGTCTGATTGCTTTAACAATTGAAAACAATTGAAAATTTACTTTCCCACTGAGGCAAACCTGGAAAAATCCCAAAGTGCTAACTGATAGTCTGATATTTTGTTAATCACTTCCGACAGGAAAGATGTTGTGTTTTAGGATACAGGAGCTGGATCAATCTCTTCTGTCACAGACAAGTGCCCTCAGAACTGGTCTATCGATTATGCCAGAGAGAATATCTTTAGATCTCTTATTTGAACTGCTTCACTTTCTATTAGTAATTAAATACATCTTGGAATCAGGGCTTTGGTGTCAGTGTCCCATGTGTTTGTCTACTGTAAAGGTGTAAATAACTGTGATGGACAGTAGGTTCATTCATTCTATGGGATAATATATATTTGCTATTTTATAAAAAATAAAAAATAAAGCAATTCCAGTACAGAGTTAGTAGATAGACTGACCAATTAGTTGATAAATACATGGGTTTTGGCCAAAACCATACACCCAAATCCATGAGCCTCCAAATGCCCCCCTTCCTGTACCAAAGAAAAGCACAGTCATCTCAAAACTTACACATTTCCACAAAAATTTCATTAACAGCATATAAAATAATCAACATTTAAAATTACTGACCAGCTCTAACCATCATACATTTTTTAGAAGAATGAACAAACTAAAAAAGAGGGACAGTAAATTTCAGTATTAGTAATGATACTTGTTTGCAAGTTCCCAACAGTGCACAAAGTGATTTATGTTCATTTGTGCTTATGAAGCAATGTTCTAACACACTAAATTTCAACCATTTATTTAATCAAAAGTCCTTTCCTGCAAAAAAGAAAGTATGGAGTATCCTGTATCCCATATTGTTTTGTGCTTAAGAGAGGGCATAAGGGAGATGGATATTTTGCATAAAGAAAACAAGATAAAGTGAACTTAACTTATGCTATACAAAAATCATACTGCAGGCAAAAGGGTCCTTAATTTGGGAGGCTCCGACGCCGGCCCTGGAGCTGGGGGCAGCAGGTACCCGCTGGCACACAGCAGACAGCTGGACAGGGATACATCAGAGTAAATTCTGTGTATGAAGGGCTGGGGGTTGTTTCGCTATTTGTTACATGAACTGCAGTCTGAGGTCTTAAGAGCCCTCATAGCTTAAATAATATTTCTCCTTATAAGGAATGCCTGGGAACACTTGTTCTTTAGTATGAGAGGGTTTGAGCAAGGGGCTGGCAAGGCATTCCGCAGCACCCCAACCAGTGCAGGCAGTGGGGGGTGAGAAAGGCTGCACTGGGTCTTGCCCCGTACCCATATCTAATAACTTCTTCAAAGCCATGAGATTATTCCTGCTCTTCAAAGCCACCTTCATTTCCTAAAGTGTTGTCTAGCACTAAAGTGCACTGCTAAGCTGCTGCCATGTTTTTCCATTCTGGTAGAAATTATTGTTCTATATAGTTTGATTTTAAGAGTGCATTCTGGCATCCATTTGGGGAAAAGGCACTATATAAAAGCAAAATCAATATGAGGGACAGTTATATTTCCTGAGCTTTTTCATTAGCTATAAAATATATATATTCAAGAAGGGAGGGGGAAACAATGTCAGTTTTACCTAGACTGAAGGAGGATAAGAAAAAGCACAGGAAAATATGCACTTATGTACACTGGCAAGAGTACGAACTATGCAGCTTTGCTGAGCGCAGGCAGATCTCTGCTCTCACTACATCCAAACACTCCTGCAGGAACACGGGTCTCTCCTGTGGCAGGCATCAAGCTACTGGAAAAATACAGAAATACATGTATTTTGGTATAGGAGGTGTTTGTTGACTTGTTCTCAGTTTTCATTAAAGACAAACTGACCGTTGGCTGAATATTTACCAGGAAACTTTGCCTTTGCTCAGCACTAAGAATGAATAGAAGAGCAATAAAATACTGCTGAGCCAAATTCTTCCTCAAATCCCCACTGAACTCCAGCCATGCTATCTTTGCTCTTTCCCTACCAAGTATACCAAAATATTCTTTCTCTCTGAGTAGGCTGTTCTTTCAAACATCCTTGGATAAACCTCTCATTGCCGCGTGCAATATATTTTCTAAGATTTGCGAGCATAGAGCTGCAACAAATGCTGAAAAACTGAAATCTATATTTCTACAAATTTAAATGTAAAGATATTGCAGTGACTTTTTACCAAAAACAAATTATTACTGTTTTGTTTAACCCCAGCTGAAAAATTAACGTTCATACTGCCATATTAGCCAGCATTTTAACACAGGTTACTAAACCACAAGAGGAAACATCTTATTTTAGCTTGGAGTAAAATTTCAAATCACGGTGTCCTTTCAGTATCAGCACGCACTTAAGTGAGTGAGAAATTGCACACAAGCCTTTTTTTCTCTTTTTAACATGGGCCTTCTGTAATGTCATTTTCTTTAGTAGGAAATACCTGTCATCTGTAGAAAAATAATTTGTCTTGGTTTTTGAAAACTAAATTATCCCCTATAAAAGATTAGCTGAAAAGCACCGTATAAATTTATAAGCATTCCAGATTACATACAAAGTTTTGCTTCTTTCTGGTGACCCCTAGTGATCTATTTTGTGAGAGAGTTCAAGAGTGAACCCAACAGGTTATTTACCTCTGAGACTCAGATAAGGCATCTGGAAGATTTTATCAGTGTGATTTTGCCACTGACACATCATTCAGGGAACTTGGGAAATAAAGGGCCAGAAAACTTATCAGCATGTGGCTGTTCATTTGAAACCCAAGCAAAGCTGAGATGGAACATGCAAGCTGACAATAACAGACAGCACCAAATAGCAAAAGAGCATTCGTAGGACAGCCACTGCGTAATATTGGTCTCTCGCATTTAACATACCACTGACACTACGTGATTACCTTCGAGAAGCTTTACATGTATCTTTCCATGTTTTTCTTTTTGCCTCAAACTCTCAGATCTGTTATTCACCGAAGCTCCCATCCTGGTTTCTCTTAGGGCTCTCAGTGAGGTAAGATAGAGAAGCAGATCAGAATTGGGCTGCAAAACTAGGGAAGAAGTAGACATTAAGTGGAATTTCATTTTTATTATCACAGATATCTGGCATACAGGTCAAGACTTATTTCAGACCCATTTCATGAAGGTGCATCAGAAAGATCTCTCTCTCTCTGCAAAACCATTATATTATATGGCTGTGAGGCGTAGCTTGTTGAACATGTAGTTCATCATGAGAGAGTGCTCCTTGCTGTGTGTACACTGCTGCGTTACAGGAAAGCTTTGGATTAAAAAGAACAAGCTTCCAGCTAGCACTGCCCTGCTTCTGTAATTGTACAGTGCGTCTTGTACAAATAAGAGATATTTGTCCACCAGTTTCATTCCTCTCGAGTTCATGATTGCAAGATGAGCTATAGCAAGATGTTTTGGTGCCATTGTGCCAATCGTCACTGTCCCAAGACTCTGCCTTCCTCCCACCCTGCCCAGAGCCCTCCTCGTCCCAACACCTGCTATTTCCAGTCTTCAGCTCCTGCTCAGTCTTTTCCTGGGCAGTGGTTGGAGCTTGGACATTTTGTCTCCTCCAGCACCCTTCTTCCAGGAGGAAGGGATAGGAAAGGATTTCTTGCTTTATCTCTAATTGTAGCAACAAGGTAGAACTCTACATTTTTAGCAGACTTTTTGAAATCTCAGTATCCTGCTCAAACAACTGAGTTTTGGTTTGATACCAAATAAAATGGAAGAGTAAGTCTAATATCTTACACAGGGATCTCATGTTATGAACCTTGTAATACCATGTTAAATTTAAAGCTGTTGGTCCTGTCCAACTCCATTGATTTTCACTGGGAATAGACCAGTCATGCGGAGAGCAGAGTTTGGCTCATTTTTGCATCATAACAGCTGCCTTCAAACCCATTTTCATTAAAAAAACATTGAGACCAGCCTTACATGTCACAGATTCCCGTTGCGTATTTTTTCATTGCTTCTCTCAGAACAAGCTATTGTAAAAACAATATTCACCACCTGAACATTTCGATTGCTAATGTGAGGAAAGGCAAGAAAATTTCCCTTCTGTTTTTATAGCAGAAAGATTTATCACAGCTTGCTAAATTCTGGAGTGATTAAGTCATATTAAAGACAAAACTAAAACAAGTGTCTGATTTCTGGCTTCTGAAGTTTTATACTTGGTTCAAGAATACATTTTGGTTTTGAATGTGATAATATTTCTTCACTACAATACAAATATTTCTCTTCTTCCACAACTGGTCACACTGAAGTCAATAAAATATGCACAGAAGAAATGCAAGCAGCATTTGGCTCAATATAAAGATTGATAATGTAACCACCTAAAAAACCCGCTTTTTATCATCATAAGTCTCTCCTGGTTTTTTATAGTTTTCATTGAGCAAAACAATCCATCATACCTGAACTTCATGCATGTTCCTGAAGCCAACAGTTAGTACAAGTCAATTTTTAATTATGATATTTTTTATAAAACCTACAATTTATTTCCTGATTTTGTAGAACACTTTAAACAGCAAGTCATCGATATAAATTATGTAAATCTCAAGTGACCCCAAACTCATTAATCTGTCTGGATTTCACAGTGAAACATAATATAGCAGTAACCCACTAGCTCTCCATCTGACACCACAGAGCAGCAAAGATGGCTACAACAGTGATGAACAATAGGAAATCACAGTTTTCTTCTAGATTAGTGTGATTTTTAACCTTTAAATAAAATGCCCGCTGTTTTTAGAATACCTGTGTAGCACTCTCACATTTAAGGCCAAAGGAAAATGGGTCTGTTAGCTCTGAAAAAGAGAATAAAAGGTTATAATCTCTATCACTGTGCAAAAAGCAATGAAGCCCTACTGCAAAATATTGAGCTTTCCAGTCAGCCTGGCTGCGAACTTGTCCTCATCGTATTCCTACAGAAAACCACAGCAACTTCTGTTGTCAGCAGCAGAAGGAGACCTGCCTAGGAAGACTGAGAGCAACAGTTGCCCTTCAGTAGCAGTAGCACCCTCCTGCTGGTTTCCAGCCGTCTTTTCTGCTTTGAAGGAAATCCAGAAAAGTCTATTGTACCAAACCCCTTCCCCACGGCTTCTTACTGCCATAGGCCAAAGGCTGCAGAGCTGCTAGAAAGATATTTTCCCCAACAAGCATGAAGCACAAAACCCCCCTTCTCCTTTCCGTCTCCCATTACTGCTCCTTCCCTGGGGTCATCCCCCGGCGAGGGCTCCGGCAGCCTGCAAGGCAATCTCGCCTCTCCAGACCCAACACCTGCTTCTCTCAGTTAAGCCTGTTTGTGTGTGTCTCCTTTAAAACCTCTTTTTTGGTTTTCCAGCTGTTCTCCCTTTTGGTGGCCATCTCAGTCCTTTCCAGCTGCTATCTCTTTAGGCACAGCTGTGCTGGCTCCATCCTCATCTGCTGGCATCCTCTTCTGCCTTCCCTTCATTTGTGTGCACGGACATCACCAGCCCATCCTTGTGGGCTTCATGCTATTAAAATACTGCTGAAGTATGTAAAGGATAAGAAGACGTCACAGGGGTGAATGAGGATTATTTTTGCTCATGCACAGGAGAGAGAGTCACAGGATTCTGCTTGAATTCTTCACTAAAATGAGTGCTTCATGTGTCTTGACTATTTTTTCTTTTAAAAGTAAAATGTGGTTATTGTCTGGGTCTCAGTCTGCATGAACTAACACCAGCCACGTTCATGTAGATGAAAAAGAAGAGGAACTATTAGAAGGCAATTAGACCTTTCCAGCTTCGCTTGCTTTCTATGCCCTTTCTTTCACTGTGTGAAAGTTTGTGCAGGAGAGCAGCAGGTGAGAGGAAACAGCTGCAGCATTTTAAGATATTTGCTAAAATGTAGTTGCAGACTAGAGCAAGATGACTTTAAAAAATCCGATTGCTTTTTTACCTTTCTTAGGGGACAATTCCCACATACTCCATTCTTTCTTCAGCACTTGAAATGGTTTCTCTTCCTATTTACAGGGTAAGATATACGGTCTGCCCTTCCATTCATATTTTTTGAACTTCAGATGCTCCTCTTGGTATTAAAACATCTCACAGGCAAATGCATATCCCTATTTATACTTTTATATTAACCCAGTTACACAGTGGTAATAAAATTCCATAATAAGAAATAAGAGCTCTCATTGCACATTCGCAAAGCCCTCCAAAGAACAGAGGAAGAACAGACAGTAAGTCTCATAAATCCAGCTTAATTTATTCATAGTAAGAGTCTACAAATCACACATTTTTATATTCCAGGATATTTATGATAAGATGGTGAATGTATAACACCCCCAACAATAATTCAATAATTGATGATAAAATAACAAAATAGATCACAGTTTTCAAAACATTTTTATCAAAAATTGAAATACTATAAACAATAATGTGGCCTGTAGGCATTAAATCAGTTCTGCGGTGGGTGAGGGTAAGAATAACATTTTGAAACTTTCAGAGCTCTCTGATCCCTTGAACCCGAAGTTTCCAGCTTTGCTGCTTCAGTAGCTACCGTAATGTATAGATTTTTTCTCCTTATCAAATATACCCAAGTAACCTGTGGGGGAGATTCTATGCATCATACTCATTTTCAGAGTCCAGAAGGTTTTTCAGGTGTTACATTCACAGGAGAAAGGGCACAGACTGCTAGAGCTGTCAGTCCAGCCAGTGTGGTTGGGGTATCTTTGACTTTTTTCAGGCTACATGGAGGAGGACTCGTTCTGGTCATACCCAGGTTCTGAGAAGATATACTAGAAAGAGGATCTGGCAAATGCCACCATGCAGAGCTCCTTCAGTTCTATTATAAAAGCCCCTCCTGTATGAACTATGTCATTGCTTTTGCTCAGTCCAAGTCCCTTGCTATAAAGGCAGCTATCAAACGCACCTTAGAAATAGATATTTTGCTCAAGTCACCTGGATCTTTACCTTTCAGTAGGTAGAAATTCCCTGTTTTCCACCCCAGATATTTCCATAGATATCACTTCTATAGTGGATGTTCTCACAATGTTCTCCCTTAGCCTGCAGAGTTCCCTTCCCCTCTATGTACGTGTCAGCAACATGAAATGCATCCTCAGCCTCCCTTTTGCTAGGCTAAGCAAATTAATTTTAATCTCTACTTACAAAGCAAGCTCTTCATTCCCCTGATTATCCTAATAGCCGTTCCCTCTGCTTGCACAAATCTGAACATGTACACAGGGATCCAAATGAGGTCTATACTGTGGCATTAATTTAACTGTTTTCAGCACAGAACGTAGCTTTTCACATTACAGTGGAAACAGTCACCTTGTGATCAGATAGTATATGCTTCTTTTATTGACCCAATTCTATTGTTAATTCTTAGGCTTGCTAATGTACTGCTCTGCCCTGGAAGTATTCAAGTCTCATTTGTGTGTGAACAGGACTTAAAAGGGTTTTTGGAGATAATTCTAGATAACAGTATATGTGTGCATACTGAATTCAATGGTATTTGTTAGAGAAAGGAGGAAAACGAATATACTGCAACAAAAGAAATTCTGTGACTCAGCTAGAAAGGTAAAAAGCAGGAATCCAGTAAATATCAGTCTTCTGAGATAATAGCTTTCACTGTTCAGCTCTTCTTCACCAGTTCCTTATCTAAAGCCTGTGGCACACTCTGATGAGAGAGGATTCAACCTGCAGAGCCTCGCAGGAGAAAACGATGTACGCTCCAGGCCCACTTTTCAGCTGCTTAACAGTTATGAATGCTTTTTGTTGATCGCATATATTAGAAATCAAGCGAACAGGACTTTCCTACCTGGAAGGAAGGTTCTGATATACAGTATTTCTGCTTATGGAACCTGCTTTTCCTGTTTAAAATTGTTCAAGTGTGTGTCAAGGTCAATTTTCTGTGAGGACAGAGTGGCTGGCCAACAATGTAAAATTTGTGCTCGCATGATTTTGTGTGATTATAAAATTCTCTTGCTGCTCTCAGGAATTCCCACACAACCGATCGTTTCTGCCTTGCTTTTTCCCATTGAAGCCATTGTGAAACACTCAAAAAAATGTAAATGCAAATGCAGGCCAGTCTGCTTCCGCCTGACAGCGGCTTACAAAACTGGTGGTGAGTTTCCTCACAGCTCTGACATTTTTATTTCCCAGACATCCCGGTGAGCCTACCTTTCTCTAGGAAAGATAAGGCATCCAGCCTGGTTTAATAAAAGTTAGCAAGCAACACACAGCACCACCAAAGTCCACGCGTTTTTCCTGCCCCCATCTCCCAGAAGAACATGCCATCTACACATCGAGGAGGGAGCAATCATACCTCATTCTTCATAGTCACAGAGGGCCTTTTTAAAATCAGGAGGTGCTGCATGGGGCCTACAGAAGCAGGACAGCAACCCCATAGTCCAGATGGCCTCAGCAGCCACCACGGTCCCCTACGCCTTGCTGTGCATGAAATATGGGCAAAATATCGACGGGTTGGAATCAAATGGCCTTTTTGTAGAGCGAAAGGAACAAGTACTTAGATACCAACTTTATCCAAGACCTGTAGGGGAAGATTCCTTATTGCTGTCTGGTGTCTGCCAAGAGCCACAGTCTCGCTCTCGCTCAGCCTAATGACACACTGGCGTTCCCGTTGCATTTCAGTCTTCAGCAAGCATTCGGAATTAAGTTAAGGAGGGTAATACTTATGTATTAGTTTCTGTATTTGACTTGAAGAGGCAGATGAATAAAACTAAATAAATGTCAACTGTTAGACCATGGGACTTAATGTGGTTTTGGAAACAGGTGATGGAAGTTTTAATTGCATACAGAAAGATTTCAAGACCATTGAGATCACTTCCATCTGATGCTAATGACTGTGGTTTCCCAAATCAAACCCCAGAATTTACACCTAGGCTCAGCACCCATTTTGCTTAGATCACTTCTTATGAGCAGTAATGACCAGTAATGAAACAGCCAAAAACCCAGGTGGCTCTCCTGCAAATGTACATTTTAGAGCCTTGAGACATGATCCTGCAGCTGCCCGCTTCACCCTGTGAAAACCATTAGCAGCTGGCTTCACGTCTAGAAAAAGAAAATGAAATATGCTGCATTTTCATGGCCATCAATCAGCAGATGCAGTGCCAGAAAAGCTTCATAATGATGTAGATATTGCCAATTGACTTTGCAAAAAAAATGTTCTTTTCAGGAGAGAAACGTAGGCAAAAAGCAACAGATGATCTCAGCGTACCCTTGTGTGCATGCGGTAGGGGTGCCTTTCTTATTCAGACATGAGGGGACTGAGACCAGAAAGCACCTCCCCTGCCAGAGGTACCAGCGCTCACCCTTGTACCTAAGGGCGGCAGCGGAGCAGGAGAGTGCATTTCTCAGCACCCTTCTGCACAACCTCCCTGGAGTCGCGGCAGCAGGCTCGTCCCCAACCCTACGTGATTAGATGAGTGACTTTGCTTGCCTTGCTGAGCTTTCTGTTATTCTTACAGAGAAAGTTCTGAAAGCAGAAGACCTTAAAATGAAAAATAAAGTTGGAAACCTCTGAGTTACCTAAAAGATGCTGGTAAACACAGTCTGGAGCAATACAGAAGTATTAAATGAACAAAATGTTACCTTTTGGCTTTGGTTGCTTTGGTTTTTCTTAAAGTTCTGCAAAATGACTGAAAGCTATCAGCAGCATCATGGCTCTTAAATGTTGTATTTCCAAAGATCTGTCTGCATGTACCCTTTTTTATTATCTTTACTGACTTCCTGACAGAAATACTGAAATGTCTGGCATGACTCACGCTGTGAGCAATCCTTTTGTGAGAACTGAATGAAAATAGGCTGATAACAACGTCAATTTCATTAAAAAAAAAATGCCAGGTGACTGGTTACATGGGATGTTATTGAAATTATGCATGCAGAACTCTAACACTATCCTATTGTTTTAGATCATGTTTTCCATGGCACAGGAGAAAGTATCTTTGTCAGCTCAGTGGAGAAAGGTTGGAGATGATTGAAGTAAAACAGCAGGAGGAGGCTGACATGATTAAGTCACATAGTCAACTGCCCATGTATAACACAGTAATGGAGGTGAAAGTAGAGGGCAAACTAAAATTAAGTCGAAAGGACACAGGAGACAAAAGGCTACCCGGATAGGACAAGGAGAGGATGTACAATGAGCTGATTTGTACAGCAGGCAGAGTGCACAATTTTCATGCCCCGTATTTAGGTATTTCCTGTTAATATTGATGCAAATGCTGTACTAACTAGTGCTGGAATGGACAGCCTGGTTAGCGAGCATGCATGGAGAGAGGCATGTTTAATTAATTTTACAGTCATGGGCAGAGAGGTCAAATGACAGACTGTGAGTAAAATCCCCAGCAGCCAGACTGGACGACAGGAGAAGAAAAAGACTATTTGGGAGAAAACCAGGGTCAGCTCTGGACCCACTCTGGTGATTGTTCACACCTCTTCAGCAGAAAATAAGGTCTTCATTTTGTTACAAGCCGCCAGGTAAGAATAGAATTATTGTAGGAAATCTTGGTTGCTACAAAGACAACAGAGTCTACTTTAAATTGTTCCCTCTGGGTAAAACGATGCTAGATAAAAGTCACAAAACAGCTGGCCATATGAGCCAGCTGAGGTTGCCATAGGGCAACCAGGGCATCAGCACCATAGTGCTCTCCAAGGAAGAAATGATCCATAAAAAGCCATTAGAACTTCTGCAGTTTGGTGCAGAGGCTACTGTGGGTCAGGTTGTCATTTGGTCCCAGGTACTCTCAAGCAAATATGTTGGGGGAGCAGAAAGCTTGAAAAGATCACTTTTGCTAGTAATCTTCATGGTGCTATTTCAGTTTTTCATGGCACTGTTTTGGCTTGAGGCCCGAGTTCACTTCAGAATAGTTTCCATTCACAATTTACATCATTGCATACACTCACAAAGAGTTGTGCAAGTCACTATAGAAGAAGGTGCTAGAAATTCCTACAAATTTATGTAATCACTAAGAGCATGTTATTCTCTACATCTATAGATAAGGAACTACAAAACCAGAGACCAGTTGCAGGGTGCTAGTTACAATCCCAGGCAGCAGTGAAAGATCTACCTTCTTCCAAGGTGAGGGACCACTCAGTGCCTTGAAAAAGCGATAAGACCCTATCCAGCACTTGGGGTAGAGCAAATATTTCACCCTCCATCTATCGACACACAAAGTTGTGATGGGAGGCGTTCACAATACAGGAAACAACAGAGCTAACTTTTTTTGTGCTGCCGTAATTTGTTCCTTTGCTTGCACATTCTAATCCAGTTTTGTGGCATAACCACACACTGGACTGGACCATGCCCAAGGACTGGTGCTTCCCTTGGTGCCCAGGATAGATGGCACTCCATTACTGAGCAGTGAGCCAGTATTTCATGTCATTCTTATTTGTGAGCAGGTGGCTTTAATGCATGTATGCCACAAAGTAGCAAAAAACATTTTGGAAGTGCCATTCATTTCCTGATAGGCTTTTTCCTTCTTTATTATAGCAACTGGGTGCTTAACACACGGTGATTAATTTACTTTCACAGCCTTTGTGGGGTGAAGGGCAAATATTATTAATGTTACCAAGGCAAAGGAAAGTAGTGCAGGTCCATTAACAGGGAAGGAGAGCAGGTAAAATGACATAGGGAATACAGATGTATTCGAAGTCTTTGGTGCCTCAGTCTTCTTAGAGAAATTTAATTATGATCAGATATTTAGCACAGTTAATTTCAAGATGGTAATAGGACCACAAGGCACAAAAAGAAGAGAGATAGCTACAAATGGGTCTATCCAGGTTGTCAGTAACTGCTGAATCCACCTTGAGTAATAGCCAAATCATTATTTGAATCATTAAAAATTATCTTCAAAAACTTATGGAGAACCTCTGAGAACCAAAGAAGGTCAAAGACTGAAGCACAAATTCAGTACTTAACATCAAAAAGTGAAGAAAGGATGATTTGAGAACCTACAAACCACCCAGACTACCTTCAATGCAGGTTCCTAATGACTTGCAACTTGCAGAGTTATTAGGAAAAATTAACAAGAATAAAATTTGTTACTGAGGGTAGTGCACATAAGCACAGCAGCTCATTAGACCTGTGCACTTGGACTCGAGAGGCCACAGCTGGAGTACTATGTCTAATTTTGATCATCATACTTAAATAAAGCTGGACAAATTAGAGACAGTTGAAAAAGGGAACAGCAAAGCTAACAAGGGGCCTGGAAATGTGACCTGCAAGGAAAGTTAAAAGAAATAGGCTTATCCTAGAGAAGAGAGCACTGAAAGGGGGTTGCATTTAGTTTTCTAACATGGGGAGTTGAGAAGGCAGCAGTTGGTTATTCCCCTATGCATGGACGGCAGAGGAAGACAGAGACCAGTCTGATCTCAGTACAGGTGAAGGAAGGGCACTTTCTAACCACGAGAGCGTGATGGGACACCTTGTCTGGGGAGATCAGTGTCCACAAAACTCTCTTCACCTGAAGCTGAGAAGGGAATAGGCAAACCCACAGGTTAGTAATATCAAATCCTGTCTCAGGAAAGGGGAACATAAGGTGATGGGAAAAGATGGCGTGGATTATTAAGAACAAATTGCACCATATGAACCAATTTCCTTCTCTGATACTGTTGCTTGTCTAATGAATAAAAGGCAAGCGTGAGGTGCGATGTATTCTGACTTCACCAGCATCTCCAGGCCAACAAGTTAATGGTTTCAGACACAGGGAAATGGGACTAAAAGTTGTCTGACCCCTGAACCCAGAGCTGCCCAAAGGGGATCCAGGCACAGAGCTGCTCTCCCCTTCCACGAAAAGTACAGAAACTTTTTTTTTCCGCTCTTTCACACTGGAATGAAACAAACCCCCTTTGAAATGTTTAGTAAAAACACTTAGAAAGAGAAGGAAAGGGAGAAAAATCCTCTTCTCCTTCCCCTCTACTCCATCGCTGCTTCTGTAATAGCTGTCTGCCCAGGAGATAACAGCATTAATTTGGGACATTTTGGTATGGCAGAACTAAAGCAGTGCCGAAGCCTCTCATTTTGTGGTTTCTCATGTGCTTTGATTATTCCAAAATGCAAAGGTCGCTCCCTTTTCTTTTCTCCAGCAATGCTGTACTAAAAATCACGTAATGATAGCTTCAATAGAAAAACACACTTCTATGAAAATCTCAGCTGTGGCAAGTCAACATTTTCCAACAGAAAAATTTTTCATCAGCAAGCTCGCAGCCAGCTCCGACATTGAGATTTTAGTAGCAGCTAAGCTTTAAGTGCCTCATATTTCTGCATATCAGGGTCGTCAGTCAGGCACCCAGAAAACGAGGAGCATAAAAGTAATGATCACCTCTGACATGGCTGGAGTGACTTATCCGGCGTGACACAGGCCCCCGTGGCAGCCATATCAATCACCTCCTCGGGGCAGCATTCTGGGAGAAGTTTTTTTTTTTCCAAAACATCAATACTAGCTAACATTTTTTAAACACTGCCATCCATTTCAGTCAATCTTATTCTTCATAATTTCAGTCTCTTTCTATTGAGAAATTTGGAGCGTATTTCACAGTATGAAGTGTCAAGAGAACAACTGCATCAAGGAACAACATCTTTTTCCTTGCCACTTACATTTGTTTGCCTGAGAAATATGTGCAGTAGCAAAATATACACATCCATCCAAACAAGAGAGTAAGTAATGGTTCTGATGTACCACCACATACTAAGCATCTCTTAGGCATACTAAAAAGTTTAACATTCAAAATCCCTGCATGACCAGAGAACAGATTTTTAGGTAGTTTGATCTTGCTACTCAGCCTTCTTATATTTTTCCTCCTTCATAACATTTGGATTATTTAGATAAAATCTTAATGGGTAAAGCTACTGCTTTTCCAGTTTATCTATGCAATTGCCTTAACTTGTTTTTATGCAATAATCTCACAAAGAGCTTATACTTTTCACTTTTATCAGCCAAAAACCATACTGGAATTAACATATGGTATCTCAGTCCATTCACTTTATACTGCTTCCAAATACTCAGGGGCAAGTTGTTAGCAGACAGAGAGTAAAACAAGCATGTAAAATCCATGCCAAGCCCTAAATAGACAAGGGTGTGAGCAAGCCCCAACTTGCTGTAGAGCAACAGGGGACTGCTCAGAGCCACCTCCTCAGAGGGACCCTGCAGATATTCCCCTGGGGCAGCACCCAAGGCCCTGAGCAAAAGAATTTGCAACGTTTTTAGGGAATTTCTGGGAGCTGCTCAGAAAGATAAGTTTTGCTTCAAACCAATATACTCTTCTAAGAGCACAGACGAAGCAATGGTAACATCTCTGAAGTTCACAAATGTTATCCTAGGCATGGAAAATGGGATTGTGTCTAATCCATGGTGTATGTTATTGAATGTGGGTGGATTACATGACCTTCCCCCATCCTTTCCTGCCCTATTTGCTTTGACCTTCTATTGTATTGCCCAAGTGTCTCATAGTTCCTTGCTCTTGGCCCAGGCTAGACCTCAAGACAACAGAGACAGGCATGTATTTCTCTCTTTCTCCTTCTAGCAAGATTTTGCATCATAGGCAGGGATTTTTTCCCGTCAGTGTAAGAGGGGCTAATTTAGCTGTGCTGTTCATTTTACTTGGGCCAGATAAAATGATTAATTGTTTTGTTTATTCTCTTTAATCTTAATGTTGTTTGTTAACAGCTCCAACTCCTACTTGGCCTGGTAGAAAAAAAATCAACCCTTATTTTAGCTATTATACATATATACGCCTATCTTATAAAAAAGCTGAAAAGCAGACTCTTCCAGTGTCTCCACATATACCATATGCACACACAAATATATTCACATCTCAGTTCTTTATATCCTGTTCTCTTGGGAAAGGAGACTTAGCTTAATGACTATTTGCAGAGCATTTTGCAAAGAGATGGTCTGCCATTTCTCATGAAATCACAGCCAAAATAACCCACTGCTGTAAGAAATCTTTGAAAGGATTCTGGCTATGCAAAATTACTCCAAATTATTTTTATAAATAAGATTCATTTTGTATAAAAATCTATGTCATTCTTGGCATATACCCATGAAGTCCATGGACAATCCTAAGAAAAGGTTTACCTTGAAAGAGAAAAGGTCATTTTTCCTACCTTAGAAGAGGATTTTAAATGATGGGACACATTCCAAGAATAGGTCTGAGAAGAAAATATGAAAGCTGTAATTCTGTGATCAGAGTGATAATGGTTTTGGTCCCTGATTAAAGAGATGTATTCAGCTTTGATGTATTCTTTGTAGTCAAGGAGTCATAATGAATAAGTAACAAATATAAAGAAATTAGTTTGAAGAAATATGGAAATTAACTGGTTCAGATGGCCACTTCAAGTCAGACCTACACTGTATTATCCACATCAGCGATTGAGACCCTAATGGCAGATCAGACTTGCTGGCAACATGAACAAATTTGCCTCATGACTAAGAAGAATTTCAACCTCAAAGGATGTAAAGTTTAAGAAGGACAGTTGTCTCTCAGGACAGATGAAGATGAAGACTGTGTCTTGCTGTTGAAGAAATATGTACAAATATTGCAAATGATGTGAATCCAGAGTGTTTTGGATGTGTAGCTAGAGGAGTCAGCCATTTATGTTGCTGATCACTACAGTGTGGGAGATAAATCAGCATTAGACATCCTTGCTTGAGGTAGAGGACAGGGAAATACATCTGTTGTCAAGAGACCAAAGTGGTCTCCCCGCCTCATGTTCCCGTACAGATGCTGTAGCAATAGTTTAGAGATAAGAAGGATTATCATAAAAAGCAGTAGGCTGACCCTCTTTTCAGCACCGCTCATGCCAAAACGCCTCTGTGCTCTTTACACTGGGTAATCAGGGTTGGGATATGTGCCATACCAAGACACACTTCATTCTTCTATATAGTTATACTCGGTGCACGCATTGCTTTTGTGATGCCAGAGCAATAGGAGCTTGTAATGCGATGGGGGTTTTGCAGGAGACCTGTGTTTTGGATCGGCTGTCCCACAGTCAGGATAAAAAGAATAAAAAATAAGGGGTCATCATACAGAGTAGTTCATGTGAATGAAGGCAGCTGAGACAGAGAAAACAAAAGCACAGAGACTGCGCTCCTTGGAGCAAACCCAGTGATACGAGTGCCCTCAGGAGCGCGCTTCGAGTGAACAGAGCATCGGTGGCACTTTTCTCTACATCAGCAAGATCTACCATAGTTTCATTTTGAACATGAGAAACTATTTGGCCTAGAGAAAAAGAGGCATATTTTTCTAAAAGTTGAAATATTTCCTTTCAACCTCTTTGCAAGTGAAATGTCTCAATGCCTCCTGTTTCCAAGATATTAATTTCAGGTTGAAGAGGAGTTTAGTCTGACTGTCAATTACTATCAGTCTTTCTTTGTGATGTTAGAGATTCTATTTCGCTGGAAAAACTGAAAGGTTTCATTTTAGATTGAAATAAGTCACTTTTCCTTCACTGGACCGGTGAATTGCAAATCATCTAATGACTAAATTTTCCATGTGCTGGTAACATCTGTTCAACAGTTGCCTTTTTCCAAATTTACTACAGCACGGTATTATAGCTGTGTCTTTCTGTCCCTCCTACATGCAATCCTTTCCTTTCTGCTCTGCTCTGGCTGCGGTCTGTACTTATTGCAGCAGAAAAATGTAGAACATTAGCATCTGTTAATCCTTTTATACCTCAAGTCTTCACATGTTTGGCCAACTCTGCTTTTCATTATGCTTGTCTGTCTCTGGAATAGCCTCAAAAATCCAGACACAGCAAAATAACCCAAAGTGTAGCCTGGCCCTGTGGTACTGCTGGTAGGCTATTTTAGAATTAAGATAATTCAATGGTTTAAGTGTGTTTGCTGGATCCCTAGGAGCAAACTTTTATCCCAGTTTGCAGGGATTTAGCCATTCAGTTGTTATTAATATTGAGCCATGCTTCTGAATCTACATGTTCTGTAAGGAAATAACCTAGATTTCAGTACTTTCCTTTACGCTAGATGCTTATTTTAACAAATAATAGAAAGTATGAAATGAAACTTGACCTTAGCCTACAATTTTACAGTGGCATGACAGAGAAGGAATGAGAGGCTAAAAAATAGCTAGCAAAGATCTTCACAGTAAATTTGGACCCTGAATTTTCTTTCACACCACATTTGAAAGTAATATGTGGGGCAAAATAGAGAGTTGTAGTTCTTGCCAAAAGGGTAAGTTGGAGGCAGGTGGGTAAACGGGACTGAAGTGAAAAAGAGAAAAATAGCTGCATCTCAGTCCTATAGTCCCAGTGGGATTCACCTTGGCAGGCCTGAATGTTGGGTCTTCTGGTGTTCGTCAAACAGAAACACAGACCTGTCCACAATGTGCTTTGAATGAGACACCATAATCCTTGTGCTGCATAATTCTGTTGATGAAAAGCTGATTTTGAGACTGCTGAGACCGAAAGATGCCAAACATGATCAGCTGCAGAATTAGTCTAACCAATGCAAAAAACTCCAAAAAACTCAACCCAAACTGTAACCTAAAACCAAAACAAAACCAAGGCAATTCAGCATCAATTTTTCAAAAGAAACAAAATTAATTAAGAATCAGGCAGGTAGGGAAATTCTTTGAGAGGCCCGATGATGCTATTTTTGACAACCCTTTGTCTCTGAACTTTATTCACAAAAAAATGTGATTTTAAGTGTAAAGGTTGTTTAAATAATATGGGGTGAGAGTGAGAGTCCAATAAAGTTGTTTACTCATACTGCGGTGCAGAATAAAGTGCCTGGCCCACCTCTAAAACAAGTGAATGCACTTATCCAAAGCAGTTCAGCTTTGATAGTCCACAAGGAGCAATTTTCCTTGCTGCACAGCATGTGGACCAGAAAGGCAGGAGAGCAGGAGCCATGACAACCCAGAGGCTGAGCAGGGAGATGCCTAAATTCCCACAGTGAGACTGGAGCAAGTGACAGCAGGTAAACCTTGTCCTTCAGCGTGTTTGCATCTATCTCACCCAATTCAGAAGGCTCATCTGTGAAACCCTCTCCCACAGCTAACTGCTTCTGTCAGAAACTCTCTTGCCTAGAAAAACAGGATACATTTTCCATCTCATTATAGCCAATAAGGAGAGGTTGGGGCAAAGAATCTGCTTTTAATATTCTGCTCCCTGGTTTCTCCTCCGCAGGGCTATCACAAGACAGCAGAATATTTTGGTATCCAACCTGTAGACTTTCTTGATTACATTATGCATTTTATAAACATAATTAAATATGCATTGGTGTAAAGAAAAATAAAAGGAAAGGAAACAGCATTGGAAGCTGGCAAAGCTGGCATGTTCTTATTTATAGTTAACAATATATAGTTAACAGGACTACACAAAAAAGGGCAGTTTCTGTGGGAGGGGGACCTGCCATGGAATACCCAAGTGCTCAGGCCATTGCCCCAGCACATGGCAGACCCAGTTTCAAGTCAGGGAAAACCAGCCAGCTCCAAATCTGCCTGTGGAGCCCAAACACAGCAGAAGATGTCCCCAAGTCACTCCCCATCCCCACACCTCACTGTTTGCCTTTCATTGCTCTTCTGCCAGGTCTATTCTGTAGATTGTTCTCTGAGCACATCCAGTGCCTCCCTGAGCAAATCCACTGCTTGCAAACAATATTTATACAATTCTATTTGACATGAAGGCTGAAAAAGGTTAATGGGATCCTCATTTCCTAATGGAGAAGGATGAATATTGTGGAGGATAAAAAATAGAAAGCCTTCTTGAAGTCACCTATGAATAAATGTGAACAGGTGTAAGGTCTGCACAGCAGCATGTGGCACCACCGCTTCTCTGTCTATCACAGGCAAACTCTGTATTATTAATGGGCTGACAGGCATGATATTCAAGCTGCGAGGTTAAAAACATCATTACATTTCTGTAATATTCCACCCACATGGTGGATACCGTAGGAGACACAACAGTCAGCCTTGCACACGGGACCACCACTGGCTCATGCACTTGTTTGGAGATGTAGGTCCACAGTGTGTCTTTTGAAGTGGTATATACCTGCTTTAGTGGGAGCTAAACCTTCTCTGAACTGGGTTAACACTAGAAAACAACAGAAGTAGAGCTGCCAGGGCTTCCATGCTGTTTTAGCTACGCGTGCTTGTGCAGGGTATTAGCAGATGCCAGACAGATCTACCCATACAAAGTTTTTATTCTCTGAACATCTCATAAAACACAACACAGAAATGACCAAAGCCTGACATTCACTAGGCTTCACATAATCAAATTTTACAAGTTTCAAAAGCAACTCAACAATGACTGCAAATTGCTAAAGAATATAGTAGCAAATGATAAATTGATTGCCTGCTGTTTCTTTGTGTACTAATTTGTGTTATGGCTTACCAATCTGAAATTGCTTGAGTAGACTTTTGCTGTTTGTTTTTTTAGCTCAAATTGCAAATGAAATGACTGTGGTAAACTGAATGCATCAAGTGTAATGAAGAATTGATCAATTGTTATGTTGTAGGGCTTTTCTGAACAGTGGTTTCTAGCCTATCTTCTTAAGATGAAAATTACAGTTATTAGCCAATTACCAAGCAAGAATGCAAAATTTAGTCTGTTTTTGATAACATAAAGATGGAAGAATACCTGAAATAGAGTATGTCTGCCTATAATCGCTCTGTTTTACCTATGGATGATGCTACACATACAACAATTTTTGTTGTATTATTCCCTAGCAAAAGAATTAAGTTCTGGCTATTTCCTCCTTCAGGAATGCTGGTTTTTTAAACCATCTTTTTCAATAAAATGTATCATTCTATTTTATAAGCTAAAAGCCTACTCTCACTGTTATCAGGCAAGAAGGAGGTGGAGGAGTAGAAATGAAAGCCTAGCATGGAAATGGCTCCAAGAAAATAAAAAAATGACTAGGATTTATCTTGTCTGGTGAGAAGAATGGTGAAACTCTGCATTATTGGTGTCTAAGAAAGAAGGAGAGTGGTTCCCATCGAGAACACTCCATCCTGCAATCTGATTTTCTTTTATTTATTTTCCAAAAATCTAGAAAGTGCCAGCGCTGCACCTCCTGTACAAAGCACTGGCACCACATAAGCTGTGGTGGAGGAAATCCCCATCCCATCCCAACCCATCCCTGTGTGTGAAATGCCCACACACAGCCTGTCCAGCCACTGAGCAACAGAGCTCATTTTCTGGCTCAGAAGACTTTCTGAGGACACAAATGTCCCCAGCGCATTTGGAGTCACTTTTAAGTGAGCATAAATTTTAAAACACAGAAACTTACACTGTGATCAAAGGTAGTTCAGTGTAAACAAGAAAAAATTGGTCGGTTTACCTTCTGCATGGCTGATCCTGATCAAAACACATCTGCCTATAATATGCACCATATGGGGCAACAATTGTGTTGTGTTTATTCCTATGCTTCCTTAATCCCCTGTGTCTTCTGTGAGCGTGCGTATCTGTACCTGCAGCTCTAGCTGGATGGCCAGAGAAAGGCATATTTCTTTACACACATATAATTATGGAGATGTTTTTTATTATTGCGGTAATTACATCCTAAAAGATTGCGCAGGTAGCAGCTGTAAATGATACCAGCTGAACTGGCTTTTCTTTTATATCAAAAACCAGCTTATAGCTGAAGTCCTTATAGATTCCTGAAACCCTGCTATTTTTATGAATGTATCTACTACTCCTGATAAATAAGCAGAGATCCGTGGAGCAACCAAAGCAGAGATGACCCTAAACAAAAAGGAAAATTAGTACCTGTTAGAACGGTGAATGGGGACTAAATTCCTCTGAATAAAAATAGTAAATGCATTTATCTGGAGGTTTTCATGTATAGGAACTGAAAGCCTTGCTCTTTCATGACCTGAATAGGCATCAACGGATCTCATTCAAGTGATCGACACACAATGGGAAGCATTTTCCACAACCAGAGGTATGATATTCCCCTGAAATGCCATCATGGCTGAGGGAAACTGCTGGCTGGAACTGTGACCATCCTGTTTCTGTAGGAGGAAGGCACTAACACATTTTAATTTTGAAGATAATTATGACTGTATGTACAGAAACTGTATCTTTCGAATGCTGAAGAAACAAACAGTGAGGACTGCTGATAAACTTGGTTTCTGGAAATCTATTAGACTTAATGTCGCACTTCCACGGTTGGGAGTACACAGCTTTATCTTATCACGCTGGCCAGGCAGGCTGCTGACTATTTCTAGCTCATGACCTTTTATTTTAATATTTTTAAATCCATCCAAAGTGCTATAATGCATGAGAAGGGTGTTTGCATCTGCAGCGGGAGCTGCTATGTGCCTGAGACCGTTTTGCGTCAACTCTTTCCAAGTTTCTGAGAGTGGGCAGCCTATGAGAGGATGAAGGGACAAGGTCAAAGACCTGAATTTTGGTAGGAAGGTGGTGAGATCCTTCCAGGTTTGTGCTTTAGTTGGGAAGAGGAGTGCGTCCATGTACGTTGCTGCAGAACAGTAACAAGTAAAGCCTTACACCAAAGGCAAGAGCAAACCAAACTATTCTTCCTAAATGTCAAAACCCTGACAGAAAAGCCCGTTATAAACATGTGAGTAGTGTGTGGCTGCTGAAACCGCTATTGTGCCAGTGAATGGAGTGAATAATAGCGATGACTAATAGCAAAACAATACCAGGAAAAATTGCCTCGTCACTCTGCATACGTTAGGAACTAAATCACACCCAGGACACATACACGAAACTAGCATTTGGCAGCACTAAGCTGCCTTCAGTTGGAGTCCCCTTATCTTTCTGCCAGTCTCTGCTGCATCCTGGATGCACTGAAAATAAGTTAGTGGTGACACTTTCCCCAGTGCTATATCATCCATATACAGAATAAAATTGAAGAAGAGGGGGGAAATGTGGCCAAAATTCTCTATTTGCCATGGGAGCAGTCTGGAAAAATGTGTGGCTCGCAAATTGTAATTACCCTGTGTCGCAGTTGAGGCATGGAAACAGTTCCAGCTCTCAGAGGGGTAAACCATGGAAATCAAATTTCCATCTGAATAGAGCCCAGTGGGTTCTAAAATCAAAACATGTGAGTCCATTTTTGCTACTGCTATTTAGGAAAGCTACATCTGCAAGTGTGTGTTCAGCTGAGATTAGGAGGTAAGAAAAAATATTTTCATTTTGTTTCACTTTTTCATTCTGAGGGATGAGAGCAAAATAGACCAATCAATAACAATAATTATAATTTTCTTTTTATTGATTGCTCAGAAGTCCTTAAAGGCATCATCATTAACTTAGAGATATCTTGAGGAAATTTATGAGGTTTTTAATTCTCTTCTGACACAGCAATAGTAAGTGATTTCTATATTCAGATGCTCAGCCTTCCTGGCTCTGAAGCTGAGCCAGAATTAGTGAGGATGAGACTTGGTAAAATTTAATAGAGTAGTTGACACAACTTGGCTTCGCTGCTTTTTCTAACAACTGGCACATTCAATAGATGAGCCTATATTTCGCAAAGCAGGGGAGCTACAGACTTCGCCTCTCCTGTCCAGCTGCCCATTGTTTTTTATCCATGTGATCAGGTGTCACCCCCTTTTGTGCCCACCACGTATTCATGAGCAATTTTCACACTGATGAGAGATGCCAGATAGCAAGTCCTGGAGACCAGAACATTTTAAAGGACAACATTTCTGCTGGAAACTTCTTGGCTCATCCAGGTTAGTTGGCCATGCATGCGTTGCTGTCCCTGAAAATAAATATTTGGTTCCTTCATCCTCTCTATTTCTGGAGCACTGAAGAAAGCTCTTTTCAGCACAACTCCTGTGACAGTGCTCCAAACTCCACATTAAACTGCCCAGAAGTTCATCAGACATTGCTCACGTTTCTTGCAGGGAACCCTTGTCACCTACTTTGTTGGCCCCTCTTGACACCTCTTCTGGCCCTGTGCAAAATGCCTCTATCTGTGTCCTCCTGTGCGAGCTGTATGTTGTGCGCTATTCTGCAAAGCATTCAGGGGAAACACAGGCTAGAAGAGAAGCTTCATGTAATAAATTCCTCCTTTCTAAACTGCAAGTTAAAAATAGAAATGCAAGCCAGGATAGGAGATACTAACATGAATAAATAATTGTTTTCTCTGGAACTGAACGTTGGCACTTGGTTTGCCATTAGTATATTGCTTCACTTCATAGAAGTCTGGGATGATAAGTGACCTTGTTCCCAGGCAAACGAAACTCAGATGCATCATACGGATGACATCTTGAGATTGTAGGAGGATTTTTTCAGCTGCACTTTCTCTCAGGGCCTTGTGCTATCACCTTTGCATAGAAAAAAAGAGCTCCCTAAGAATTAGGCAGTAAACTCACTAATCCCACCTGGTGGGAGAAATCCATAGTAAGAGTTTCAGTTACATATACTGTAAGTAAAAAATATCAAGGGTATCATACAGAGCATCCGTGGGACTGAGGAAAGAAGGAAAGGGATCTCTTCCCACATGGCTGCCTCTGTCTTTGGTGCTTGGACCACACTCAGGCACTGCAGGAGCCTGTATTGCATGCTACATTTTGTTTCCAACATGGCAGATCCCTAGAGCTGAAAAGTCTTTAACTGTATGCTGAGTTCCCTGGGTTACAAGAAGATGGTGTGTTTTCAAAACAGTGTAAAATCTACAGGGAAGAGTTAAGCTGCAGACTCCTAAAAAACCATGTTCCTGCTTGGCCTGATTTTCCTCCTTCTTAATTCTGTCTGTTATTCAGTACAAATTATATGTATGAAAGATGTCTCATTCTTTTCAGTGGGTGCTCAGCCTCTTCCTAGGTCAAATTCTCTATAATTACATTCATTTTACACAATAGTTCATTTATCTCAACCAATTTCATCTTATGAACGCATTATGACTTGTTCAAGACCTGGACATTATGAGTGTGTGGTGTTTATACAATGTGCTTTCTTATCATTTCAGTTCAGCAGAAGGTTCTTCTGCTTCTCAATTATCTGAAAATAGCTTTATTTAACAGCTATCAAGTTTTTTTTATAAAATTAATATGTTTTACCTACCATAGAAGCACGCATGGTTCAAGCATTTTTATGTAGTGATCACATTCACATTCACAAGTTTCTGCCTCTTAATATTTTTAGGAATAAAATTTTTGTCATCAGCATGCAGACTAATTGCATTAAATTCTTAGCAATATTGGTGAAATAAGGCAGCAACGTTCATCTGCAATAAACTGACAGATGTTTTTTAGCTACAAATGCCTTATCTATTAATAGATTACTGTTCATCTGGAACTTACATGCACCAAAAGAAATTTTAAAATGTCAGATTCAAAGTCTTCTACTGTTTTTGTGAACACATCCAGCAAGAGCTTGGATAGAATTTCCCTTTCTCTATACCTGCCTTCCTTTTCTGCCCAAAGTCTCTTTCAATGTATGGTAAATGAAAATATGGGGAAGTGGATGGCACAGACACACTGAAATCTTCAGAAGCTTTCACGTGAGCTTTGCTATGTCAGTGAAATTCAGCCACCTGGCATGGGAGCGGCTGGCAATGAAAAGGTTTCCTTCTGTCTCTAAAACAGAAAGAGAAGAAAGCTAACACATCCTTTGTCTGCAACTAATTTGGAGTTATGGTTTAATAGCCTAGACAATTCAGACTGGTTTTTCCAAATGATAACCTTTCATAATTTTTCTGCAAAGAGAAATTCTAACACTCTGGAAAACGTTTTGTTCCACTGTGGATTTTAGAGTGAGAAACAAAAAGCAGAAATCTGAAAATCTGCCAGTGAGGGATTTCAAAAATTTACCGTAAATCATATAAATTGTGAAAATACAAGTATTTCCATGTATAATTCAAAAAAATAAATATATATATACACACATATTCATATACGTGTATGCATACTTACACATACTTATGTGTGCATGTTTTCAAGCGTCATACTTCAAAAGCTCCCTATCTACCCCCTCTCTCTGCCTTTAAGCGAAGCCCTGTGAAAGCCAGTGGGCAGCCCTGCTTCCCCAGCCCCAGGGCTCACTGTGGTTTGGGGGGAAGGCTCCAGCTGGGCTCCCACGATGTGGGAGATGACAGTGAGAAAGAAATCTGCACCTGGGAATATCTCTTTCCTGGTCACAGATCAATTGCAGCACGTTGCCAAATGGTGCTGTTGGTTAGTATTACCTGGATCAGTCACTGGGTTTTCATTCACCCTCCACACAAAAATTATTTTGCGATCTGCCAACTATTTCCCAGAGCTTTAGAATGCCCTTTAAATATATTGTGTGGCTGGCACTGCTTTGCCCAAAACAAACATGCATCTCAGGCTTGTGGACTATATTTCTTTCAGGGTTTTCTAGCTGCCATCACCTATTGATATTATTTGATTTGCAGCCGCTAGTCAAAGCAAACAAACAGAATCTCACAGCTTCTTAAACCTTCCTCCACATAAGCCACTGATATTTACTGGGAGCAAGAGCGACAGATAGAGCTCTGCGACACCCGTGCTCACCTGCCTTTAGAAATAAACCAAATGTTTAGCAAATTATTTCCTTTCAAGTTTTCAGCCTGCCACTCCAATTTTCCTGGCATCCCTGCCTGAAGCATCTGATGCTTCACCCCATGTCTAGGGGCACCAGCCAGGATGGACAGACCCTTTGTGGGTGCCTGGCGGTCCCCACAGGAGCGTCTCTCCCACTAAATCCTCTACCCAAGAAGTGCACTGGTGGCTTGGCTGCTTGCAGACCACCCAGTTCCCAACCTGCTTGAAATAAGCTCCAGCCAGCGGACGTTTAAGGTGTTAAATATGTGGGCCTGTGCTGGGGGCATCCCAGAGCAACGCCCTAAAAACACCTTTCCAAACTCTTGTTTGTCTGGGCCCTGTTATAGCCCTGTGGAACCTCTGTCCTCCCCAGTGCAATACTGAGCAATCCACCAGGACCGGGCTTCTGGGCAGCTGCCCCCAGGGTCTACTGACACACACATCCAGCCGTGGTCACACCAGTGTTTTCTTTAGCTGAGAGCCAAACCCCAAATCCACAACTGTATTTCAGCATGAAACGCTGTTTCAGATATTCACTTTCTGCTCATTTTCCACTGGGTATTTCTGGGTGTTTCTGCCTTCTGCACAAGGCTCTCCTCTTCCCAGTGAGCCCACAGGCCTCCCTTCGTTTCATTTGCACATAAGAACTTCCTGCACATTAACACCGGGTGAATCTCGACCTCCAGGCATTAACAGCAATTTTCCTTATGGCTTCAACAGAGAGAAATTTTCCCCACAGGACTTGCCTTATCGTGCCACCAGAGTTATTCAAATGCTGCTTTCACTGAGCAGCTGCAACAGGTATCGCTATTTGTTTGCTTTTTGTGTCAAAAAGGAGCTACTCAGTGTCTCTTTGCAGCAAGTTGATGCCACAAAATTGTTGGGTTTAAAAAAACAAAAGCTTTAAGTCTAGTGAAGTGAACAAATGCTTATGTCTTAGTAACAGCTCCTTGCCTATATCGAGGGTGATGGTGGTTCATAAGAAGCTCTTTGCAGGAGACTAAAGCACCAGCTACAGCACCACATTTAATTCCAACACCACTCTGGACCGAGAGCAACAAAATCTCACTGCATGGTTTAATTTCTTCCTTAAGGAAATCTGAATGGTCACAACGACGATGAGCACTCAGCTCCCTGAAAAGCGAGCATTTTTTTCATAAGCCCTTTTAATGCAGTTATAGGAATAGAGCTGGGTGATCACATTAAATGTGTAAGTTTCTGGTACATAAAGAAATAAATATTTCCTTTTAAAGGGAATCTAGCCGGCAAACCAGAGAGTAACAGCAACTCTGTACAAGACATGGATGTGGACTTTTATTGTTCCCCACAACAGGGGGGACAACTGTGATATTGAGCACTTCATCACTGTACACAAACTTGACATCTGCATCTGACTTTGTCATGAATTAAAAATGGAGCAGAAGGCTTCATCTGATTAGAGTGTAGCTGCAGTCACCATAAGGTACAGGCAGGCATCCGTCTGGTGAAAAACCAACAGGGCTTAACTGTAACTTCCTGGGGTTTTTTTAAATAATATTTTTGTAATAGAGTCTGATTACAAAGATGCTTTTATTTATTTATTTCTGCGGGAAAGGCAGTAGTAATTAACTTGTACCACGGCCTGCAATTTACATGTTAAAGTTTACAATGATCCTGTCATAAGGCCGTAATAAGCACCATTTTACAAGGGAAACTCAATAACTGAGGGATTGTTTTGCTCACGGCTTGCTACAAAACCCGGGCGATCTTTTGCTCGTGCTCCCTCCTGCTCCGCCGTCAGCTCCGGTGCGGTTCGGTCTGATCCGCATCAGGGTGAGAACAAAATCCGTCAGCCTGGCTCCAGGGGAGCTGACAGCAGATCAGTTCGCCTTACCGCCTCCTCGATGACAGCCTGCAAACACAACTGAACCCAGTCACAGGTATATAATCATACTCTGACATTTAATACAGAATAAAATACACCTTTAGAGGTGGTGGCTGCTTGGGCCAGGGCTTCACATGTATGCTCTTTAGGGAGCGGAGACACGCCATTTGCCCCTCTCCTTACTGACCTTGCATGCCTCCCCCTTGTGCTCCTCCAGGTCCCTCCCTGCCCTCGGCAAGTCCCATCTGCAGCATTCAGCTCCTCTAATGTTAATATGCAAAACAGCATTTTCTAAACTACTGCAAACAAAACTATGTGAAGGATGAAAAATAATTAGCCATTTCTCAGTGTCTGATATATTTGCATTGTTTAGACAGAGTAGTTAATCATTGGAAGACCACAACATGTTGTGTGAATTTGGATTATAACTAATATGTATTGAGCAGAAAGTTATTAATTACATTTAAATGGAGTATTTGATATTATTATTATTGAGAAACTGAATGCTATTAATTATATTACAGTGCTCTGGCAGGACCCTTGTGGCAATACTGTGCAAAGAGCCGCTTACTTTTAGACTCCTTTGTTCAGAAAGAAGGAACTTAGGGCAAGCAAAAACCACCACGAGCAGAAGTCCTCCTCCCATTACCTCTCGTGAAGCACTGAGCAATATTGAAGGGGCCAGCAAGGGTCTGCAATTTTTTTAATGGTTTTTAAATACAGTGTAAACTTTTCATTTGCTTAAAATTGTTGGTCTGCTGAAATGTCACTTATTCCCTTGGGCTGAGAACTGGCAAAGGACAGCCTCCATGTGGTTCCCACTGCTGGGCCCAGATCCCCAGAAAAGACATCTGAGGGATGGAATCGGTCCCCAGATTTAATTAGAGGTGCAGTATTTCCAAGTGTTTCCTCTCTAAAATGGCTCTTACCTGTGCAAAAGAAACATTTAGGGCACACCTGTTTTATTTAAAAAGGCAATTATATTAATCCAGATGAATTTTGCGTTGGAATTACACTATCACTTTGACAATTTAGTCCCTGCAAATTGCAATAAAGGCTCTGTTATGCTACATTTTGTCTCCATTTGTCTTGTATACCATTGCCTTGCCTTTGGCACAATAAAAATAATCTTTAAAAATAGTACCATAAATGGATTGACTTTGACCTTCTGAGTATCTTGTCAATAAAATAAAAATGATAAATGTGTTTCAGAGTGCCGCTGGCATAATATTAAAGCAGAGTTATAATCTGAAAAGTGACATTTGAAAAATGATATTATGGGGAGGGGTCTTATTCTCTCTCAGCGGTGTCACGTAAATGCGCTCTATTTACAGTGCAAAGAGGTGGTGCTGCTAACGGCCAGGCTGGCTCTGAAACCAGGTTGTGCGATGTGCTCTCTGCCTCTTACATCATCATTAGCTAAAGATTACTGCAGCAGGAAATTAGCTGAGCCTTCTGTAGCCGATGCGTAAAGCAGAGCAACTCTACCTCGGTCGGCCCACTCTGCAGTGCTAACACGGCAAAAATGGACTTTGCCTCATAGAGAAATAGCTAAGAGAACCAAGGAAAGGCCCTTTTTTCTACATGATCAAGCTTTCTGAAAATAAACAACTTCTAAAAGAATCACTGCAAGACTTCCTTTTGTTAGGGGAAAAGAAACTACTGAATATTCTGTAAAAAAATCAAGAGATCTATGAAAATAAACAGGGCTGGCACGTAAACAAACACACTTTGAGGGGCAGCAGTTTTGATTCAAACTTTGTGATGGATGCACAGTAGCTCTGCTGCATTTGGTTTTATGGGTACATACTTCAGGCGAGTCTGACCTGTGGCGTGAATATTTGCAAGCTTAACTCGGGCTTATTTCTGAAAACCCATGGGGGTGTTGGTTTTTCACCATTTCTTTTTCTCTTTTTGACATTTCTTGCTGTCATGATTCTAAATATGTATTTAAAAGTATGTGAAGTGCACATTATACTTGAACATCAATTTATATTGTAATTAAAATGCTCATGCATATAGTAAACTAACTTTAAAAAACCATATATTTTCAAAGATCACAAGGCTTTGGAACCTCCAAACATTACTTGACTTCTGAGAAGAGATTCAGATGTTAATCTAAAACTAGTCTGAGGTCAGGGACAAAGGGTTAAGGTTTCTGGTTCTGATTCAGATACCATGAAAGTCTAGATAACTAAAATCTTTATGCTACCAATCATCCAATTTTATGTATTTAATTCCAATTTTGATCTTTTCCCAGTGTTTGCCTTGAAAATTAGCCCAATTCTAAACTGAATCTGAACATAAGAGGATAAACCCCCCTTTAAGTGGTTATTAGCAGTATCCAATTGAATTAACTTGAATTAACTTATTTAATCATTGTCCTTTTTCACCCTTTCCAGCTCCCGAGTGCTCCCCGGAGGGACACCGCGTCCTCCGCAATCCCTACCGCAGCACCAGGTTTGACTCGCTGGAGCTGCAGCGCACGGCGATTCAGGACCTGGTTTGTGACCACTCCTTGCCACCAGCATGGTACCGTTTCATGATCGACAACAGGCCCGCGGAAATGCCGACGAGATGTGTTGAAGTCAGTAAAACTTAAGCACTAACCCTGGTGAACTTGAATAAACCCTTTGATGTAATTTTCCTTTCCAGCCACCTCTATACTCTCGTAGCCACTAGGCTGCAATGGGGATAGGTGAGATGTCATGGGAAAACCACTTTTCCCATAATAATAGTACCATCATATCCAAGGACAGTAGCCAGAGACCAGGATCCCTCTGGACTGGGCATTATTCAAATATAAACCAAGGTGTTTTCCAACTCTAAAGAGAGATCCTTAGCCATCCGTACATGTAACTGTAAGTTATACTTTTTTCAAGCAATTCTATAGCTTTAAGAATGGATTCTGGAACCTGACTCTTTCCCCATATAATTTATTGTGAATTAGGAGTACGTCCTTATTATGAAATCAGAATGGAAAAATCAGAAAAATGAATATGAAAAGAGATTCTTTAGTGATACAGAAGGAAAGGCTAAATTTGAGTCTTTTTCCACTATTACCATTTCTTGTATTATTTCATTTCGTAAGTATGCTAATGGATTTCTAGAGCAAAACTGCTCCAGCACATAAGACTACTCTCTTAAAAAGACAAAACAATAATTATCTGTTTTTATGTGTGTTTAATATGTATGACAATAACGTTTAACTTGCCATCATTGCTACCACAGCAACTTGAGACCCTCACTAAAGTCACTGCCATCTCAAATAGCCCAGCTGCAAGGGTTAGCATAATTTCAAATGCACTGTTAAACAAAATTATTCAGAAAATAATAAACTAATTACCATAAACTACTTTAAAGATGAAATATTCAACCTAGAGTGCCAGGAAGTTTAATATTTGGCGATGCTACCCTAGCTGGAGAACTTTCTCGATATTAGCAAACAACATTTCATATCCATTCAGAACGGACCTGTGAACTCTTCACAATAGAAGTGTATCTTAATAATCTGATGTTAAATGAAATGTTAAGAGATAATTGTTACTTCTGTGGGTTTTCTAACTCTCTGCATACACAAACCATAAATCCTATTAACGTGAACAAATTGGCATGATTATTATTGAAATATTAATTTCATGGCAGGTCATTCCTCAATATCCCAATGCATTATGAAGTTTATTTTTACAGGTTACTCTATAAGTGTCTCTATATGCTATAAAATTATTTAATTCACAATTGCATTTCAGCAATTTCGAGTATGTAGTACTGCTTGACTGTATGAGACTTCTTTCCAACCATACATGCTTTATTTTTATTCAGGTTTGTAGAGCTATATTCATTACCTTAGTTTCGTATCTTGTAACATAATTTTTGCTGTTGGTTTCTCCATTATCCTCTGGATAACAGTAAATCTCTGCTTTGCCATGCTGATGAAGGATTACATCTGTTAGATGTCACAACTGGAAGAATGCGTTTCTTTTAGATCTTCACCTTCTAAATCTGCCTCTGTGTTCTATCTCTTCCACTTAATTAAATCATTGTTTAATTTGGTTTTCCATTTAATTTCAGCAAAACCTCTGGAACAAAATAATTTAAATTAATAACTGCACAGCTTCAACTCCTTAATAAGCAGTTATTATTGAACATTACAGCCTGGCTGGAGTGAGCTGATTTTAATTAAACAAGTCAAAGACAAAATCCTGAACAGACAGAAGAGAAAAGAGACTAAATAAAGCCTGACAATACAGCTGGAGTGTTAAAAAGTACATTACTCCAGCACCTTGTAAAATGGATGCCTGGTGATAACCTGTTGATACCGGCCAGATACAATTAGCTGCTTATCGATGGATAAGATTAACTTCTTAATTCAAAGTAATAGTAGGTAAGGACTCCTGTCATCCAATTGAGCTCAAAGGGATTTAAACCATAATGGAGATTTAGAGGTCCTGCCCAGCTCGGGAGAGAATGGCGGCAGGACGAAGGGCACGTGCTGGGTGGGCACGAGGGAGGTGAGCGCCCTGACCCGTCCGCGGTGCCAGGGCAGGGGTAGCTGTCTCCTTCAGACACACTCTCAAAGCCTCTATTCTGAATCTTGCCACAAAAAAAAAAAGCTCCACAGTAAAAATGTGGCCCTGTCTGAATATTGTTTCATAACCACAGAAAGTATTATATTTGACCGAGAGCAGAACCAAGTCACATAGAGAAGTTATGAGAGCCTCAGCCTGCAACCATGTCACATCTAGGAGGCACATTTTTGTCATGAAAAACAAATAACAACTCTTTAAAAGCTGCTGCCCATCCATTAATAAAAAAAAAAAGAGAAACAAAGGGAAAAAAGGCAGAACAAAAACTTAAAAGCTTTTATGTCAAAAAAGACTGAAAATATGAATTGTATTCCTGAGCTCTCCATCCCCTGAATCCAACTGCTGTCCGTAAACTTATTCCTCCAGTGACAAAATATTTTTGATTGAAACAACTTTCCAGTTTAGGCATTGCCTGCTGAATTTCTCCAGGGGGTAACGAATGATCCTGACCTTCCTCCCTCTATTTCTTCCTCGCCTCTCCCCCTGTGCTCCCAAAGGAGGCCCAGCAATTACTGGATCCTGGGCATGCACTTTTGGCCACAGCCACCTCCCCATCCAACAGCAAATTCTAGCAGAAAAGCAACACAAACTTGCAAATTTTATATTCCAAGGTATTGAGGCTGCTGCCTACAGATCACAAACGATAGTTTGTTCTTCCAGAACTGCCAGATTCACTGTGAAAGGAAAAAAACACTAAAGGAAGAAAGCATAGGGAGGCTTTTACTAAGATTAAGGCACTGTACTAAGAGCAAGAAACAATGCACAGACATGGCCAGACCCAGTAGTAAAATGACCTTCAGAGGAAGAACAAAAGTGACATAAAAATTAAAGCTCAACAGAATAATCTATTAAAAATACAGAGAAGTATTTAACAGTCAATATAGGAAAAACATACATCAGTTACAGAAATAACTGTTATTTTAATTCAGGCTTCTGAATTAAAATAATATAGGATATACACATACATCTGTATATATGTACATATGGGCAAGCCCCAGGAAAAGAATGACTACTAAAAAGAAGTGAGAGAAAACACAACCTGCTAATGCTATCGAAGGTCTGCTCTACAGTCAGATAAAAGATCAATCCGTGGATTACAGAAAAGCAGTGCATGCTGCTAAGCACAATGCAAATCCAGATGCTAAGGACAGGCAGGCCTTGCAACGCTGGCTCACAGCTCACCATGAAGCCAGAAAAATGGCTGGAAATGCTCTTCTTCCCTTCATTTACATGGGAGTGAAAAAGCATAGATTATACGCCGCAACCTTAAGGAAAAACAACAATTAAGAATTTGATTATGCAAATAGTAATTGGTTCTGGAGCCAGCAGTAATACTTGTGATAACACATGCATGAGTCAAATTCATTACTTCTCAAAGCAATGCTAATATTTCCACCTTCGCGTAGTCAATTGCAAACAGCAAAAACAGCTAAAAAGAAAGGTATTTAAACCAGAATCACTACTAGAACCACTGTCACTATCAAACACACGTCCTCTGAAACGGAGGATTTGTGGTACCGTATTCTTTGAGCAGAGAGATTAATACAGATGTTACCGCACTGACCACAAAAGTCTCTGCACACCCACTGCCAAGGTGAGACACTGGTGTCACTGGTCTCCAGATCTTCTGAAATGTCACAGCGCCTCATTGGCCAGCAGTCCTGCCACAACACCCATCAGTTCAAACGGCCCAGATGTATGGGTCAGCATTTATATATGTATGCATACAAAAATATGCGTACTACCCGGACGGATAGGCACGTACCAGGTGTGCACATGGACACACACATGCACACACAGGCATATACGTGCACAGCACCGCAGCCCGTCAGCTCAAGATCAGCCTCTCAGAGCAGCCACTGCATCACTCTTGGTTTCCTCCCAGTCTTAAAGCAACTCCTCTTCAAAGTTCACCTTCTGCATTCCGGTTGGCATGCACGGCAGGAGCCTCCAAGTGACCTTCGCACCACAGCAGCGGTCCCCCTGCCCCAGGCGCTCATCCTTGCCAGCAGCTGGTTGTGGTCATCTGGAGGGAAGGGCAGGAGCAGGGCAATAGTTTCCGCTTTGCACATTACCAATCCCCAGCAACCCCTGGTTCAGGGGCTTCTGGATTCAGACATGGGTTGTATGAGACTTGAAAGGGGTTTCTCTCCCACGAGCCAGTGCAGTCACTGTAACCTTTTAGCATCCAGACTCCTGCAGCAAGGATTTCTACAGCAGCAAGGTTAGTTATGGACATGACACTCTGTTTTGGAAATGCCCAGTAACAATACCTGTCTGTGATGGTATATATCAAGATTACTTCCTATATCCTTCTTCAGGAATTTCATTCTCTAAATGAGCAAAAACATCTCCAAATTTCTATGCAAATGTGGTGTAAGAAGGACATGTTATGCACTCGGGGCTGGTGTTTTCTCAACGGTTGCATTTTTAAGAATATAAATTTACTTTTATATATATACTAGGCTCAAACAGAGGATTAAATGCTAATCTTTGGTGTGTAAAACAAGGTCATGTTAAAGCGTGTCAGATCTAACCTGCCTATGATGCTGAATATTGTAGCCCCTGGAGAAGATTATTTACTTTTTCCCACACTCAGTTTAATTTCCTCCTCTACTTAACCTGTTGTAGAACATTTTATTCTCACAGTCAAAATACAATAGCTCAAGTGCATACTATTAATTTTTTATTTTGTTTCAATTTTTATTTTCCTCTGAATCCAATCCTTCTTTGATTGCAATTGTTTTAAGAACTTAAAAGCAAGTGGCACTTTCAAGGTATTATTTCATGTTTTCATCTGCAATTCTCTTTGTCGCATGTATGCGTGAATACTCCAAGATCATAATGGTAGGTATGAAGAGGTTTTGTTTTTCTTGTTTGTTTTTCACGTATACAAAAAGCCTTCTGTAGAAATTACAATTACAGCCTTTACCGTTCATAAGCACGTACTTAAAAGAAACACAAGACAGGCACCGGTTTAATTGCTACTACAGATATTCCTGACGTAAACTGATTTCTGTGGAGTTTGGCCCTAGATTGAAATAAAAAAATCTTATTTACTTTACCTTACTAGAAAGAAATTCAGAAAAACTAAGACAAAGTAAAGCTTTGACTGGTTAACAGATGTAAAATCACAATGCTTTAACTGCCAACCACCAGTATACCAAAAAGCATTCCATCTCCATCTAACTAAAACAATGCACTTCTCACATATGGTGCTACTTATTTTTAACAGCATAATTTCAGTGCAATACCCAAGTGACAAGAACAATCAAGCTTGATTTCTTTGTGCAATTATAAAGAACCTTACAGTGTTCAATCAAACTAGTTCATTCTCCAAACCCCAACTAAATGGAAGGAGACATCATTGGATTAAATAACAATGGCTTGTCCCATTGTTTTGGCAAAGGGGGAAGAAATTTGATTTTTTTTCATTTAGGTTTTATGAACTGAATTATTTAAACGATTAGTTGGTGTCTAATTATGAATCAAAAATACTTAATGAATGCTTACCTGCCACATAGCGGTGTTGTGAAAATTAATTAGGTAAGGTTTATAAAATGCTTTGAAGATTAAAAACACCAGTTAATTATAACTGGATAAAGTATGAAAGGATACTGAGCACTAAAGAAGCCAGGCAACAGCCTAAAAACTCCCTTTTGTGTTAGGTAAGTTCTCCTTTGTGCAAGCTGTGTCCTTGGATACCTAATGTAGATGCACTAAATGACCTAAATTTGAGGTTTACAACGATATAGTTTACTTCACTCACTTGCCATTACATTGACCAGTTGCAGGTCCAAGTAAACATGTCAACTGAAGTGACCAAATGCTTGTGATCTCTTATATGGAGTGTTAATCAGACATCCACTGCCGCTCACCATCAAGGGCACTGCTTAAAGACGTGTGGGTGAGACAGGATTTGTAGGGAGAGAAACTAGTTCTCATTAGGCCTACCAATATACTCAGGAATAAATGGATGGTCTGTGGGCACACATGTGTTTCCCAGTGTCGCTGGTATTGTAGCTTACTTTTCTTCCTGCTGTCTAGCTTTCATTTCGAGTGAGAAACGCAGATATTTTGCACGCCACAGCAATAGTGATGCCATCCAGCCTACATTACGCAGATCACCGGGAGAACCCCAGCAAAGCCATGGTCTGATCCTCACCGCTGGCTTCCCAGCAGACGAGCTCCTGCCTGCAAGAGACTTGCAGAGTTTGCTCTTCTGTGGAGGCAGCTGTATAATTCCTCTTCTTCGTTTTGGAAATGCTGCTGAATTATGGTGTAAGATTCCCACAGCTTTATGCTATTCTTAGGGCAGCAATGACTGCAGTTAGTGCAGGTAAATGCTATATCCTAAATGCCGATCATTTACTACTCCTGACTTCAATTTTCGGGTTGCTCTCCCAAATGACTGCTACAAAATTTAATGCTAATTATGCCACAGCTGGGATTTGAAAATTTTGGGTCTTTGAAGTCTCTTCCCCTAGACTATTTTGGTTTTAAGATTTTTTTTTCTTCGGGTTTTTTTTCTGTTCTTAGCTGTACCACTGGTTGAAAACATGAGTATACATTTGCCCTTGCCTTCCCAGGTCTGTTTTCTGATTCACAGAGGCCTCATGCAGCAAATCCTTTTGGCTAGCATGGGGCAACTTGCCTGACTCAGACAGCATGGAGCTCAAAGCAGAAAATAAATGCATGTATGCAATAAGGCTGCCAGGAGAACTGAAATATTTGATTTATAACAAAATTCTTCCTCGACCAGCCTGTAATACTGGATCACAGTTTGTTACAATAACTTGCTTTCTCACAGTCTGACTTTTCCTGGGTGCAAAGTCAGACAAAAGGGTTCATTACTGCTTGTAATTTGTGCACATTACATAATAAACTATTTTGCTCAAACTGTTTCAGTGCAAGATTTGCCAGAACAAATCCGGGGTGTTGCAGATCACAGCGGGGGGTTATCAGAAAGCCTGCACACAACGCTGGTGGCTGACGTCAGTGGTGCTAATCCGTACTTTCTCGAGCACTGAAATGGCTCACAGAGTTGTGGCGAGGGTAAATACAAAGAGGGAGAAAATCACCGTCGTCTTATTTCAGCATTTCATTTTTTTCCTCTATGTATTAACAGGGGATACAGACCCACTTTTACGTACAGATCACATTTTGACTTTTTTCACAGCCAGGCTGCACTTGCATCTGTCTTTTTATCTACATGGCCCATAGCACAGCAGATAGATGGATGTCTCATTAATGAATTTATCTTTTCAGCACTACTGCAAGGCAGAGAAGTACTATTACCACCACAGCCACATCTACCTCTGGTTTAGAGATAAGCAAGCAAGGTGCACAAAGAGTGGCAGATTTGCCCAAGGTCGGACAGCAGCCAGGGAAACTGAGGCACTGCGTGTGCTGATGTACTGGGGCCAGTTACACTAGTATAAGGCAGAAGCAAATGGATACAAGAGCTTATTCTGAGCAGCAAAGGGTCTTCTACAGAAAACTGTAAGAGCATTTTTTTTCAGTTTACTCATCCATGGGTGCAAATGTTCCACGAGACACGGGAGCTTACATGAGATTGTGTTGCCTCAGAGTAATGAAGGTCACTTTTCCACAGCTCAGTGTCAGGAAGCAGCGGCAACAGCCCTCTGCAGTGGGTGTTAGCAGCACTGAGAATGCTTCCCACGGCATGAGCGGTGCCGGCATCCCTCCTCCTTCTGGTGCCAGCCGTGGGGTCAGCTTTGCAGGGGAGCGCCCCGCGAGGGATGGGTAGGCTGTGCTGTGTTTCCTTACCAAAACGTTTTGCTTCAAGGCTTTCTGTGAGCTTGCGCACACCCATTGAGCTCCAGTGCTCATTCATCTCTTCTGCTCTGTGCCCCCTGCTCTAATTCTTCCCAGCTTGTTGGGGCTCAAAACACCTGCTAGGTACGCTCACAAATATCTGTATTTTACACTAATTTAAAAAATAATGATTCATTGCACCAATCTATACTCACACATACAGAGGCACTGAAGTCAGCAGTTACCTGGAGTAAGAGGAAATTCAAGGTGCAAGTATCTCATCAAGAACATACCATGAGTATGAAGCAGAGACCACTGAGCTCCAGTTGCCGTCCTCCTCTCTGCCCGCATCCTTCTTCCTCTGCCTACAGTACTTCTCCTCTGGATGATGTTTGCTCCACTCTTCTGTGTCATTACAAGTGTATGCTCACAAACGTGCTTTGGAAGCACATTACTTCAGATCAGATCTTGCTCTCTAGGTCAGAAGTTCACCAAGATACAAGAACTTCCTGACATCTGCATTTTTGTCCAGCACAGAAAGCACTGGTGTCCCTTAAAGCTGTAAATAAATAAACAGAACAAATCCCTTAAGAAGTTACACACAACAGGGCTTTTAAATAAAGGAAGGGAAAGGATCATCTAACGTTCTACGTAAAAGCATTTCCATGTTGATCTCCTCTTCTCCTTCGCTAGCACACTGCCAGCACACTGCACCTCCCCGGGGACCTGCTGCGCTGGGCGAGCTCCAGTGCCGCCCACAAGGACACCGGGGGCACGGGCACCCGAACGGGAGGGCAGGGTCACCCCTCTGCTCAGCCACCGCTGCATTTCTGGGGGAAAAAAGACTCTGGACAATTTTAGTGTTGTCTCTCTGGAATCCTTGGTTTCAGAAGCCTGACAATTACTAGCTCCAAATGGAAATCATGCTTTATTTTCTTCAAACAACTCTCTCTTTCTGGCTGTGCAGCCCCCACTCCCCTGTCCCCACTTTCTGGCTTGTATAGCTCCCAGGTAAAATTCAGACTACAGGAGGGCACTGATGCGTGACTTAATAAATTTATCCTTTGACTTTCACCGCTTCTCCTGCTGTCACAAACAACTTTTGATCTTAAAAAGTGAAGCAGCAAATCTGAGCCAATGGGAAAAAATGGTGAGGTTTTTTTCAACACGTATGTAGCACCAGCAGGAAACGTGTCCCCAGAGTGGGACTATTAGAGATAGTTTATTATTGCTGGCTGAAGAAATGCAAAGCAAAGGCAGCAGTCACGCTCTGCGGAATACGACACCTATCTCAGAGTAAATTATTGTCAGTATTTCATAATAATTTTCAAACCTTAGCTCAAATATCTGTATGCTTTGCGTATTGGCAAATGATAGGTAACAGCACAGAGTAAGAAGTTACCACTGTAATTGGCTATGTATATTTTATTAGGCTTATATTATGCTTAACCTCATCACTGAGGTGCTTAAATTAAAAACAGCTTTGGATAATCATGTCCCTTTAGTCAGCAGGAAAAGTCTGGCAGGTAGGACGGGCAATTCGGTTCTGAGATGCCTGAACATCCATCTGTAAGTTGGGAAAGGTAAATCTGGTGCAGCCTCTCCCAGACATGACGCAAAATGCTGTAGTTTAAGTCATTTACGACCAACCCCCTCTGCTTTGAGATTTCCTGTGTTCAGGGGATTCAGGGATTTAGTGGAAGCTGTTAATAGATGGAAACCTGAAAGTCAATAACCCCAGAGAATTTGATCAAATAATGTATAACCTGCATATGTATTTCCCTTTAAGAATGAGGGAGAAGGTCAAGCCCCAAAGAAGTGTCCAGTACGTGCGGGAGGGGTAGGCCAGAAGCTCTCAGGACAAAGAGAGCTGAAGCTGTAGCTGTTTTGGAGGAACATACTGGTGTGTGGTGCTCTGAGCAGAGCGGTGTCTTGCTTCAAGGTGGACCTAACATCTTCTTGTCCCTTGTGCTCTGACAGCCTTTGCTTTCTTCTGCCAGAGATGAAGCATGGGTGGGAATGGCCAGCTGAAGTGGCCCAAAGTGTGCTTTCCAATGAAGGGATCTAGCCTGTTTACATGCTTTCATCTTTTTCATACAAACCAACCAAAAGTAGTGAAAAACACTTTGGAATCCAGTTGTTGTGCTCTTTAGGAATTTTATCTGTGTAAAGCAACCTCTCGAAATGGAGCAAGACATTTTCATGCCCACCTACACAGCTTTTTCACCGACCCTCCAAATTCACCACACTCAAAATCTTGGGTTTTAGTGATTCTCCGCAGAACCCTACTGCATTTGCTGTAAACAGTTTCTTTTGTGTGCATCCTCAGATGAATAAATGCGGGACACAAGCTCCGGTGTGGCTGTCGCTGAAGTCCGAATCTCTGCCAGTTCCTGGCGAGAGCAAGCGGCTCACGGCCTGCGCTACCTGGCAGGTCTTCTTCGGCGGCGCCAAGGACTGCTGCTTGTTTCGGATACCTGTTGCCGTCAGGAACTGCGGCGAATTCTTTGTGTATCTCCTGCAGCCTACTCAAGGATGCATGGGCTACTGCGCGGAAGGTGAGGCTCAGTAAAGTATTTATCAATAAGATTGCATATCACACAAAATGGCTGCGTGTTCAAGGGTCCTGGTATTGCAAAACAAATCTCGGTGACCTTGCGAGTCAAGCGTCACTCCCAGTAAGATGCAGACCATGGAGAAAATAAATCAGCGGCAGTCCAAGGTGTTCCTGAGGAATAGCTATTATTACCAGTGCAAATGTAATCTGGTGTGTGTTACTGAAGTGTTCTTTGCTTGGTTACAATTAACGTGTAACCTTTCCTACTGCCTTTGGCTCCAATTTGGCTCGAAGCTGCACAGCTAGTGAGCAGAGGCATCTTGGTTTTACTGAGGCACTGTATCCAGGATACTACATCTAAGCTCTCTTCTTATCTTCAGTAATACAGTATCCCCAAAAAAAGATAATTCTGAAACTGTAGAAGGAAAATAAACCCAAACTGATAACATATTTTTCATGACATTTATATAATTACTCTCATCAGAAATAATTTTCAGCTTACTACAAGACATCTAACCTCTGTTCAGTAGCTAGGAAACAAAGGAATAGCGGAAAGCAATTGCTCAGTCAGTTAAACCTTCTGAACTTCGGAGCAGGTTCAGGTGCATATAGATTTAGTCAGAGAAGACAATCCTTTCTCAAACAGAAAAAATTACCTTTATACTTTCATTTCAGTATTTTTGGACAGCGACGTGACACACAGAAACTAGGGTTATCACCCTTCAATCAGGTGAAATTCTAGCTTAAATAAATTTTAAAGAGATATCTATTATCTTATCTTTATCAATATTTTAACATTTCCACATGAAGAAGACAGAGGAAAAAATGCTCAAAGAAAGTGAGATTAATTCACTATTTGAAATAAAAATATTATCCATTAAAATAAATGAAGCTGCTCTTTAATTTCCATGATTCTTTCTCAGAAATGACTTTATAACTGAATACAGTCTTTTTTTTTCAGTTTAAGATTGGCTTTTTTTTAAACTGTAAGATTTCCACTTTTCCTATTTGAAGAACTTTTTACCAATACCTTTTGGGTGATTAGGTTTGCCCTTTCTGTTGATCCGTACCTGTTTAGCAATGTAAATCTGCCTGCAGTTTTTCATAAAAGAAAGTTTATCCCTCCCCATCTATCCCAAACCTGACCTTCTGCATTTTTCGTACCACTACTGTTGAAGCTTTCACCTTTTTTCTGGGCTTTTTAGTGAGGTCCAGCTCTCCCGAGTCTTTAACTTCTTGTTTTTAGGACGTTTTTGCAATATCATGCATCAGATTGAAAACACCCAAAGCTGAAGGGTTTTATTAGGGATTGTTATCTCATTGTCTTAAATTCAGCTGTGAACGTCGCACCACGGGAGCCTCCACGCAGCCCCAGAGCCGGGTCCGGCTGGCACCATCACAGCTTCTTGCCGGGGTTGATCCCCGAGCCCCATCCGCTGGAGGCTCGGGAACAGGACACTGATCAGCACTTCTGAGCCGCTAAACAAAATGAATTTAAAGCTTCATAGCTTGGCAGAAAGGACGCGGCTGGGAAAAGCAGCGTACATGCTTGCAATTCTGCTCACATCCTCCCGTGAGCTGATCTCCTAACTTTGTCCTTCTGGAATAATTTCTTGCAGGAAGTCATGATGCGAGCCACAGTTTGAGGCAGCTTCTCTTAGAAAAAAAAGAGAAAAGCATATAAGCAACTGGCCCTTATTAATATTTTAAGTAACTTGCTTCATTTTCTTACCTCTTGTTATTTGCCCTGGACAGATGTTAACATATCAGTTCTTTATTCTGCTATAACAGCCTCATACCTTTTTCCCTTGGGCTTCCACAGTATTTTCTACACTCCTCCAAAAAAGTTCCTTAATTTATCCTTTCAAAGCATCTGAACCAGCTTCATGTTCCGTTTGAGGCTGGGTCTCTAGAGATGAAAGAACATCACCCTACAGTATTATACATCTTTTTGTTTCTACTTTCTAGGTGATTTTAACAGGAAGAAAAGTTTCAGACTTCATTACTTGTTGAAGCCTATAGAAAGCGGGCTGTATTTTTAGAGCAGCGGCATTATTCTGGGCAGAGGCAGACTATATTGAGCAGACTCAACCTAGGTATGTCCCAGAACAGCCTGGAAAGGATCTTCACAGCACGGCAATATGGCCTGGGTGCTCTCTGAGAGTCAGTTTACCTCTGCAACATAATTATTTCTCATATCTCTTCTGTACTTATGGCAAAAACTTGGATCAAAAGGCTGTGCTTCAGGGGAATGCAAAGCTGATGGCCTTTGCCAGAGCAATTAATTTCTATTACTCTGAATGCTTCATTTCAATAACATTTCTCTTACTGCAAAATAATAATTAAAAAAAAAAACGTCAACTATTATAACAAAAATAGGTAGTCGGTACACAATTAACAATTTTTACATTTCGTATGCAATACATTTTCTTACATAGTTAATAAGCAAATCACAAGAATATCAAATAGCATTTCTCCCATGTTTAGTTATATTGAAATCTTCTTGAGTGAGCAATTGCAGTATTAAAATAACATTTTGTGTTACATCCTTCTTTTGTTTTCTTCTTCCAGACAAACTCACAAGCTTGGCTTTGCAGCCAGTGATAACTCCCGAGCTTGTGCGAGGTCGTGTCCACCTGAAGTGCACTTTCAGCCACCCCTCCTCCAAGCTGCCTCTGCAATACACGGTGGTCTGGTCGCGCCTGTCCACCCACGGCAAGAAAGAGCAGATTCAGCGTGACACCACCCTGCAGGCATTTGCCTACGTCGAGATGAACGGTGCAAATCTCAAATTGGGAGACACGGTAATGCTGCCCTGCCTTCAGCAAAAAAGGTCAAACACTCAGGGGGATCAAATTTTTCTCTTAAACCTTTGTTGTGTTTTTATTAGTGCTGGTCCTCATTCATTATACTCACAACTGTTTCACATCTGGATTATTAAATAGCATTTACCAGATTCAGGATCTGTAACATTTCTTTGAATTGCAGTGAGTTCACGGAAGCTATCCATTTTACTATTTTCTAAAGGTAACTTGAATACTTGCACTTACATTACAGCTCGAATGCCACAAAGTTGGCATGTAGATACATGTGCCTGAGCCAATTTTTGCTTAGTATTTCTTTGTACCTTGCAGCAGGAAGAATTTGCAGCAGAGGCAGATTCAGCTATATGCACTCAGTAATTTTTATACTCATGGACCAGAGACACAATAACATCTTTTCACAGACAAGAAAGACTGTACATTTTAAAATAGAGGGAGGTTTATTTTATGGTCTTTTTCATGGTGTTCTGCCTCTCAGATTCCAAATTCTTGGTTCAATAGCATACTGAAAGATAGAGTTCATTACAAAACAATCTTTAAGAAGTATATTTGATGGCTTACATAGCAACACAGATCTAATTTCAACAACAACAAACAGAAGCCAATACAAGATGTGAAAAAAATTGACTTGTGTATGAATTCATGGCCTTTCATGGTACAGAAACAAGACTTTTAAAGTTAAATTAGGTTCATAACTTTTATAGGCAGAGAGCCATTAGTGATGCTACAACGAACTGAAAGAATAAACAGGAATAATGGCCTTGTGTTAAAAGTAGGTTGGAAATAGCCTTGGCATTTTGCAGCTCTTCTTTGAGATATTTAAGATATTTAAGAAATGTGAATAAGCTTTTTCCAGTTCTTGAAGGGGTGAGTCATTTATAACAGTAGCACAATCTAGATAGTTTTTCTCATTTCTCCTCATAATTATGCCTCCTGAGTTCAGAATCTGACTGATGCTGCCCTCATATTATAACGTGAGGCAGACAATTCTGCCAGCTTAAGACAAGTTTGTGTTACAAAGATATTTTCATCAAAATAATTTCGCTTGCAATCACTTCAAATCTAGTTTTAACAATCCTGAGGGATTCAGAGAAAATATACTTCTGTTAACTAATAGCGTCACCAAATCTTTATAAGACCATTTTTATTATATTAAGTTTTCAGTAAGCCCTTCTTTGTCCTCTGCTGAAACCCACATGTTTAATTTAGCTGGTTTAGTGAGACTAAAATGTTCTCTTCCTTGCTAGATTTTTTTTGAATGTCTTCATGGCCTATTTGACTAATTATAATTATCCATAAATCATTACTGGTGAAAAGCAAGCAATGAAGCCTCACCTGTACCCAGGAATTCAGTTTTACATAATAAAGATTAAAAAAATCATTTCACCATGTTTGCCATCCCTCTCTGGGTGTCTAATAAGAGTCACAAAGGAGCAGACTCTCCTTCAGCATCCAGGGGCGTAAATCTCAAGCAACTTAGAGAGCATTGGTACCACGCTACCGCAAAGGAAAGGTGATGACACTAAAGGTAGAGTCAAGCCGTGGGGACCAAACTCAGCTGCACAGAGGCAGTTTGTAACCTTCCACCCACCCAGGAAAGATACAGGTGGAAGGCTTTTTTCTCAGGCAGCTTTAAAGGAAGGCCAGATCCCCACTAATAAAAGCCATATTAGAGAGGAGACAATGAATTGGGGCCACTTTCCAGTTCTCTTTCCCTTTCTCCGTGCACAGCCCAGTGGTAGCATCCCCATCGCTGCGCACTGCTAGGGCACATGGATGACATTCAGGTCAGAATTTGTCCCCCAGGATGCAGAATTTGCAGCATTTTGAAAACTGCTTGCTTTTTTAAACCTACTCTTTGTCTATCTGCACATAGCCATTTGGTCTCAATGCTTTTATAGCCTGAAATCAGCATCTTCTCTGTTCATTTCCCGATAAAAAAACTACACCCAAGTGAGAAGATTTTTTTTTTTTAATCACCTTTTAGGTGATTGATATCTATGGGTTTTTTTTTTCATCTGTCAAAAAGTCTCCAGGTAATAGGTTAGTCAGATAATAAAATATCTATTGATACATTTTAATACACAGTCAAACCTTAGAGAAGTGTTGAGATTTACCGGCCAACATTTCTGAACTTGTATTGACTAAACAGCCAGTTATTTTTTAATAGCTACCATGTGTGCTTTTCTCCCCCATCTTTGGGCTCCAATTTTGTTATTTCAGACAGTAATGGTGGCAGCATAATGTTCACGAAAATATTGCAGCCTTAAATAAATCTATAACATACCATTATTTCTATATAAATGCTGAAAGAAGCCTACTCCATCTGATATGAAAATCCTGGCATTCCTAAGCCTTATTTATGCGATAGTGACAGAGGTCATTTCATTCCTCGAGGCGCAGCCATCTATAAATTATAGCGGCACACTGTGAGTAATGAGTTATGCTAAGAAAGAAAGGTGTTTAGAAGAAAACCGTGCAGATTTTGCTAAGCACAGCAATCCAGAAGTTCATACAGCGAGGAGCAATTGTCACCATACATAAACAATGATGCGTATTGTAAAATAAAAATGTGTAAGTAAAACCGGCCTTTCCGGGCTCTGTGCTAGAAGTGGCTGTTTCACACGGCACTCTGAAACAGCAGAATAATATCCCCAGCCAAAAAGACTGTAAATTAGTGACTCAGTATAGAAAATAACTAATTTTCACTCACAAGGAAAGAGGAGTGAAATTTCCCCCGGCTGAAATACTAATCCCATCCCAACCACTGGACTTGACAAAACAACAGAAATAGGAAGACTTATTTGTAGGTCACACCTGGGTTTACAATTTCTCAACCTTCAGGTAGAAAATGAGGAGCATTCCCACAGAAGCAGGGCTCTGGATGGACTTGGACAGAGATTTTAAAGCAGAAAGGGTCAGAGTAATGATGAGCAAAACTCTGCAGCTGATAAGACACCTCGCTACTACCCTGGGAAAGTGTCTCTCCTTAGCAGATCAAAGACCTACAGTCAGCATCCACGTTCTCTTTGGCCAATTGGCAACTGGAAAGAGCTGCCTTCTTTATATATAGCCAGTAGCAGAGTGACTAGAGCTAGACATCCCGCAGTGTCAGGTCACACTGTTGTTCCCTCCCTTCTGCAGCCAACAGCCCACCACAGGGAGTGATTTGTGTTCAAGAACTTTAAGGTCTATTTTATTAATTCACTCAAAGTCAGATTCTCCCTGCTTTCCCCTTCCTGCTAACCATCTGGAAAGCCATTCCAGAGGCTTTGTTCCTACCCCTTTCTGCAAACACCTACAGCCAGATCATTTCTTTGAGCTAATGAGAACTATTTTTTTCCTCTGGCTTCCCTAGAAATGCCATCCTTCAGCTCTGCTCATCCTTTGCTCTTTTCATCAAGGCTGTAAACCACAGCTGCCTCCTGCACACACTCCCCAGCTCCCAGCAGAGTCACTCCTCAAGGCTTGTCTAACCCCATGCCATTAGCATTTAATAGAGCAGACAACGGCAGCTCAGAGGCCTCAATAACCATTGCAAGACACCCTCTCCCCTGGTATGATCGAGTTCCTGCTCAACCCTTCACCTGCAAGCCATGAGCGTGGCTGCGTGACTCTTGCCCTTGCAGCCCCAGCCTGCCTTTTGACATGGGTGACATAGCTAGGAGGGTAGATCCCATCCTGGAGTTAATAGTTAATCACCTTATGAGCAGCAAACAGCCTTCCCTGCCCAGTGAGTGGGAAGAAGTGGGGTATTGGGTTTGCGTGGCAAGGTTTTCATAGCGGGGGGGTTACAGTTGTGGCTTCTGTGAGAAGCTGCCAGAAGCTCCCTCATGTCCGACAGAGCCAACGCCAGCCAGCTCCAAGATGGATCCGCCGCTGGCCAAGGCCAAGCCCAACAGCAACGGCGGTAGCACCTCTGGGATGATGTATCACAACTGCAGCTGAAGAGAGGAGTGAGAACACGTGAGAGGAACAACCCTGCAGACACCAAGGCCAGTGAAGAAGGAGGGGGAGGAGGTGCTCCAGGTGCTGGAGCAGAGATTCCCCTGTAGCCTGTGATGAAGGTCATGGTGAGGCAGGCTGTGCCCCTGAAGCCCATGGATGTCCACGGTGGAGCAGATATCCACCTGCAGCCCATGGAGGGCCCCACGCCAGAGCAGGTGGATGCCCGAATGAGCTGTGACCCCATGGGAAGCCTGTGCTGCAGCAGGCTCCTGGCAGGACCTGTGGCCCCTGGAGAGAGGAGCCTGCGCTGGAGCAGGTTTGGCAGCAGGACTTGTGACCCCACAGGGGACCCACGATGGAGCAGCCTGTTCCTGAAGGACTGCACCCCATGGAAGGGACCCACGCTGGAGCAGTTCATGAAGAACTGCAGCCTGTGGAAGGACCCACGTTGGAGAAGTTCATCGAGGACTCTCTCCCATTGGAGGGACTGGAGGGACTGGACTCCCCACTGGAGCAGGGGAAGAGTGTGAGGAGTCCTGCCCGTGAGGAGGAAGGGGCAGCAGAAAGAGCATGTGATAAACTGACCACAGCCCTCATTCCCCATCCCCATCCCCCTGCACTGCTCAGGGGAAGGAGGGAGAGAAATTGGGAGTGAAATTAAGCCTGGGAAGAAGGGAGGGGCTGGGGGAAGGTGTTTTATTTTCTCATTACCCTACTTTGGTAATTAATCAAACTAATTTCCCCAAGTTGAGCCTGTTTTGCCTGTGACAGTAATTCCTTAGTGATCTCCCTGCCCTTATCTTGACCAACGAGCTGTTCGTTATATTTTCTCTCCCCCGTCCAGTTGGGGAGGAGCGTGATGGAGAGGCTTTGGTGGGCACCTGGCATCCAGCCAAGGCCAGTCCACCACAAGTGGGTATCCCTAAACAGTACTTTATGTTGAGAAGAGAGCTTCCCACAGGTGGCCAACATACATTACTGATTGGAGCGGCATCCCTGAATTCCCACACCTCTCATGAGATTGGATGTCCAGGTCAGGAAAGCACCTCCATCTACTTTTTAATCCAGACTTCAGGTCCTACTCAGATGTACCTGGCTGTATGTAGTCTTTGAAAAATCACTACCAGTAAAAGTAAATATTTCAACTTTAAACCATTACTTCTGTCACAGTGGAGTTTCTGGCACTACAATACAGCTCCAGGGCTTGCTGCAGAGATGGGAAATGGGTAGCTGGCCCTCCTAGCTGTGAGTTTGTTGCCCTTCCCAAGGGAGCATCCTACTGCCAGGGCATAAGCTGCAGTAGGAGAGGAAGCAGGGACCACAGCCAGGGACCAGCCCATGCATTTGCTTATTTTCTTTAATGACTGTTTAGGTAAAACACATGAGCGGACCCTGACGGGCAGTACTCCCTTCTGCCAGCTCTCCCTGTTTTGAGGACAAGTGCCGTTGCCCCTGGGATGCTGTTGGGATGGGTGGTAACACCATTTCTGCCAGTGCTTTGAGAAGCATGCAGCTGAGGTTGGCCTTTCTCAGAGCTCCTGAAATTATCTGGCAAACCTAGGAGCCCTCAGATGCCTACCTGAAGAACAGGGAAGGGTTTTGATCACAAAACAAGTATCTCCTGTTTTGCCTTAGGGAACCCAACTCCTTATCTGAGCACAGCTGGGAGTGGCTGATGAAACATGAGGCATGGCCATGCTGGATGCACCAGAAAGCATCCCACTCCGTGCCCCCACCTCTGCACGCATCACCTTTGAGACGGCAACAAACGTGAATGTGACTTTCTTTGAGCTTTTCTGTCTCTGCCCTAGGCCCCATGGCTCTCACTACATGCTCGAGCTGCCACAGATGATCCCTGCACTACATTCAGAAGTAATTAGGGGCGCAGAAAAGGGTGAAACTGGAGGCAGGTTTGTGTTCAAAATTAGTACAAACAACTGATTTGGGGGAGATTTGGATTCTGAGAGCTCTGAAAAAACTGCACATTTTGATGTGGAGTTCATCAGAGGTGAATTTGCCAGAGATGGTGGCAGGTCCTAGGATTAAAATACTCTGCCAAATTGTTTCCCAAAGCTACCCAACCCCCACCAAATTAATGACTGAATTCTGCTTTTAGCTAAATATGCTTCTCATCGAATTCACGGAAAAAGGAGGGAGGAATCTGATTGATTCCACATAAGGGTGGAAATCTGCTCCAACACACAGGAAAGGAGAAACTTTTTAGCTACCAGGGCCTTTTTCTATCAGAATTTTGTGCCTAAAAGTAGTTTTGCACCCTATGGGAAGATCTGCTGTGCACAGGGGAAAGGGAGCAGTTTGTGCCCAGAAGCAACCAGGTCGCCCTGTCTGAGGGCACCCTTACATTTCTGTCCCTTTAGAAGGGACAAAGAGAAATTGTAATTTGTTTTTTTTTTAACAGATCCAATGAGTTTGTGGAAAAATACTGTCTAACCTGTCACGGCCATCAGCATACTGCTGTCAGTGATGCTTTTATCTCTTTTCTTTAAAAAGGCTGCATCCTAAGAGAGGAGGTGGAGGGGAAGAAGAGAAAGAAAAAATTGATTACTGAACTGGAGAAAAAGAGTTAGTATTTAGCTGAAGGCAAAAAAACCTCCTCAGAGTGACTATCATAATAATTATGTGACAAACTGTCAACCTGTAGCTCAGTAGCCAATGAACGTATCTGCTGATTGTGAAGTGAAGTGTGCACCAACAAGGTAAAGGCACTACAAGGGGAGGGATGATATAAAAGACAGAAATAAAATGTAACTCATGACGGCTGTCTGTACATTTTGAATTTGTGAAGTTTATGCTAATCTCCAAAAGTGCTGAAGATAGAACTGGAACGGACCGATAGTCTAAGAATATCTCAGTGTATCGTTACAGAGTAATTTTCTATTTTAGTGTTCAGTGCTTTATCAATAAAATATATCTCTGAAATATATATCTGAGAAAATGCAATGCTTGCAGGGAATGAGGCTGGGTTCTGACATTTCCCAGGATGTCACTTTGGGGAAGATCACCGGGAGATGCCTCCATCGGCGCCAGGCAGCCTCGTGCGCGACCCTGCTGCCTCTCATTACAGCTCCCTCCTTGGCAGCAACGCTCCAGTGGCATGCTCACAGGGTCGTCTCCCTGTGAAGGTTTTTGGCAAAAAGCACCAAAACCAAAAGCGCAGACAGCCTGGCAAGTGCAAATATAGTGTCTGCAACGCCGGTGCCTTGGGTTTGCTCAATGAGCTCTGCAAGCGGATCATTGGTTTGGGTTTTTCTCACTAGGGGAAACATACATTATCTGAACTCCTTCTCTGTTGTCACTGCCTTGTCAGATCCTGATTTCGCAGGGTCTCCCCGTGGCAGCTGTAGGAGAAGCAGCAGGAGGAAGATCAATGCTTGACTTCTGCCTTCCCAGCAGAAGAACTTTTCTGAAAACTTTGTAAGCTGAACACGAGCCTTTAGGGAATGCTCGGAGATAATAAATATCTAATGATAACAGGGGCTTATTAGCTTGAGGAGACAACGACTTTTCCTCCTTCGGAGGAAAACTGGCTAACTATGAAGTATCTGAGGAATTTTAACTGTAATGTATCTCTGGGAGACCTGTGTCTTTTTTCCCCCCAGTACCCCCAGTACGACCTCAAGGCTTCCATCTAGTCAATGGAACAAATAACACCGTTTTCACTGGGCCAAAGTGGCTGGAGCTGTCAGCAAAAGAGTGAGAAATTTTATGAAGGTAACAACAGCCCAGAAGGCACATAAACCTGGGACTGAGCTGGACTGGAAATGATCATCCACCTAAAGAGCACAGAAAACACTTGATTTTTTCCCGTAGCTGTACAAATGGTGCTCTATTGCTGGTGGGGCGTTTTCGTCGTGCACAAATGAGTTAGGAAAGAGGATTCTTCAGTTTGGAGGAAACTCATGACTTGATGGTAATGAAGAGGCATTTTTAGGGTAGTAAATGAAATATCGCAGACTGCTATGCCACTCATGCCCACACGACCATATGAATCTGGGAATATCCTGGGTTTGAACCTGTTTTGCTGATGAGGGTCCTCTGCCTGAGCTGGCAGGTTACAGCTACCAAGAGCAGCACGGCTGGTGGGTGGTGCTGGAAAATCCGTCCAAAGGAGTTTAACACAATGGAAAATAAATTAGATTGGTCCAATTCCTCCTCATGGGTTACTCGCAGCTTAAAAAAGGCAGTAGCTATAAATATGCCACCTGACTATTTGGAATTGATTTAGTATGTCACAATCTGTTACTCCATTTCCGAGAAGAGGTTAAAAAAAAAAAAAGTAAAATCAGAACTACAGTTTCAGAGCCTATTGTCATTTGCTTTAAGGAAAAATTCTGTAGTTTAATCTTATGATCCTAGAAATGATGTTAGCAGTTTGGGTTTTCTGAAACCAATGAAATATTAAGATGGCAGATGGTGTGCGGGCTCAGCAGAGATAAAGGTTGCATGACTGTGCTAGGAATAAAACATAAATGGCCTGGTACGTTGTGTTTGGTGGAGTCTTTTGTTTTGGGGGAAGTTTTTATTTATATTTTTTTTTTACAATATAAAATCTGTAGGCACATCTGCATCATCTTTTAGAATGCAATAAGAAATAAAAGGAACTTCTTATATCGCTGACACAGTTTCTGAGAACGGATGACTATCAAACCAATTTAAATGAAAAATGCTGCTTACAAATACAGTACAGAGAGAGGCTATTTGATCCAGTGGACAGACTGAAGTTTGAGACCCCAAGGGCTAATGTCCTAATCCTGACAGTTACGTCTATGAACAATGTAATCCTTCCTAATTAAAATGAGATAATATCACTAACAAAGGTGCTTGAAAATTGCAGAAGAATAAAACATTGTAAGCATTCAGTGTTATTAATTGTTTAGACAGAAGCCAAGTTTCTTTGCTTATTAACTGCATCAAAAATTCTTCCAAATCTCAGGATTTATGCATAAACATTTTAAAGCCTAAACCCCCAAAATAGGTTTCAAGAATAGAAAAAAAGCTTCACTACTCTGATCAACAGGAAGATGCGTAATTATATGAATTTTCTTCAAGAAAAGCTATAGCATATGCTGTTTATTTATTACAGGTCTTTTGCACTGTCACCGCTTTTACGAGGGACCCTCCTGAACAGCAGTCGTTGCCTGAAGAGAGCAAAGGTTTCTATGCTGGGCTTAAGGTAATGGCGATGGCCCTGATTTACTGACTTGGCATACCCCGAGGGAATATTTATACATTATCTGACATGCTCTGAAAAACCAGACACAGAAACATAAGCCTTGATCATCATAACCAGTGCTGCTTTTATGTTCACTTTGAGAAAATGTCTTAATAAATTATACGGCTTTCAGTCTGTTTGTAAAATGCCCTAGAGCACCCATCAGCACCGTGTGCAGGTGTTGACACTAATGCACCATAAAGAATGTGCAAAACTACATCTTCTAGTAAATACACCCCAAAGTACTCTGGTGGTTATGTGTTATGGGAAGACAAGGATGCAGAACTTCATTGTACCTAAACCAGAAGCGAAGGGAAAAAATAATTTTTATCCATCACCTTCTTATGGTCAGGCACTACAAAAACCAAATTGCTGAAGATAAATTCACACTGAGTGGAAAAAACAGGTCTAATCCCACTCAAGGATTAGACTATCAGTCTGGCAGTCCAGGAGAATTTGAGATATTCTGAGCGTCTAAGCTTCATGCCTCCATGAATGCTGTTTGAAAAATCTGGCAACCCATTCTGTGTGGTGTTTGAAGAACAGTTTTGGGATTTTTTTTGGAAATACGAGAATTTCCCATTTCTGAATAGCCCCGAGTGCTTTTTCTGCTCTTACCCCAGGAGAACAGACGTGTGCCATTTCTGGCACAACTTGAGCTTTTTCCCTGGCACACAAGCCACCAAAGCTGTAATATATTATGTACGGAGAAATCCTTCTTCCTGCCATAGCAGGGAAGAGGAATCGGGCAAAAGTTGCGCTCAGTTTGCACCTGGGGCAGAGTACCAACACAGAGTCCACGACCGTGAAGTAATGCTGTACTTTAGGCGATGAATAGCGCTGGTATTTCTCCTAGTGCGTTGGAATAGGAGCTCCTTTTAACCAGGGATTTTAAAAATGAGAAAATTCCATGGTATCACACTATTTTCAGGCTGTTTTGAGATTAGGAGATGAGAAATGATTAGACACTATATATGACAGCTGCAAACCTTTTCTTAATTGCCAAGAATGTTAAAGTATTTTAACAACGATTTCACCTTATAAAGTTGAAAATCATTATTATGATTATTATTATTATGAGGACTATTATGAAGATTGGTATTATTTTACAAGCAATTAGATCATTTCATAATTGATTAAAACCACTCAAAATTTCATAAATATCAGTATTGCCAAATTAACCTGTCAAAATGATCTAAAAATGGTTTTCTTATTTCCAGTTTTTGCCAGAATCATTAGAAATTGCAGAGGATGGCAAAGAGCATGTTTTGACCATTCTAAGCACTGTACCCATTGCCTGTCCTGAGCATGATGATTCCTGCAAAATTACTTTACAGCTAAGTACCGAGGATTTGGGTAAGAGTTTTACATATCATTGTCAAATCATTGTGACTTCTTTCTCCTGTATTTATGTTAAAATGAATTCCAATAGAAATTATAAGACTTAAATAACAGCAAAGGGCAGAAACCATAAAATCAATGAACTAGGGCATGTATTTGTTTGCAAAATAAAATAGATTATAATATCACTCAGGTTTTTGAGGAAAAAAACCTCTTACTAGCAATAACCTGAATGGTAGTCCATTGAGATTTATGGATGAAATAACTATGAGCAGAAAAACCTATTTTAAATTCCAGAAGTATGAAATTCCATTTTAACTTTTTGTAGCAGCAATGGTCTTAGCTAGAATAATTTCATTAATTATCAATAAGAAACTCACCTGCAGATTTATTATTCAGTAAATGTGTATTGAAGCCTTTTTTCTTTCTTTTGCTGGCTTACAGTTTTTGTCTAACTTAATATTGAAGAAAAAAAAAACATTCTTATGCTTATATATTATTCTCTTTCTAAAGGTATTTTCTTTTAACTTGAAAACTTTGACAATGTCACTTAGAAAATTCTCTTGCCCTTTTAATCAGTAAATGCTTTCCCCAGGTTAATCTGGTGGAATGCCATGCCTAACCAAGGGGGGCACATCTCCTATATTTACTTTCCATTTGCACTAAATAAAACACCCAACCCTTTTCCTAACAAGACATTTATTTCTCTTCCATAGATGACTCAGGGAGAAAAATGTTTAGAGATAGCATTACAGCCACAGTTTCTCTACCCACAGAAAGGTAGCTCAGAAAAAAATATTAGCAAACCCCAGATAGTTCCTGATATTCTTGCCTTTTAAAATCCCTCTCCTTTCTCTCCCCACCATCAGCCAAGTGCTTAGAATGAAGAAAAAAAAAATAATTTAAATGGTATCATAACACAATGATCTTAAACTGAACGGCACCTTATGGTTCCAGCAGCTGTCTTGGCTCTTGTATGTGGAGTACTTTGCATTTCTCCATGGCTCAGTGCTGCTCTGTTCCACATATTGCTCTTGGCTTAGAGTCTCTGCTGGTCCACCAGGGAAACATCCCCTGAGCTCATGGGAACAGATTTTCTTACACGTTGAGGTAGCTAAGAACGCAGGCTGGTGTGTGGTGGGATGTCCCCACAGCCTCCAAGCAACATAAGACACCTACCATTTAGGAGGATCAAATGAGAATTAGTCACAGAAGTCATCAAAGTAATATTTTTTAAACTCTCATTTTCTTAGACATTGATAAAGCCTTTCAAAACCTCACTGACAATGAATGCATGGGCCAGAAGCTCTCAAGTGGGGGAGGCTGAGTTCGGTAGATCAGACTGGGGCTGACCCCTTGCCAGGGTCTTCTCCGGTCCCACAAAATGCATTTGACTGGAAGAAAGAGGGGACGTAAGATTCACAGAGGCAGCTTCATTTTCAAGCTCTCAATGGGCTTGACATGCTGGTTCCAAGAGGCCCCAGGATGGAAGCACAACTTGACCAATTAACTAATCTTTGAGGGAACTTGTCACTGAAGTGGAAAATTTCAGTTACTTTTAATCAACTCATTCCTGCAGTTTAAACGAATAACCAGCTCTAGCCCTTGATTGCTCCATCCTGAGGCTATTTCCTTGGATGATACTTGGCCATTTATGATCAATTGAGATATCTATATATACTTAAGGTTGACTCTCTGATGCTGTGGGTTTCAAAACTGCATGTCTGTTTTGTGCCTTTATTTTCTGTAGTGAAGGAACACTGTGGGATTCTGAAAAACATAATATCGACCACAGTGCTATAAATTGAAAACAAAACCAACTTTAGCTGAGATTCGTTTATACCAAATACCAAATAAATTAACTGACAAGCTCCTTGTCTGACTGAATCCATGTAACAACACTGTTGTGCTAATTATGTAGGGAATAAGTGATAAGAAAGCTAATTACAAGCACAGAAATATCTCTCTAAGTTCAGACAATATCATAATGAATGCCACGGCACAGCAGAGCCACTGGAGTCCGGCTTCTGTTAAGTTTATCATTACTATTTTGACAAGATGGTTTTCTTTGATTTTAAACTTTTGTTCTGGGCTGTGAGCACAGCTCATGGGCCTGTAATGGCAATAACTATTCCTCATGGAGACCTCCGATTTAATTGAATCAAGAACCTTGAAAATGAGCCAGGACTTTTCTATAAGACGTGAGGCAGCCTTTAAGGATTTGGTGTGAGAGATAATATGCTATTAATATTTGTAGGTTTTTAGTTCAGTTCCTATAGAACTCTACAGGGTTAATTTAAGTTACATTTTATGTGTCTTTTCCATAAGGAATAAAACGTTATTTATTTGATCATGTTAGAAATACCATCTTAAAATACTTGAATGATATATCCAATAAATTATTAAGCAATAATGATATGAAAAATTGATATTTTCATATTAGATTAACTCAACACAATTTCTAGAACTTTTTTCTTTTCAGATTATTATTATTGGTTTGGGACAGAAAACTAAACACTCAGCACAAACAAGAGGAGCGGACAGTACTAATCTTGCGCCTAGAAGAGGTCCCTCTAGGAAAGCTATGATGTGCAGAGGCAAAGCTGAATAAATGACTTGGCTTGCCATTGCCATATTGATTTTATCACCACCCATCACTTCCTTACCCATCACAGATACTTACATAGCCAATACTACCATAGCTTATTACTTTTCCACATTCTTTTAGTGAATTTATCCTCACAATGCCTCTGTAAAAGATAGAAGTAAAACTACCATCATTTTACAGGTTGGGAAGTAAAGCAACATAACCTAGCTAAGCCAAAACCACAAACACAAATCTGCTGCATTCACCTTCCTGTCATGGATCTGAAGTTCACTAAAAACTGACTCGAGAACCCTCCCTTTCCAGATCAAAAATTCTGTTTCTTTTAAATTAAATAACTCCCAGAAAATACCTCCTTATAATAAAGCTACTGAAAGATAAATGGTTTCCAGAAACACAGTCTCATCTCTTTCTTTGTCATGAGAACTACTCATCTTCATTCCCTGGGCATGGACCCATAAAGATAAGACTGTCATTCCAGAAATATTAGCACCTGTGGAAAGAAAAGCACCACTGAGTTTTAGTAAACTGCCTTCTGCAGGCGAAAAATAAAAAAGCACGGTAATATGTGCAGAGGGATGCCAGCCTGAGTCAGTCACACCTGCCTTCATGCAAACCCCATCTGGTTTCAAGGCATGTGTGTCCTGGACTTTGCGACGTTTGTGTTGGACGGTAAACAGGGTACAGGCAACTGTTTGGATAACTCTTGTCAGACTTGGTCTTCGTGTTCATTTTAGATAGCCAGTTACTGGGCCCCCCAAACATCGCCCTGTCTGCATGCCAGGTGGATCTGCTGCGGGCGCCCTGCTCGGAAAGCAGCTGTGCAGCAGCCGCGCTGACAGTGACAGCCGTGACAGACTTTGCTCAGGACGGGAACCGCATCAGCCGCATCCGAGCTGAGCCCGTTGGACGGAGGGATTTGCTTTGGAGGGCTTACACACCAAAGGATGTGAAGGTCAGGTCCGAAAATTATTTGGAAAACATGTCAAATTTAAATGGGAGGTTTAGTATTGCAGAAAACAATGATAATCCTTAACCACATAAACATCGGGGACTGCTCTCAGCAGAGTAAACCGAAACACTCTCTTTATGCGCCAAGAAAATTAACATGTAAAGCCTTTTGCTTTAACAAATTTAGGTTTGGTTATTAGTCAGCACATCAGTAAGGCCAACAGCTGGATTATAGATGTAACCAGGACTGCTTGTGTATGATGGAAGAGGAGAAAGGGAGAAGCCAGGTTAGGGAATTAGCACCTTTTTGAGGAGGGAGAGGGAAAGCCAAGGATCTGGAGAACAATTTCTGAAAAAGCAGAGGAAAGGCAGTGCTTCGGTAATGAGAACGGAGGACTGGGGCGCAGCAATGCCGTGTTTAGTTTCTGACAGTGCCAGAAATCACCAGGACACCTCCAACAACACACGTGGCTGCTCCCTCTCTTCATTTATACCAGTACAAAGCATCCAAAATAAAAATAAGAAGAATCTATCAGGGAGGCAAGCCACGCTTTCCCTGCCTAGAAAGGAGTGTGGTGATGAGGGACTGGCCAGTTGTCTGTTGAGTTGTTTCAGGGCCTCAGCTGGGAGGTCTGAGAGCTGTAATCCTACCGCCCGAGAGAATAAACCAGGACACGGATTTGACTCAGCTAAATTTCTCAGAGCAGTGGCACATCCAAGCTGGTATATTTTAAGTAACCAAAAACAAGCCCCCAATATAATTCCACTGCCCTAATTTTTGTGGATTTGCTCATGAGAGAATAAGATTAAACTGGACCAAAAGAATTTTTGTCTTCAAAGGCAAAATGCCTAGCACAAGACTATATCCTTTCCTTTCCAGCACAGGCTTCTTTTAAACTTTTTAACATTCTTAAATCAGACATTGCAGCTAATTCCATGTGGTACACTCACATACCCATATTTTTTCTTGAAGTTACAAATGCTTCCATTAAAACATGAAAATATAGCAAGTGTGAAATGGAATGAATCAATTTTAATAATAAATTCTATCTATCTCAGTTAACACTTGATCTATGGAAACATAATAAACATTACACTCCCTCCCCCTCGTTTCCCCATTGCTGCTTTGCAGTTAATTAGAGGTGTTAATGTAACACAGTTCCTGCAACATATCAAGGAAAAATCCATATATTAAAATCCACATAATATTTAGGCCTTCAGATTTGTTCAAATATTTTTGATTTATCTGAAAATTGAATGGAAATAGTGGATAGAACCTCCTGACACATTCAGACAGCCAATAAAGTGGATTTCTTCAGAAATCCATCCTCTGCTAGTATCATGCAAGAAAAGAGCAGAGGAAAAAGGGCCACATGGATTTGTCTGTGCAAAGGTTTTACTTAGGAAGGTTGCGGCCATGGAGAAAATTCTCAGACACTTCTTTATATCACACTGTAGACACAAATGATACAATTGACCTCAGATCAAAACGCTGTTCAAAGAGGTGTGCAGTTTTTCATTCCTCAAGGCCATTACTCTAACGTTTTGGGATGCCAGACACCGGTGGGTGTCTAAGCAGTGTCTCTGTGCAATAGTTAAGCGGCATTTTGAAATACAGCTTATGTATTGCCACAGGTGAAGAATTTTGTCAGGGAGTGTGGTTCTATCTTCACCCTCTTATTAATTTATTTAATTTCACCACTGTTCCTAAAAGCTAAGTTCTCCTTTGTCACTGAGAGACTGCACAAGGATATAGCGGCCATTCTTCTTCCCTGCTCCGCGGATCGTGGCAGAACTAACTGGATTTCTCATGGGCAAAGAGCAAGCAAAGAATGAACAGCCCTGGCCAAGAAATCAGCCTGTCAGGCTGGATATGGGAAGACCATAATACTTCATCAGGCCCACCAGTATGACTGGGAGCTCTTCATATTGCAAATCACTACCCGACCCAGTCTTGCATTTTTGAGAACTTGATGGCAGAGTATGAAAAAACACCATCCTGAGCAATCGTGGCAGTGTGGGCCCAGCACTGCCCGAGATTCAGGTACTGCACCTTCGAAGGGAGTTGCTCTACCTCTGGCTTTCGCAGGCATATCTGCTCCTTCCAGGGAGCCAGGACTCTCAGGCCTTGTCTGCAACCCAGCTCATGCCCAAATAACCAAGAACTGATGCAGCTGAAGATCTCTGTTGCTACAGTAGATCCTTTCCTCTTTTATTCACATGCTGAAAGCAGACAGCTCCAGCAGCCCGATTTGGGCCCTTGTCACCAGTACCCGATCAATAACCTGCACATCAAATATATAAATCTGACATTCATATGCAGTATCAGGAAATTTAAGTACAAACTGGGGGACAGGCAGTGACTGCTACTAAAATATGCTAATGCTACTTAATTACAGCATACCTTACACCATAGTTCAGGCATTAAAATTAGTACAATTTAATGAGCACTCTACTCTCTTGATAATTTCAGCGAACGATCTACTTCTTAGCAAAAAAGTTTAATAAAAAAGCTTTACTTTTTACCAGATAAAGAAAGACAGTGCATTACATCAGGTGGAATAAGAACACTTTGAACTCCCTTATTGCATGTGATTAAACTCCGTTGTTTGAAAGCGAAGCCTGTTTTGTACCCATTCGCAATCATGTTTTAGAAGTCAGGTTTTAGTTTGCACTTGACACATGAATCCTGCCCCTAATGTTTTGTGAGGAACAGTAATGAAGAAAAACTGCTGTGTAGACTGTATTCATTACACATTTCATTTTAACTAGGTCACAGTTCAAGACCTCCCGACAGGGAACTGCTACTCTTTCACTGATCCACACATTATCACATTTGATGGATGGTGAGTATTCTACTTTGAAATAATTTGGCTCAATTACTGCAGTTTTCAGTTTCTGGATGTAGCATGCATTTGGTTTTACATTAGAATATCAAAAGAGCGCTGCACTAGTTTGCTTAGCATGATTAATATAGTGCTTCAATAACATACATGGTTTCCTTCCAGCTGTTTATGCTCATTTTAACAAAAGGACTAGAAATGGATTAATCTTGAAGCAGCAATGGTTTTGAGTTTGAATAATTTTTACAAGACAAAGGTCAGTTTCCAAAATGTTCTTCAAACAGAACCATCATTATTGACTTGGAGGGGGTGGCACATGTGGCATCGTGCCAGCGACACCCCAGTTCCACGCAAGCGAGCTGTTACGTCCCAGTAGCAGCACAGCACGCAGGGACAGCCTGGTCCTTCCCAGCAGTGTAGTAACACCTGATGCAAAGTCACTTGGCCCATGGATGCTCTTGCATTCTCTTACTTCCAGAGCTGGTTTATGCACAGCGACATCTCTGCATGGAGTTGACAGTCATAATCACAACCAGAAAACCATAAAGATGGCTGTACTGTCTCCGATGAAAGGAGTCCAGGAATGATAAGTGGAAAACATCAGGGAAAGAGTGCAAAAAATAAAGTTGTGCATCCTCCTGTACTGTCCAGATGTCCTCCTATATCATCGAGCAATAAGTTGCTTGAAGGCTTACTGAGCCAAAGGTGGTATCTTTGTGTTTGACAACCTGTACTGTACAGACTTTTCTTCAGTTAACCTCCCTAATCATTCATGAATCTATTTACTCCACCTATTTAACATAACAGAAAGTTTTAAAAGTTTGCATCTAGCACACTTGATCCAAAGCTGCTAATATTTCAGATCACATTCCAGGTTTGTCATTCCACCGTTAACCTCCTAATGGCACAGATAATTACTTTAGATGCGGATCATCCACAGGGGCTCGGCAGGCATGATATTCTAATTTTTATATCCTAATATCCCAATTTCAGTCCAGCATGCTCCGGAGGTAGCATCTGAAATGACGTCAAAGCTGGAGAAATCTGTTGATTAAATAAGAGGAAGAAAGGCATCTGCCTCAAATAAAGATATCACCTAAACTGGGTAGTCCCAGGTAGAAGATTAGCACTGCACATCTAGGGCTCTCCAGTTTCCCTCCTGCTTTGCTGAATACCTTTTAAAATGTACTCAGGCACTTATTTCATGCAAGTTTGGTTGCTCAACATGTAGAAGCTATGGAAGAACTATAAGAGGTGCAAAGACATTTCCATGTCCCATGGTGTCTGCAAGTATTTCATCCCTGGGATATTAAACTAGGTTAGAATATTATTTCAAAACTCTCTATACATTTATATTCTAAAATATTCCCTTCTGATTTAGGGCTAAGAAAGGACAGTGATCTGGCAGGTTGTTGTGTCTAGGAGGTCATAAATTACTGAAAAGTGCCTCTTGGAACAGAGGAACATGCTCAGCCACATAGCACATTTTTACATAGCTTCCATGGGAAAAAGGTCTAAAATAAAACAAAGCAATTTTATTTGAATAACTCATTTTGCAACTCTGTTATGGGTAGCACACATAAATGCTTCTAAGCAATTTATGAATATATTTGAGCATAGGGAGTTTGAAAAAGCCTGTCCTGTGACATCCTGCCTCAGAGTCACACAGTCTTTGCTTGGAAAAACCCCAGGATTAGCTCTGCCCCTCGACAACTGCATGCTTCTTCCCTGTGGATGGACGTTCATTACTGCTTTGTCCAGGGTAGCTTTAAATGAGCCAAGTTGATGGGGCCTCTGCCATCTCAATAAGTAGGTTATTTCACTAAGATATATCACTTCTTGATATTCAGCCAAGTTTCTTACCCATCATTTCACAGTCCCATTACTCCTACTTATATGCCCATTTATTATTGTAAATAATTTCTCTTTCAATTATTGTAATGATTATGCCACCCTATTGAACATCAGTTAAGCAACTTCTTTGTCTGCCTATCCAAAAAACGTTAACACATTAGCAAATTATTTTAAAGCTCCTTATCTAAGGAGCGGAGAATGCAATTCCTGTTTCTGTCCTGATACAAACCTATAACCTAAAGACAAAGGTATGGAACTGAAGCGCTCCCCTTTGGTTGTGAAAGGTACATGGTAGGAAACTGTCAAGTGAGGTGTGTGTTAGGTATTGCGAATGGAAGAATTGTACAAAAAGCTTGTGGGCTCAAGTGAGAAACTATATGAGTGTCCCTCAGTAATAAAAAAGTATCAGAAAGAGCGTGATCTGCAGATTGTAAACAGCAAAGTAAGAGAGGAGAAAAAACTAAGAGAAAATTCTCCTGGGGACTATGAAGTAATAGGCTGAGAGAATGAGTGAAGCATCAGCTCTTGGGCATCAGGAGCTACATCGACAGTAAATTACCAGTAGATGCAGGCTCAGGTAAGAACATTACACAGGAAAGAAAAGAAACATCTAAAATTAGTCAAGGGAATTGAAGGAAATAGCAGCCTTTACCACCTCCGTAAGGCTACAAAGATGGCAGCAAACAAAACTTAATAACGAAACTATCAAAACTGATTCTGAGATCAACAGCGGAGCATCCATCAGACAATATAACCCAAGGAAAAACATTCGTTCCACCACAAAGCCTGTAGGTCAGCTTACCAGGAGATACAGCAGGCTCTAAGATCCAAATGCTGTAGGCAGAGCTGCTGGGGATGGGTGGCGATCCGTTGTCTCTTTGGCTCCCTTTCTACCCACTCGAGTCCTGGGGGTGGCTCGCTGAAGGACTGTCACATGAAAAGCCAGGGGATGTCTGAAGATGGGGAACATTGCCAACAGCAAAACCGTAGGAGTGTTTTCTGTGCAGGTGGACATGCACACAAGCATACTCCTGCCTTTCACAGAGTTGCTTACCTTTTTGGACTTTCCCATTAAAAATGGCAAAGAGAAGGAAAAATGCACAATAGAGAAAAGCAAGGATTAAAGCAGACATGAAAATGGAAATTGCAACCCTCTTGAATTCCAAAATTTAAATAAAAAGCAAGGCTTATCAAAATTTAACTTAATTTAAAAACATTGATGCTAATAATTTCTTTAGCAGATATGTTGGAAAATTGAAAAATGGTATGAAGATCAAAAGACTGGAAGATATTCCCTTTTCGGTAGTAAAGCTTTCCTACAGAAATGGCCACTTCGAATGTATAGGTTTATTTGTAAGATTTCACAGTAATACTTCATTTTGTAACATCTACAGTGATGTTTGCAATGATTTTTAATCTGACGTATGGAGCACACGTTACATCCGAGGTAGTTAGCTATTTATTAAACAACTGAAATACCTAACTCCCACTTCTAATGACAACACTCCCTTTTGGTATGCCTCTTGCTAACAGATTTCTGTAGAAATATATATCTCACAATCTTTTCGTTCTTTTGACCAAAGTAGCTGACTGAAAATTAAGGAAGAATGTCTCATATTTTAGAGCGTAAGCACAATCAATTTGTGTATATTGGAGCATAGATGCGAAATAGCGTTAATTAAACTAGCTAAAATCCAGAGAGAGCACTTCCTTTTATGGCAAAGCACCTTCTAAATTAAACAAATGTGAAAGCCTGGTAAAGCAAAAGTATAGCCTTCATTACTAGTTATGGCACATTATAAATATAAAAGCTTTTCATGCCATAAATTGTAGATTCTTAAATATGAAGTACTAGCTTAAAACTAAGTATGCAGAAAATCCTTTTAAGGAGAAAAAAAAAAAAAGAAATATTTCTTGATTAGTGACCTCTATATATCATTCATATTATTTTGCATTTTAACTTAGGAAAAAAGAAAAAAGATTGTTGAGATTTCTCAAACACATACGCTAATCTCTCCATCAATATTATCACCAGGGCAGCGGCACCATTTTCTGCACAATGACAAAATCCTTCAGCTTTCACAGCTTCACGCTTGTGGATAGTTTTAACGGCATCCAGCACAGTAGCCCACAACTGAGCCCTGGGCGTGCGTAGCCCTCCAGAGCTGCTGTTCTTTTTGATGGTCTGTAGAGGTTTGTTCATCTCTAAGCGTCCAGTGACTGCTGAACGTAACCCAACAGCGTCGCTCCCTGAGAACATCACAGCCAGTCCCTGGTGATGAGCTCTCTAAAACCAGAGGACATCCTCCAGCATCACCCAGCACTTCCTAGAGTCACAACTAGCACAAAATAGCTCTCGCTAGCAAGGAAAGAGGGAGCCTGGAGGGACATGTCAGCAAATCAAAACTGTGGTGGAAAACGTTTAGGAGCAGCCACAAGAATAACTGAATTAATAAAAAGATGAACTGCAGCTTGGTGAATAGTAAGTGTATTGTGTTAGTTAATCTAACTGTCATACCCAAAGACTTATGAGCATTTTATAATTCATGGATTAAGAGCACAACTTGATCCATGAGTTCCTGCTGGGACAAGAACTTGCTGTGCTCCTTTGAAAACAACCCAAACGCATTGATGGCGAGGGAGGGACCGACTTTCCACCCAGTACATCCATTGCTACAGACTATCAGAGCAGGAGGATGTGGAAGTACCCTGTGGAGGGCAATTTAGACACAAGCACTGGTGCTTGGTTCACGAACGACACACAGACCTCCCTCACGCAAGAGCTCCAGTAACTCTACTTCATGCTTTTAGCGCCACACGGCTACAATTTGATTTCTCAAATGTTGTCCAAAGAATCATTATCACAATTACAGTTGTATAAACATCAGAAAAGTTTACCTGACTACATTCAATTATCTATTCAAGCAATTCAAAGGCAGCTGAAAGTTTCAATTCAGACATGTTGCAGATTTGTTATGTGCTATGCAAACTATGCCATGACTTAATTGAAGGACTCTAAGTGACTTCCAGGAGAGTTGGATTGGGTCCACTGTCAACCCTTATTAAGCAGTAAATAGCTCCCAGAACTGGAATGATATTTATATGAACATGCTAACACAGGCTTATTTACCAGATACAGCTGATTAGTCCTGGTACAGCCATTCTGATGCATTATTTTCCATCAAGCTCTCTAAACACCTTTCCTTCTAAGCTCCCCCTGCTGTGGAATATGATTCTCATACAATATCCTTTCTTTCTCCTCTGTCTTTCCTGTGAAGATGTCCAAATGGAGCTAGTACTTGATGTTGAAAGATTATCTATTTTTTATGTTGTCCTTAGTTCTAATCAATCTTAGTAACAGTTTCGGCGCAGTGTACTTAGGATTTATGTACCTGATTAGAAAATAAGATGAGACAGAACCATTCAAAATCTTATCGGTTTATGGCCCACTTCATGAAGTTTTCCAAGATGAAAGATAAAGTCAAATGTGTTTTCTAGCAGAGAAAAGCGGTTGGAGTTTAAATTCTTACTGTGTTTTTAGCTACATAGTTTCCTACGGTTTTTATTCTGAAGCCAAATAAAATGCAGATATATACATGCTAAAAAATCTTGGTTCTTTAGCCATTTGTTCCTCTGTATAGAAAACATAAACAGACTGAAAAAAATATTTATATTTGTCTGACGGTGCTTTAAAATAATCCTGTTATTTAGTTTAGTTATATATTCTTTTTTACATTTTGTTTTTTTATCGTAGAAAACAATAATGCTTATTATTATAAGCTTATAGCTTAGTTTCTATTGTACTTAATTGCCTAAAAATCGTGTTTAAACCTAAATGCGGTGCCTTAAAAGGAAGTAGAATAATCCATCATCTTTAAAGACGGAAGCTGTTCACTTGTGAGGAGAAAACTCCAGCAACATATGTAAAGTATAAAGCTACTGTTTTCTTTACTTTTTATACCTCTCGTTAAAATAAAACAGAGTAAGAATAAGGCAAGTTTATGGAATGAGAAAACAAAGAACAAGCAGAGGAGGATCCTCTCGCACGTTCCGGATGTGGAAACCCAAGGGGCTGCAGCCTGAAGGAGTTTTCCCTGGCTCATGCAGAGAGAAAACACCTGCAAAATTACTCCAGTTATTCTGTTGGTGGCCTCACTCGGATGGAGCGCACAGAGAAGAATGAAAGTCCCAAACTGTTCCGCACGCTGCACTGTGCGGATTGCCAATCCTTTTAGAGCAAGAGCTGTGCTTGTAGTGAAGTTGTTGAGGGGGGGAACCAACTTCATTTTAACGCGTTTTCAGTAGAATCCCAGGTTTTCACATGAAATATTCACCTAGCCACAGCCAGTCTTGTAAAAGTTAGTGATTAGTCACAGAAGAGGTTATTTGAGCACTGATTTTGCTTTGAAGAATATCACGCTGTAAAGCATCCAGTTAGAACCAAAACATATTTATTAAGGCCTGGAGGCAGGGACTTTTTCCCATTTGCTTTTTATCAAATGTTTATCCTTTTTATCCGTGCCCGTTGCCATAGCAGCAGCTGGGAGACAGCTACCCGCTTTCACATGAATGCTTATGCACTTGCAGCTAATATCTGCGACGGCGTTCCCTTGCTTACGACGCTGGAGAAACGCTTCCCCACGTGTTGATTTTTCCCTCCTTCAAGGCCAGCCATCACGCTGGCCTAATCAAGGAGCCCTGTTGTACCGGTGCCAAGAAACAGCCGTCACAGGCGGGTGCTCTGGGTCTCTAAATCCTCTTTTCTGTTTGTTGCTGTTTAGGCGCTACGATAACTATAAAATCGGCACCTTCCTTTTGTGCCGGAGCGTGTCGCGGGCCTTTGAGGTGCACGTTCGGCAGTGGGACTGCGGAGGTCAGCGCTCCGCCACCGCCTGCAATTGCGGCGTAGCTGCGCGAGAGGGGGGTGACACCGTGGTGCTGGACACCTGCGATGGCCATTTTCGGGAGAGCAGACCCCACCTAGCCATCAAAAGCACTGAGGCATCGCCACATGTCAAAATCCTTAAGTCTTATGGAGGGAGAAAAATAACAGTACGTGGATATTTGAGTACTCTTCCTGTTGTTATCCTTCAAAAATGTGAGTTTAATAGTTCTGAATTATTAATGAATTTGCTACAAAAATATCTATCTGAAACCATAAGAGAGCCTGCAGCAAAATATACCAAAAAACGAGATGCAGGGAAGATAGTTAAAGTGTTAGTTTAACAAACTGTAAAACAAAATAAAACAAATATCTCTGGAAATTTCTCGGAGACATAGTGGAGTGCCAACATTGTCACTTACTCTCCACAGTACTGCAGTCCACCCTCGGTTTGTTTATGCTAGGCGCTATCCAACTGCTTCACATAAAGCAAATTTCTTTGCAGAGCTTACGATATAAATATTCAAGGAAAGATCACAGGTAGCAGAATAATGTAGATTTAGCGCGGAACAGTAAGGCAGTATTAGTCAGATCCAGATAGCCCCCAAAAGCCATGAAAATGGGCTGCAAATGTGCAACATTTGGTGTAATTTAAAGTATTTGCCTAAAAGATATACGGCCACAACATAGTTCGCATGAATATCAGATATCTACACTAATCCAGTGACAACACTGGAAGAATAAGAGCAGGCTGCACCAGGGGCTTTGGTGAGGAGAAGAGCCACAAATTACGGCCAAGAACATAACTTTATCCTAGAGTTGTATCATCAAGATTTATTGCCAGGAAATGTTTTGGGTGAAGATAGGTTCACAAAAGAGCCAGAATGATGCAAGGAGCGCCTGTGTTTGGCTCTCCTTGTGATCTCACTTGGAATAGATCTTGGTAAGGTAGTAATTGAAAGTCAGTTAATTATAGAACAGGGAAGAAGCAGGAAGCAAGCTGTCATTTCATTTTGCAACTGAATGCAATATAATTACTGTTTTATTGCTAGAATAATCTTAGCAAGGAATCC